>NC_059341.1:117632603-117935633 GCF_018350155.1 Leopardus geoffroyi
TAGAGGGGTTGTGGGAGGGGGATGGGCTAAATGGGTAAGGGGTATTAAGGAATCCACTGAAACCATGTTGCACTATAAGCTAACTGGAATGTAAATTAAAAAAATAAAAATTAACAAATTTTAATAATGAAAAAAATCATATGTTTCAGATAGGGCCAGCCTAGAAAAGCACCATATTTGAGGCCAACATTGCACTTCTCAGTACATGCCATAGCCGGTTTCTCCCCCATTGGTTAGAAGAGATCACTTTCCTTGGCTGAATACCAATTGATTGGCATTTAAAAATCCTGTTAGATAAAAACGTGAGAAAACCATGTACATCTTCTTAAACATTAGTCATCCTGTCGGCTCTTAGATAAACCTTACAAATGCGAGGAGTGTGGGAAGGGCTTCTGTCGGTGTTCCACCAGGAGAAGCTTAGGGAAACCTTCGGTTTGTACCTATTCATTCCTTCTAAGGCATTGACTCAAGTATATCAATTATTCTCTTTTAGTCTCTTTTTTTCCTCCTTTATTTTGTTTTGCTTCTATATCTGAATTTGTGTAAATTAAATGGATGAGAAAACTGTTCTATTGAAGATGAGATTTGATGGGACATCTCCAGTGTCTCAAAAGGGGCACTAACCCTATGTAAGACTGCCACCTGCATCACAGAATTTGACATTCCTGGCCCAAGGTAACTAACAAGGCAGTCCTCCCCATCATTTTATCAACCAAAGTGTTCTTAGGGTCTAGAATCCCAGAATTCCTCATAACATCAACTTTTTTCTCTGTCCAAACAATTTCTTTTGGTAACCTTTGTCATTAATACTGAGAAAATTGCCAGTGATGAAGTGCCCTGACTGGGTAAGAACTATCAGAGGTCTTTTTACATTATCAACTTATCAGATTGCTATTGTTTTTCCATTTTTCTTCTAGTTTTTGTTCTCTCATTTTTAGCCTGTTAATTCAATTCAATAAGCATTTATTGAGTATCCACTATGTACTAAGCTTTGGGGGTACAAAGTCATAAAAATTCACAGTTTTGGGTGCCTGGTGGCTCAGTCAGTTAAGCCTCCTTGATTTTGGCTCAGGTCATGATCTCAGGCCAGTTGTTGAGATTGAGCCCATGTTGGGCTTCACACCGACAGTGAGAAGCCTGCTTGGGATTCTCTCTCTCCCTCTGCCTGCACCCCACTCATGCACGTGTGCTCTCTCTCCCAAAATAAAAACCTAAAAACTCAAGGTCTAGAAGGAAAGATGGATATATTAAGAATAATCATTTCAATGTGATGAGTTTAGTGAATAGTGTGTATATGTGGATGGGTGATGAATGGTAAATTCTCCTTTGGGAGAAAGAGGACAAGTCAGGTCTTCATAGGAAAAGCTAAACTAGAGAAGTCAGACCCTTTTAAAGATGAAATGCTTATTTAAATAAAGTAATTTAAGATCATCACTTTTTGACATATATATTAACAGTTACCACACTTCAATTTTTTCAAGTACTTCGCTCAAAAGACTGGTTGTGAGGCACACAATAAACCTTCCCTGTAGGTTAGAGTTACTACTGTGGTAAGAATCAATGTCCATGGTAGCTTTGCAGATAACCATGGGATTGGCTTCTCCGAATATATTTCAGACCCTAACCCAGAGGAAGGAGAGTAGCAGATAGAAACACAAGGCCCTCCATACCCAGTGTGAAGTCATGGACCACATGGACTCAGTGACTGCCCAATCCCATACTTATTATTGGACAGGTGATCTTGCAATATAAAGAACCTTGACTTCTGGTCCAGAATCTGCTGCTAAATCTGAAGCGACTCTAGGTAAATCATTTTAACTTAAACTATTAATCTATTTTTACAATATGAAGATTAGAAGACCCATCCAATTATATGTAATTCTCTGGGTTTGCCGTCTTTGTTGAATGAAAGAAGCAAGGTTCATGGTTACTATTTGTAAGAAGGAGAATATATACAATAACTACATAGAACATTTCCAGAAAGATGCAGATGAAACTTAGGTGGTTGCATCCAGGGAGGGGAACTGAAAATGACTTTTCACTAAATACTCTTCTATCTTTTGAACTTTGAGCCATATGCTTGTTACTATCTAAAAAAAATTATTTAAAGAAAAAATTCTCTGGTTTCATGAACCTGGAGCTAAAAGAAGTGAGGCAAAAGGTTTTTACTAAAAAGTGGGTCTAATGGAGAATCGTAGACCCAGATATTTGAATTATCCTAAAAGTAACAAGGAATCAGAGACCAACTGAAGCTGTGACCAGGAAAGACTATTTTGCTAAAGTTCACCCTTGATAAATTAGCTGAATTAGGTATTTCACAGAAGCATTCACATATTAGATGTAGCTGGACCTACTGATAACAAAACACAAACCTTTTTCTTTGGTTGTGCCACTGCCCTTTCCAGAGCAGCTTTTAGCCTTTCCTCTTGGTGTCTTTGTTTTTCTTTCATTTTATCTTCACGTAACCTGTCAAAAAAGGAAAATATTTTTGCAACTATAATCACAAAAAGTAGAAAAAAGACCTATAGTATTTGGTAATGAACTACCTAAATATTTTATGATTTCCCTTAAAGTTAAATAATACTTTACCTTCACTCATACTATGGCTTTTGAATATTCAGGGGAAATGTCAACAACAGATCCTATTCGTGTTAAAGTGGGAGAAAATGCTTGTCACCATTTTGGAAGGAGTAAATCTACCTACCTAGATCTTGGTCTAAAACAACCACCTCAACAAAGCCTTCTTGTTACTCCATTTCTGTTTTAGCACTTTACAGTTAATGTGGGCAAGGCCACTTGAATTAACACCCAGCCTCCTCCTTTAGTCTGTTTACTAAAGTATAATGTGTAGAAAAATGCATGAATCACAGTGTATATTATATAGTTCAGTGATTACCACAAAAGTGTACTTTTCCAGTTAATCTTTTTGAATGGTATCCTGAAATTAAGACCAAGAAATGCTATTTGTCTTGTTCTCTTTAGAGTTCTTGTAAGGATAAAATTACATAAAATGACCTCTGCATATTGGGCCAATGCCTAATGCAGAATAGGCCCTCAATAAGTGATAGCTATTTTATGGACTCCTATAATTGTAAGTGTAACATTTACTGAACATTTTTTATGCAAAATTAGGTTTATGTGTCTCTAGCTCATGGGAAAAATAAAATTCGTTTTGATAAGAATGACAAGCAATTAGCATTAGATTCATGTATCACTATTGAAAATAAGTTGTAATTACAATCCAATGAAAATTATTTCCTATTGTAGAAAAGAGGCAAGGGCTGTTAGTGTAATCATTCATAGAGGTCTTCCCCCCATTTTCATTTTCATTTTCATTTTATTTATTTTTATTTTTTCCATTTTCATTTGAGAGAGAGAGAGTACACAAGCTGGGGAGAGGGGCAGAGGGAGAGAGAAGGAGAATTCCAAGCAGACTCCACACTTGGCACAGAGCCCAAAGCAGGACTCCATCCCACAACCCTGGGATCATGACCTGAACCAAAATCAAGAGTTGGACCCTCAACTGACTGAGCCACCAGGTACCCTAGTCATAGGTCATCTTATGGAAGGAGTAATCTTTTATTTATAATTTAAAAAAAATTTTGCTTTATATTCAATAAAATCCCACCAAGATCACCTTTATATATACTCTGGACTTCATTTTTATATGGAGGAAACAATATCCCCCAGTAAGCAATAACAAAATATCTAACATTAATGCTAAATATTTGAATACTTATGTGTCAAGCATGCTTTAGTACTTTTACATAGATTATTTAATTTAATCCTCACAACAACCCTATGAAATACTATTATTAACTGCCATTTTAAAGAAAACAAAGCAGACTTAAGAGAGGTTTTGTGGCCTACCTAAGGTCACAAAAGTTGTAAATGGCAGAACCTGCAGGTCAACTGTAGTGCTCGTCTGCCTCTTAACATGCGTTTTTTGCTTTAGCATGAATGTTTTCCACCTATCAGCATTCTGTACGTGTCACATTATACTAGGGATCATATATTTATAATCATTGCCTGAAAGGTAGTATGTACATAAAATCCTTGGGGCACCTATGTAGCTCAGTTAGTTGAGTGTCCAACTTTGACTCAGGTCATGATCTCATGGTTTGAGAGTTGGAGCCTAGAATTGGGCTCTGTACTGGCATTGCAGAGCCTGCTTGGAATTCTCACTCTGTCCTCTCTCTCTGCCCCTCCCCTGCTTGCACTTTCTCTCAAAATAAACTTAAAAAATTAAGATCCTTATTTAACTCGGTATGGAAATTTGTAAATCAGTGCATTCTCCTGGAAAGGCCCCCAGGTAGGCAAGGCTGTGAGGGTGGGAGGGGGTGCTGTTTGAGGGATGATAATCCTCATGTAGTTGTCTTGAGGACCCGAATGAGTTAATATGTAAATGCTGTGTGTGTGAAGTGTTGGCAGTTATGCATTGAGGAAGAGTTATGCCCTCATTGCATGGCTCTTTCAAACAATTCCTTCATATGTAGTCTCCTTCCAGTGAAAGGCTCTAATTCCATGCTTTGGGCCCTCCATGACGAGTGCAATTCCCCTTCCACAAGATAGCTGTTCAAAAATTTTTGTATGAGTAGTGAATATTCATTCTGAAAATCCATATTTTCAGGGTAAAATGACCCTTCACCCATCCCAAACTGGATCAGTTGCCCAGGTGAACCAGTGCTCATTACCATTGCTAGTGACACATTATTTCATAAGAATATTTGATGACCGTGTCTCCCACATTAAATAATAGCTGTATGAGAAGGACATACTCTACTCATACTCATTGGGTCTACTGCATTTCTTTTGCGATCCTTGCCATGTCATAGGGGCTTGTTCAGTGTTTGTGGAATCCCAGCAAAACGTTTCTCAACTCATTAAGTCATTCACTACCCTCATATCATAAGACTTTGACTATACTTTTGCCGCCGTTCTTTCTGTTTTATCCTCTCAATTGTCTCCACATTTTCTTTGGGAATGGATTCAATGAGATCACTCAATTCCACCAGGCGAGACTCTACTTTTACCAGCTTTTGAACTGGGTTGAGACTGCCAACATCAGCATCTCCAATGCAGACCTTGTATACTTGATTAATTTTTTTACTAAGAGATTCTATCAGTTTTTCCTGAGATTGAAAAGGAGAGCAGAAAACATAAGATCTCATCACTATTTCCTTGTTCATTCAATAAATGTAGAATTCCATTTTACTACGTTGCAATGAAATATAGTAGCTCTTATATGCTACTAAACATTTCTTTTTAAAAGAAAAACTAATAGAACAGTGAGACGATGTAACAGTGATTATATCATAATTTATAGTCACATTATTACTATAGTAACACCTTGGATTATTTTAAAAATATTTCAGTCTAGGTATAAAAAGCAATTTTAATATGACAATACCTTTTTGCTTGAGTGTTTTCGTGTATCTGATTCCTTAAGCATTCAAGTAGAGGCACCATATGTATGCATTTTAAATCCTTTTTTGGCCACTCCAATGCATTTCCTTGCAACACAGCATGTGAGCATCCTTTTTTTGCACTTATTACTCTTAATGAAACTGTAATCATCCTGTATGCAAGCTATCTGTATACATGCCTTATCTTCCCTTCTAGACTGTAAACACCTGGAGTTATTTTGTACATTTACACGTATATCTAAAGCAGCACTTTGCATATAACTATGCACTTAATAAATGTTTGCTGAATAAATGAGTGCATTCTCTCTGAGGGAAAAAAAAAAGTTACCAGCAAACAGATTCCCAGGTTGGCCTGCAAAGCCTACTGAATTTAATTTTCATTCATTCCATTGTAAGCCATTGCAGTATTCTGATCCAAGCAGAGGCTTAGGCCAAACCTTACTGATCCCTGTACCTGGCCACTGCACTGTTTTAACTGTTGGTAGAGATGCTCGAGCTTGTAGGTAATGTGTTTCAAGACCATAAAATTCTCATTCTTTCTCCACCGTGTACCTGTCATTCGCAGTTAAGAGGACCTCAATAAACTGCTGGGCAAAGTAAATCATTCTCCAGGTAGCAGCCTGCCCCCATGCCTGCTTCTGCTCAAGAAGATGAGAATCATCATAAAGCTAAAGGACAAATAACACTCAAGACGTGGCTCCAAGCCATGGGACACCCCTCCTGGAATCAGACTCCTTACAGAGCTACCAACACTTCATTGCAAGTCAAGATCTGTTACTAATGGTTTACTTCCAACAGCTTGTCCCTCCCACCTCCTGGTTTAACCACCTTTCTGATGGTCCCATTTACCACTAATCACCCTTTTTTTTTTCTCTAAAGTAACACTTACCGTATTTCCTGTTTATATTACAAACATGTTCCTTTTTACACCTGAAACTAATATAACTGTATGTTATACTATACTGGAACTATACTGGAACTTAAGTTTAAAATTAAAAAAAAATTCTCCTTTTAGAAAATTGGAGAAGCAAAAAGTAATATTAAAGGAAAAAGTAAAAGAAAAAGCAAAAGGCCTATTTGCCATAAAGCTCCTTTTTTCTCTCCCTTTCTAAATAACATTAATTTCCTATTTATATTAACACTTCTAGAAAACTTTAGAAATAGAAAAACTATAAAAGGAAAAATAAAAGTATACCCATCCATCAAGGAGAAGTGTATATTAGGTATGTAAAAACAATTTTGCTGCAAGGGGAGTACATTTAAAAAAAATTTTTTTTTGATATTTTGAACACTGATGCTGAGAAAAAGCAACTTTAATATGAGAATGGTTAGTAGTTGATGAAAATTTCTGAAAGAGACCTTTTGAACACTTAGAGTTTCAGATGTGGATGGACTTTCAGGATGTCTTCTGTTTTTCAGAATGTTTTTTTTTTTTTTTTTTTTAAGTTCCCCCTGTGAAACAGGAGAGGAAAAGACAAGGAGAGAGATTTTCTTGACAAGGTAAGAACAGCATAAGAAATAGGATTAGGTAATGAGGTTAAAAAATAAAGACTCACGTATGAGAAAGAGATTGAGGGCCTGGCCCAACAGTGCAGAGAGGCAAAGGAAGTGGGAAGCTCAAGCTACAGGCCTCCTGATGACAGAAGTGAAGTGTCCAATTCCTGGAGCTGCCACTAGATGGCAGGCCCAGCCCAGAGTCCCCCGGAATAGGGGCTACCTGAGAGTCTGCAAGGGATGGGAGGAGTTTCAGCTGCTCCCCAGAGGTGGAGTTGGCCAGGATTGTGGAAGACCAAAACTGGGATAAGGACTTTGTATGCCTTCCAAAAGGGAAAGGGAAATGATCTGACTAGAGCGATGCTTAGGAGTAATAATTACATCAAAATTGGATAGAGGAGCAGGAAGATGTCTTGATGTCAAAGGATTCTGTAATTCTAAGCCCTGTCACATTCTGCTGTGTGCTGACTGTAAACAAGTCTCAATTGAACTGGATCAGCTCCCTGTTTGGAAGAATAAAACCAGAGATGAATACATTCTGCAAACTGCACAATAGCTTCCATTCCATTTCATGTTCAATCAAAATGAACAAGTAACTGCTACACAAAACAACGTGGATGAATCTCACAAACGTAATTTTGAGAGAAAGAAGCCAGGTAAGCCAAATATATTACCTGATTCCATCGATATCAAGTTCAAAACATGGAAGCTAATTGATGGTAAGAGAAGTCAGGATAGTGGTCACCTTTGAGGGATGGTAGAGACTGGAAGGGGGCATGAGGATTTTAGGGGTGCTTATGACAGTCTATTCCCTAATCTAGGGGTTGGTTACATGGGTATGTTCACTTTGAGGAGATTTCTTAAGAGAGAATTTATAATTAGCTTATAATTTGAGCACTTTTCAATATAACTTTATACTTAAATTTAAAATTTTATTTTAAAAGTAAATACTGAATCCATAAAAAATGTTGTTAGGGATTAAATAGGAGTGTGGACATTTTAAAAGAATAAAATCTTGATTTTATAGTTACAGTTCCAAAGTAACTATGATGATTTATGAATATCAAAATTAGATACAACTATGTTTACTCATAAATGATTATGTTTGCACATTTTGAGATCTGAAAGAATGGGAGTGATTCTAAGGATACTTTTTCCCTATCAATTTTCCTGCTCTGTTCCCCCTTTTCCACCCTAGCACTTCCCATCTCTAGGAGACACTATGAATTACTGGCCCCATTTTCTCAGTGTGTGCAGTACACAAATGCCAAAATTATATTTGTGACCAAAATTTATAGATAATCTTTTAAGAAGTAATTTTCAGATCAATCCTACCTTCTCTGTTTAGGGATCTGGTTGCCTCAAAATTTAAGAGTATTGAAAATGTTACTGTTTTTCACAGCCATCCTAAACATGGATGAAAGGGTTTTGGTAAGGGAAGGGTGAAATATCACTGATATTTATCTGACATTTTTTTTATGTCAGTCAATTTCAGAATTATTTAAAACAATTGAAGAGTGGAAGCAACCCAAATGTTCATCAATGGATGAATGGATAAACAAAATGTGGAATATGAATACAATAGAATACTATTCAGCCATAAGAGGAACTAAGTTCTGACACATGCTATAGCATGGATGAACCTTGAAAGCATTATGCTAAGTGAAATAAACCAGACACAAAAGGACAGCTATTGTATGATTCCATTTATATGACGTACCTAAAAACAAGCAAATTTATAGAGACTGTAGAATAAAAGTTAACTAGAGGCTGATAAGATGGAGGTATGAAGAATAATTGTCTAATGGGTAGAGAGTTTCTATTTGGGATGATGAAAAATTCTATAGTGATGGTTACACAGTATTGCCAATATACTTAATGTCACTGAATTGTACACTTAAAATGGTTAAGTGATAAATTCTATGTTACGTACATTTTAACACACACACACACACACACACACACACACACACACAAGATTTAAAAAAAAAAAAAAGCCAGCATTGAAGAACTGCAAGGTGACTGTCATCACACTTCCTGCTTTAGCAGTGCATGACCCCACCCCCTCCTAACTCAGGGTACTATATACCACCCTAGGAAATGTGTGTGTGTAAACAAGCCATAAGCAACTTTTGCTTTTGTAACCCTGCCCATCTTATGGTTAGAGAGGACAATCATCTGATTGAGTTACCCCAAATCTACCTCTTTGAAAGTCAAGTTCATAACCATAAATGTGGTATTAGCTTCACATATGAGATTTGAATTTTTATTTCATTTGAGATTTTTTACATGGAAATCATTGTTAGCTGAAGTTTGTTGTGGGTCTAGAAACTAATCATTCATTCAACAAACATTTATTGAGCACCTACTTAACAGGGACACTTAACATATCTAACTAGGAAGGGTAATACAGTCCCTGCCCTGGAGGGGTTTGCATCCAGCTGGGAGAGACTCATACATAAATAGATCCAATAATGGATCTATGTCAGCAAGAGAGGCTGACATCTGTTAAAAGCTCAGTGCTGGACTGATGTTGCAGTGCTTCATGTGTTAGTTATTTGCTCTTCAAATTACTAACAAAATGATCATAGACAATTAACTACTTCATGTGTATACACTCTTGACTAAAATATATTTATGGGCAGAACAATTTCAACATCATACTTTGTAATAATTAGAGCACATTTTAAGAGAATCCCAATGCCAGTTTGAATGCTTTCTATCTACTATGTAAATTGACTATTACATATGGACAAGATAACTCTAAACTGGTTTTCTACCTCTGTCATCAACCCAGGACTTGTGGTGTGCTTTAACTCCCCATTCCAATGCTTAGTGGACAGGGAATGCAAATTATTATTAACATGAGCCAAAATAAAATAACCACTGGCAAAGAATGATTACCTGAGCATCTGATTTAAATTCTCCAAAACTAAATAGCCTGGACCTTAATTCCAGGTCTGCAGCTTTTTCCTCTTCTCTCACACAGTTAGCCTTGAGCATTTCCTTGTGCTCCAAAAGAAATGCTATGTTGCTGTTTCTATTGCAAAAGAAGAAAGAGACCCATGTCTGTAATTTGTGGTTTAGAAATACACCATCATTCCAGAGCTTCAACACACTTTCCAGGTCATATGTTGGCATCCTATGTCTAGTAAGCCAAATACAAGTTTGTATTTTAAGATGTCAAAGTACATGCAACTTTTCAGGTAAAATGAGAAAAATGAATGCACAGATAACTGCTTTTAACTTCCATCAGGAAGAATTTTCTTCCTTTGATTCCCCTGAGACCTCCAAATAGCAAAGTTGACATGTCAGGAACCCAACCAAGTTGTGGTGTGATCTAGAGATAGATTCTGACCTAGATCCCCTTTTCCTGCCCAATCACACCCACTTCCTTCCCCAAACTCATATTGTCAGCGTGCAGGTGCCATATGCTATGAGGATTGGGAGAGAGGAGGCCAGGATTAAAAGGATACACTAGCAGTAAAGGGTAGCTGTGAGATCATGATTTGTTGGGGCTTAACTTTTGAATAAGTTAATTTGCTCCAAAATTCAGTGTCCAAATTCAGACCTACTGTTTGAAAAGATTGCCATCAACTGGCCCAGAAAACTGTTCTGGAAAAGGCTTTACACATCTTTATAATGGGTGGATAAACAGATTTATTCTCTGCTATTTGAAGTTATTTTCCAAAATTATATAAAATTTTAGAGAAGGAATTTTGCGAGGTATCAAATCCAGCCCCCTTCCCCTGACAGAAATCCTTTTTATGAGAGCCCTGATATATCTGTATGTATGTTATAAAATGGTATAATATTTAAGTCACATAACTTTGTGAGAGTCACAGCCAAGGAAAATGCATTTATTAGCATTATCATCTAAAGCCTGATTTGATTAGGCAGGTGGCAGAGTGAAAACTGCACCAGGGCAGTTAATGAATGAAAACTGAATGAATTGTGGAATGACTATGTTGTACACCTGAAAGCAATGTAATGTGTGTCAACTATGCTTCAGTATAAAAATAAAAATTAAGGCAGGTGATATTATAATTCTTTTTAATCTTCCAAACTGCCTTTTATTATTGCTAGCTAAGAAAATATTTTGACAAGTGAAAGGATGTAGGGACTAAAATTAAACTAAAGCAAGTCTACTCTATGTAATTATAACTTCTACATTTTACACCCTGCAATGTAAATTATTATTAATAAAAAATCCCACACTAAATCCAGAGAGACCGCGAGGAAGGCTCACACAGGAATAAGTTGGATTCTGTCTCTGGTTAGAGACAGAACTGATTAATAGAATAAATCTGCTTGTTTTTAATAACTTACATTTTATCCTGTATAAGTTTTTCTCTTTTATTTATATCTTCAAGACTTTCATCTATATCTTGGGAATATTGTACCAAAGTTAGATTCTGCTCTTCCAGCTCTGTGAGGACTTGAAGTAACTCTTCTGGTTCTTTGAAATAAAGTTCTGGCTCCTAATCAACCAGTAATGAATATGATTTACTTAAAAATATGCTACTTATGCACATATGACTCATCTAGAAAAATACAGTGGTGATGGTGGTGGGGAGAATACCATTCTGATTGTAAGAGAGGCATGGGCAGAGAATAGCAAAGAGGCCTATTTCCATTTGAGAGGTGGCCTTCAAAAAGAGGACATTTGGGGTATTAGGGGAGATGAAAGTTATTAGAGAAGGGAAAAAGGAAGGTGGGGAAAAGAGAAAGGAGGGATGGAGCAGAAGAGGAGACAAAGGCAGGAAAAAGGGAAATATGGGTCTAGGGAAAGGCGGGAGAGAAGGAATAGAAAAAAGAAAAAGGAGGCCAAGTGCAGGTCATTTTCTCCCCCCGTTTTATTTTATATTTTCCCAAAACTTAATAAATACGTATTACTTTAAGTAAATTTAGTTTTTAAAAAGGTGACTTGGGTATTTGCACACCATGTTCATCATATTTACTATAGCCAAGAGGTGGAAGCAACCTAAAAGTCCATTGATGGATGAATGGATAAAGCAAATGTGGTATATCCATGCAATGGGATATTATTCAGCCTTAAAAAAGAAGGAAATCTTGGCACATGCTACCACATGGATGAACCCGGAAGACATTAGGCTCTGTTACAAAGAGACAAAACACAAAACTTTTAGGATGGAGTTAGCTCAAAGTTAGCCTTATAACATTAAAGGGCTGTTTTGTTGAAGGTTGATTTATCTTACAGTATAGATACCCAGTATATCTCAAACTCCAATAAAATGATAAGCAATCAAAAAGTGGCATTTTTACAGGATGATTGTAGATAATATATATATATATATATATATATATATATATATGTATATATCCTAAATTATTACCTTCTTATAAACATTTATTTTTCATAAAATGATGACAAAGATGAACTATATAGGCAACTGGGAAACAGTATCAAAATCATAATTTCTTCTGGAAATTTGTGGAATATTTGGAGTAAGAAATTTAATTCTTAAAAAAAATGAGCATTTATACTTTTAACCAAACGCAATATTCAAATCAAGAAAGATAATCTGATTACCAGATCATAGTCCATATCATCATCTAAAAAGAATTCCAAACTATCTTCTGAACTGATACTTTCAGTGAGACTGTAAAAGAAAGAAAATGCCTGGTTTCTGAGCCATTTTCAGAACAGATTTGCTTTTATTTCTAAGTTGTCTTTGGAACCTAACTATAATATAGTTCTTTTTCAATAGCCTTTTTAGCCTTTTAGGAAACTGCTGTTTGCAGGAATCAATGGATTTCACAGGTATGCAAAAGAAAATCCGATTTAGTCCCAGACAAGGCTGACATATGCAAACAAGTGAGACCACAAGGAAGGGCCAAACCATATGGTACCAATTATTAGGTGCATCTACAAAAAAATTTTATAAACACATGACAATGTACACTGCTGCATGTGTTTTGTCACTTCTAATGCAGTCTTGACAAACTAAACATGTGCTCCAATGCTCAAAATAAAGCTCATTCCTAGAGTAATACAATATTTGTCTTCTGAAGAGCTGATTTTTTGAAAATATTTTCTGATCAGGCTGAGGAAACGTTGGTTGGTGGGATGGGAGATGAGGTACATTCTTTTTTTCTTTTAATATTTATTTATTTTTGAGAGAGAGAGAGAGAATGGGGAAGGGGCAGAGAGAGAGGGAGACACAGAATCTGAAGCAGGTTCCAGGCTGTGAGCTGTCAAAGCAGGGCTCCAACTCACAGACTGCGAGATCATGACCTGAGTCGGACACTTAACCTACTGAGCCACCCAGGCACCTTGAGGTACATTCTTAAAGACTAATTATGTGGTTTGCAAAGTGGCTCTGGAAAAGTCCTTTAAGAAAGATAAATTGAAAATGATTGTAAAATTAAAGAGGCATGGGCTAGGGAGAGAAAGCTGGCTATTGGTGTGATCTATGTAATTAAAACTTTTACAAAAAATACTTCAGGCTTCCCCAGGGACGAAGATGGTGGAGAAGTAGGGGGATCCATACGTCCCACGACTCTCAAACAAAGAAGTGCAGAAGCCAAAGGACTTTGAACACCAGAGTCTGAGAGGAAAAGAGACTGAATCTACTAGGAAGAAAATGGGAAAGCTGGAAAAAAGATAGGTGGGTAACTGCGAACTGGGGGAGATAAAAAACGGCCACGTGGGCACAGAGGGGAGGGACCCCTTTCTACAGAGAGACAAAAGGAAGAGAAAGAGTGGCTAGGGGAAGTGTCTGATCATATCTGGACAGGACAAAGACCTGGGACTGAGACTGAGAGGGATCCGATCTCTAACTGTGGGGCTTTCTTCGGACTGGAGCTGACTCCCTGTTCACACACCTGGGGAGGAGGGGAGCCAGGCCTGGGTGTGGTGGTATGTCAGGGGCTCAGTCCACAATTGGAAAAAGTGGTTCCCTCCCTGTAAGGCTGTGCGATAGCACTGAACCTGCCTGCACCTGACACTCCCAGGCCCAGTGGCTGGGCTGAGGGCGCAGTCTGCAGGAGGATAACGCTGCTGATTCCCTGTAGTGCTGTGGGAAAAGACAAAGCCTGCCTGTGTCCACCACCCCAGGGGTTCGAAGTAAGGGTGGCGACTCAGTTCTCGGTAAGAGAAGGCGGTCCTCCCTGAAGTGCAGCGGCACAGACAAAGCCAGCTGGGACCACATATTGTCACACTGAGTGGCGCTTCCCCAGTGCCAGAGTGCATGGAGCAGGACTTTGAATCCTAGCCAAGAGCAGGGTCAGGGGAGTTGGCCGAGCAAGAAGGACCACCTCATCTGTGCTTGCGGCACAGTGAGTATGACTCAAATGGAGTCCACCAGGTCCGGCTCCGTGGAGAAGAGACTTGGGGATCACCATTCCGCAACCCACCCCCACCCCTCCCCCCACCCCCCGCCAAGGCTGGGCCTCAGGGATCACTCCCAGGGCCCATAATAGAGATGGGTTTGGACTACGCCAGACCAGGCCCCTTGCACTGGGTAACTGCCTATTCCACTGGAGTGACACAGACCCTGCAGACAGCTACTACCTACAAGCGATGCAGCATTGCCTGGATTAACTCTAGGTCAACTCTGGATATATAGATATATTCTTCCCCCTCCCCCATTTCTCCTCCCTATCTCTTCCCTCCTCTAGGCTGGATACTCTAGTTATTGTTCTGTCTAAATAGACATTTAATCCATTGTCTTGATACATGTTCTACATCTCCTTTTTTACACTCCTTTCTCTCTCTGAAATAATCAAGCCATATAGTTTCTCTGTCTGGGTAACTTTATCTTCGTGTCATTTTCCCCGCCTCCTTCTTTATTTTCCTTTCTCCCTCTCTGGATTAAGACTTTTAGTCTCTCTGCCTAATCAATGTTTATGTTTTCTTCCCCCTCCCCACCCCAGTCATTTCTCTCTTTGTATGTGCTCTTCCATCAACACCACCTCCACCCTCTTCTTTACTTGTAGTCAGTGTTTTGGGTTTTTTGTTTTTAGTCTTTAGCTTTTTGTTTTTGTTTATTTGTTTGTGTTATTTGTTTATGTGTTTGCGTGTTTTGTCTCCAGTTTGTCTTTCTGTTTTCCTTTACAGGGCAACTCCAAGGAACAAATCAAAGCACACCTGGTGGAGGGTCCAAAATATCACTACGAGTAGGGTAATAAAATAACTAAAGTCACAACAACAGAGAGCAAGTAACAATCTCAAAAAAAAAACACCTCCTGAAAGGCCAGGCCCTGGACAGTGTATGACCCTCCTTTAATATAGCAGTGCTCACAGGTGCAGAGCACACAACAAGCTTTTAAAACACATACGGGACAAAAAAAAACTAGCTAAAATGACGAAATGGACGAATTCTCTTCAAAAGAAATTCCAGGAAGTAGCTAATGAATTGATCAAAACTGATTTAAGCAATATAACAGAACAAGAATTTAGAATAATAGTTATAAAATTAATACCTGGGCTTGAAAAAAGCATAGAGGAGAGCAGAGACTCTGTTGCTACAGAGATCAAGGGCTAAAAAATAGTCATGATGAATTAAAAAATTCTATCAATGAGGTGCAAAATAAAATGGAGTCAGCTGCAGTACGGATTGAAGAGGCAGAGGGGAGAATAGATGAATAAGAAGATAAAACTATGGAAAAAGAAGGTGAGATAAAGAGAGATAAAAAAAATCCAGGAGTATGAGGGGAGAATTAGAGAACTAAGTGATACAATCAAATGGAACAATATCTGTATCATAGGAATTCCAGAAGAAGAAGAAGAGAGAGAAAGGGGATGAAAGTGTACTTGGCCAAATCATAGCTGAGAACTTCCCCAATCTGGGGAAGGAAACAGGTATTGAAATCCAAGAGGCACGAGAGAACTCCCTTCAGACATAACTTGAATCAATCTTTTGCATGACATATCATAGTGAAACTGGCAAAATGCAGGGATAAAGAGAGAATTCTGAAAGCAGCTAGGGATAAACGGGCCTTAACATACAAAGGTAGACACATAAGGGTAGTAGCAGACCTATCTACTGAAACTTGGCAGGCCAGAAAGGAATGGCAGGAAATCTTCAATGTGATGAATGGAAAAAACATGCAGCCAAGAATCCTTTACCCAGCAAGTCTGTCATTCAGAATAGAAGGAGAGACAAAGGTTTCCCCAAACAAACAAAAACTGAAGGAATTCATCACCACTAAACCAGCCCTACAAGAGACCCTAAGGGGGACTCTGTGAATGAAATGTTGCAAGGACCACAAAGTACCAGAGACACCATTACAAGCATGAAACCACCAGATATCACAATGACTCTAAACCCATATATTTCAATAATAACACTGAATGTAAATGGAGTAAATGCTCTAACCAAAAGACATAGGGTATCAGAATGGATTAAAAAAAACAAGACCCATCTATTTGCTGTCTACAAGAGACACATTTTAGACCTGAAGAAACCTTCAGAGTGAACGTGAGGGGACGGAGAACTATCTATCATGCTACTGGAAGTCAGAAGAAAGCTGGAGTAGCCATACTTATATCAGACAAACTAGACTTTAAATTAAAGGCTGTAACAAGAGATGAAGAAGGGCATTATATAATAGTTACAAGGTCTATCCATCAGGAAGAGCTAACAATTATAAATGTCTATGCACCGAATACAGGAGCCCCCAAATATATAAAACAATCACAAACATAAACAACCTTATTGATAAGAATGTGGTAATTGCAGGAGACTTTAAATCTCCGCTTACAACAATGGACAGATCATCTAGACAGAGAATCAATAATGAAACAAGGGCCCTGAATGATACATTGGATCAGATGGACTTGACAGATATATTTGGAACTCTGCATCCCAAATCAATGGAATATACTTTCTTCTCGAGTGCACATGGAACATTCTCCAAGATAGATCACATACTGGGTCACAAAACAGCCCTTCATAAGTATAAAAAATTGAGATCATACCATGCGTACGTTCAGATCACAATGCTATGAAACTTGAAATCAACCACAGGAAAAATCTGGAAAACCTCCAAAACCATGAAGGTTAAAGAACATCCTACTAAAGAATGAATGGGTCAACCAGGAAATTAGAGAAAAAATTTTTTAAAAATATGGAAACAAATGAAAATGAAAATACAACAATCCAAATGCTTTGGGATGCAGCAAAGGCAGTACTGAGAGGAAAATACATTGCAATCCACGCCTATCTCAAGAAACAAGAAAAATCCCAAATACAAAATCTAACAGCACACCTAACAGAACTAGAAGCAGAACAGCAAAGACACCCCAAACCCAGGAGAAGGAGACAAATAAGATCAGAGCAGAAATAAACAATATAGAATCCAAAAAACAGTAGAGCAGATCAATGAAACCAAGAGTTGGTTTTTTGAAAAAATAAACAAAATTGATAAACCCCTAGCCAGGCTTCTCAAAAAGAAAAGGGAGAGGACCCAAATAGATAAAATCATGAATGAAAATGGAATTATTACAACCAATACCTTAGAAATACAAGCAATTATCAGGGAATACTATAAAAAATTATATGCCAACAAACTGGACAACCTGGAAGAAATGGACAAATTCCTAAGCACCCACACACTTCCAAAACTCAAACAAGAAGAAAAGAACATTTGAACAGACCAATAACCAGTGAAGAAATTGAATCAGTTATCAAAAATCTCCCAACAAATAAGAGTCCAGGACCAGATGGCTTCCCTGGGGAATTCTACCAGACATTTAAAGCAGAGATAATACCTATCCATCTCAAGCTGTTCCAAAAAATAGAAAGGGAAGGAAAACTTCCAGACTCATTCTATGAAGCCAGCATTACTTTGATTCCAAAAGCAGACAGAGACCCAGCAAAAAAACAAAAACAAAAACAAAACAAAACAAACCCAACCAACCAACCAAACAAACAAACCCCAACAAACCAGAACTACAGGCCAATATCCCTGATAAATGTGGATGCAAAAATTCTCAACAGGATACTAGGAAATCGAATTCAACCGCATATAAAAAGAATTATTCACCATGATCAAGCAGGATTCATTCCTGGGCTACAGGGCTTGTTTAATATTCACAAATCAATCAATGTGATACATCACATTAATAAAAGAAAAGATAAGAACCATATGATTCTGTCAACTGATGCAGAAAAAACATTTGACAAAATTCAGCATTCTTTCTTAGTAAAAACCCTCAAGAAAGTTGGGATAGAAGGAACATACTTAAACATCATAAAAGCCATTTATGAAAAGCCCACAGCTAATATCATCCTCAATGGGGAAAAACTGAGAGCTTTCCCCCTGAGATCAGGAACACGACAGGGATGTCCACTCTCACCGCTGTTGCTTAACATAGTGTTGGAAGTTCTAGCATCAGCAATCAGACACCAAAAGGAAATCAAAGACATCAAAATTGGCAAAGATGGAGTCAAGCTTTCGCTTTTTGCAGATGACATGATACTATACATGGAAAACCTGATAGACTCTACCAAAGGTCTGCTAGAACTGGTACATGAATTCAGCAGTCACAAAATACAAAATTAATGTACAGAAATCAGTTGTATTCTCATACACTAATAATGAGGCAACAGAAAGACAAATGAAGAAACTGATCCCATTCACAATTGCACCAAGAATCATAAAATATCTAGGAATAAATCTAACCAAAGATGTAAAAGATCTGTATGTTGAAAAGTATAGAAAGCTTATGAAGGAAATTGAAGAAGATACAAATAAATGGAAGTTTATTCTTCTGATTGGAAGAATAAATATTGTTAAAATGTCAATACTACCCAAAGCGATCTACACATTCAGTGCAATCCCAATCAAAATTGCACCAGCATTCTTCTCAAAGCTGGAACAAGCAATCCTAAAATTTGTATGGAACCACAAGAGACCCTGAATAGCCAAAGTAATATTGAAGAAGAAGACCAAAGCAGGAGGCATCACAACCCCAGACTTTAGACTCTACTACAAAGCTGTAATCATCAAGACAGTATGATATTGTCAAAACAGACACATAGACAAAAACAGACACATAGACCAACAGAATAGAATAGAGACTCTAGAATTGGACCTACAAATCTTTGACAAAGCAGGAAAGAATATCCAATGGAAAAAAGACAGTCTTTTTAACAAATGATGCTGGTAGAACTGGACAGCAACATGCAGAAGAATGAAACTAGGCCACTTTGTTACACCATTCACAAAAATAAATTCCAAATGGATGAAGGACCTGAATGTGAGACAGGAAACCATCAAAACCCTAGAGGAGAAAGCAGGAAAAAACCTCTCTGACCTCAGCTGCAGCAATTTCTTACTTGACACATCTCCAAAGGCAAGGGAATTAAAAGCAAAAATGAACTATTGGGACCTCATCAAGATAAAAAAGCTTCTGCGCTGCAAAGGAAACCATTAACAAAATGAAAAGGCAACCAACGGAATGGGAAAAGATATTTGCAAATGACATATCAGATAAAGGCCTAGTATCTAACATCTATAAAGAACTCACCAAACTCCATGCCCCCAAAACAAATAATCCAGTGAAGAAATGGGCAGAAAACATGAATAGACACTTTTCTAAAGAAGACATCCAGATGGCCAACAGGCACATGGAAAAATGCTCAACGTCACTCCTCATCAGGGAAATACAAATCAAAACCACACTGAGATATCATCTCACGCCGGTCAGAGTGGCCAAAATGAACAAATCAGGAGACTATAGATGCTGGCGAGGATGTGGAGAAATGGGAACCCTCTTGCACTGTTGGTGGGAAGGCAAATTGGGCAGCCACTCTGGAAAACAGTGTGGAGGTTCCTCAAAAAGTTAAAAATAGATCTACCCTATGACCCAGCAATAGCACTGCTAGGAATTTACCCAAAGGATACAAGAGTGCTGATGCATAGGGGCACTTGCACCCCAATGTTGATAGCAGCACTTTCAACAATAGCCAAATTATGGAAAAAGCCTAAATGGCCATCAGCTGACAAACGGATAAAGATGGTTATATATACAATGGGATACTAGTTGGCAATGAGAAAGAATGAAATCTGGCCATTTGTAGCAATGTAGATGGAACTGGAGAGTATTATGCTAAGTGAAATAAGTCAGGCAGAGAAAGGCAGATACCATATGTTTTCCCTCTTATGTGGATCCCGAGAAAATTAACAGAAGATCAGTAGGGAGGGGAAGGGGGGGAAAAAAGTTACAGAGAGGGAAGGAGGCAAACCATAAGAGACTCTTAAATACTGAAAACAAACTACGGGTTGATGGGGGGTGGGGGAGAGGGGAAAGTGGGTGATGGGCATTGAGGAGACCACCTGTTGGGATGAGCACTGGGTGTTGTATGGAAACCAATTTGACAATAACATTATATATATATATATGTGTGTGTGTGTGTGTGTGTGTGTGTATATGTATATATATATATATATATCGCTTTCAAGTAGAGGGTAGTGATGAAGGGGAAAGTGAATAAGTGGGTTAGGGGAGGGAGGAGATTCTAGAGCTATATGGAAGAATGCAATCATGGGGCCCAAGAGTAGAAAGAGCTACTAGGGCCAAAAGAGAAGAGACAAAGATGACTCCAACATGTGTAATCTGTGAGCCTGGAATGATGGAAGTAGCCCTAACAAGATGGAGAACAGTTTAAGGGTAAGATAAGAAAAAGATTAATATTTTCTTTGTTCATGTTGAGTTTGAGGGGACAAAATACCTACCTGGAACTGCCCTTTAAGCCATGGGAAAACAGAGAAAGCCATTGACATAAGCGAATATTTGGGAAATGTCCCCTGAGAAAGCATTTGATAACTATTGTCCTACCCAACTCTTCTCTTGATCCAGTGGTATCATTTTCTTTTCTTTTTCTTTTTTTTCAATGTTTTATTTCTTTTTGAGAGAGACAGAGCACAAGACGGCTCTGTCAGCACAGAGCCCGACGCAGGATCTCACAAACCATGAGATCATGACCTGAGCTGAAGTTGGATGCTTAATTGGCTGAGCCACTCAGGTACCCCAGTGGAAGTCGGATGCTTAACTGACTGAGCCACTCAGGCGCCCCAGTGGTATCATTTTCTAATTAGTCTTTTCCCGCCTCTCTGAAATTCTTGTTACCTTTTTGGTTTCCTTTCTGACATAAATGTCTGTGGTTTCTCAGCTTTCTTCCTGTCTCATTGTACCCACTCTTTTGGGGTTATTTCGTCCTCTCTCATAGATTCCACTACTGCTAATATACTAGTGGCTCCCACATATCTATCTCTTTCTCTTGAGCTCTAGACTTCAATGTCTAACTTCCAGTGGACATCAATGTCCACTTGGCTGCCCTACAAGGAGCTAAAAATAAGACAATCCAAAATCATACTCCTTATTTTCCTTTTCAGGCCTGCTCCCCTTACTGTGATCCCAAAATTATTGAATGACAACACTATATACCCCATTGCCCCCCAGAAATTTGAGAGTTATCTTTGACAAAATTTATGAGTTTTTTGACCACTCTCTTTTCCTCACACTTCCCCCAATCTTTTATGTGAGCCTTTCAAAGCCTGTCAATACCACTTCCCTGAGGTGTCTCACAGCCTTTCCTTCTTTGTTCCTACGGCCACTATCTTATTGAGGCAGTTCATTATATCTCCCCTGAATTGTGACAACAGGCTCCTAACTGGCCCTTCTTATCTCTAGTTTTGTCTCCCTCCATTTTATTCGATAAAATACTCTCACATCCAATTTGCTAAAATGTAAATCCAATTGAGTCTCTGTTACACTCTTGCTTAAAACACTCAGTGTCTCCCCAGGACCCCTGGGACAAATCCAGGCTCCTTAGGATGGCACCACGCTTACCTGCTCATGATACAGTACTTATTTGCCCCTTGAGCCTCTCACTTTCACAGAACCAAGCTCTGCCACCTCTGTGACAAAAGGCTCCAACTTCTCCCAGAGCTTGTCTTCCCTGATGCCTCCTCCTCTCACCAGACTCAGCTTGGATGCCATCTGTTCTGGAGAGTGTTCACTTATCCTGCCCTTGCTGTCTTACTCCCTCACGTGTCATCTGGGTTAAGAGTTCTTCCTTTGCATGCCTGTGGTACTCTGAGCTTATTCTTCCAGTGGTATTATCTATTATATTGTAGCTGACTAATCCCTTGTCTGTTTTCTCACTAGATGATAAGCTTCTTGAGGGTAGAGACTGTGTTTTATTTACTGTTGGGTCCACAGGTCATTCAATAAGTACTGGTTGAATGAATGAAAGAAACTATGAGAGTGGTGAGCTTTCTGAGGAGTGAATGTGGTGTTTGCATGTTACTGTGTGTATTGATAGATTCAGAAAAGGCATTTGACAAAATTCAATGCTCATTTATGATAACTCACAGAGAAATTAGACTAGAGAGGATTTCCTGAAGTTGATAGGTTATCTGTGTAAAAATCCTACAGCTAACATTTTACTTAATGGTGAAAACCTGAATCCTCTTAAGACTGGACAAGGCAAGGATGTCTGCTCCCACTACTATTATTCCACATAGAATGTTCTACTCACTGCAGTAAGGCAAGAAAAGGAAATAAAAGGCATACGTATCATAAAGGAAGAAATAAAACTGTTTCTATTTGCAGATGACATGGTGGTCTACATGGAAAATCCAAAGGAATATAAAAAAAACCCCAAAGGAACAAACCCAAAATTCCTGGAACTAATAAGTGAGCTCTTCAAAATCAGAGTATATGAAAGTACAACAATCAATTGTATTTCTATATACTAGCAATGAACACAAGAACACTAAAATTAAAAATACAGTTCCATTTACAATTTCTCAAAAAGAAAAAAAATAGGAAAACTATTATGTTTAAATATGACAAAATATGCACGGGGCCTGTATGCTGAAAACTATGAAAAGCTGATGAACAAAAATCAAAGAAAATCTAAATGAATGGAGAGACATACTATGTTCATGGATTGTAAGAGTTAATATAGTTAAAGATGTCAGTTCTCCCCAAATTGATATACAGGTTCAAATTTGTTTCCTAGGGCTGCTGTAACAAAGTACCACAAACAAGGTGGCTTAAAACAACAGGAACTTATTCTCTCACAGTTCTGGAGGCTAGAAGTCCAAAATCAAGCTGTCAGCAGGGCCATGCTCTCCCTGAAATCTTCAGGGAAGAATCTCTTCCATGCCTTTCTTTTAGCTTCTTGTGTGGTTGGCAATCATTGGTGTACTTTGGCTTGTAGATGCATCACTCCAATCTCTGCCTCTGTTGTCATATGGTGTTCTCCCTGCATCTCTGTGTCTCTTAAGGATACCAGTCATACTGGATTAAGGGCCTACCCTCATGGATTCAATTTGCTTATACCTACAAAGATCCTATTTCTAAATAAGGTAACATTCATAGATAGTACCATGGATTAGACTTTAATATATCTTTTATAAAGATATAGGGAGACATAATTCAAACCATAAAAAGGTTTAAACACAATTCTAATGATTCCAGCAAGTGTTTTTTTTTTTTTTTTGTAAATATAGATAAAATTGTTCTAAAATTTGCATGGAAAGCCAAAGGAACTAGAATAGTCAACAAAATTTTGAAAAAGGAATAGAGTAAGAAGAATCAGTCTAAATGATTTCAAGACTAATAGCTTATAGTAATAAAAGACCTTGTGGTATTGGTATTAGACGGCCACATAGATCAATGGAACAGAATAGAGAATCTGGAAACAGACCTGAACAAATATGCCTGATTTTTGACACAGATACAAAAACAATTCAGTGGAGAAGCCATTTCAACAAATGGTGCTAGAGCAATGGACATCCATAGGCAAAAAACAAACAAACAAACAAACAAAAAACCTCTCAATCTAAATCTCATACCTTATTCAAAAATAATTAACCTAAAATTGATCACAGACTTAAATGTAAAACTATAAAAACTTTTCAGAGAAAACATGAAAAGTAATCCTTGGTATCTAGGACTAGTTTAAAAGTTTTAGACCTGACATGAAAAGCATGATCCACATTAGAAAAAAATTGATAAATTGGACTTCCATCAATATCAAAAACTTTTGTTCTACAAAAGACCCTGGTAAGAGAAAGGACAATCTGCAGACTGAGGGGAAATATTTGCAAGCTACATATCCACAAAGGGCTAATATAGAAATATATAAAGAATTCTCAAACTTCAACAGTAAGAGACAAAACCAGACAATCCAATTAGAAAACTGGCAAAAGACGTGAACAGACATTTCACAAAACAAGATATAAAGTTATCAAGTACATAAACAGATGTTCAACAACATTAGTTACTAGGGAAATGCAAATAAAAAGCACAAAAGATAGGAAGATTATGCATCCAAAAAAAAAAAGGATGAGATAATGCCATTTGCAACAACATGGATGGACATAGAGTATTATGGTAAATGAAATAAATCAGATGAGAAACACAAATACCATGTGATTTCACTCATATGTGGAATCTAAAAGGCAAATGAATAAACAAAAAGGAGAATCAGACCTATAAATACAGAAAACAAACTAATTATTTGTCTTCCAGAGAGGAGGGGGTTGGGGGATAGGCACAATGGGTGAAGGGGAGTGGGAGATACAGGCTCCCAGTTATGGAATGAATGAGTCATGAGAATAAAAGGCACAGCATAGGAATATAGTCAAAGATATCATAATAGTGTTGTATGATGACAGATGGTAACTACACTTGTGATGAGCATAGCATCAAATTACTATATTGTACACCTGAAACTAATGTAACATTGTATGTCAACTATACTCAAATAAAAAAGAACCAGAAATAAGATTTTTTTTTAGAAAAAGCACAATAAGATATATACATCAATCAGAATAGCTAAAATTTTTAAAAATCAAAATGGTAAATGTTGGTGAGAATGGAGAGAAACTGGATCCCTTGTTCATTGCTGGTGGGAATGTAAAATGGTATAGCCACTCTGGGAAACAAATTGGCAGTTTCTTTAAAAACTGTGCATGCACCTGCCATCCAACTCAACAGTTGCACTCTAGGCATTTATTCCAGAGAAATGCAAATTCTGTGCACACAAAAAAATTGCACAAATATATTTATAGTAATGTTATAGCTCCACTCTAGAAACAATCTGGATGTTGTTCAATGAGTGAATAGTTAATTTGTAGTGTGTACATATCATCTGCAGTTGGCTCTGGAACAACACAGGGGTTAGGGGAGCCGACCCCCTATGCAGTCAAAAATCCACACATAACTTTTGACTCCCCCAAAACTTAACTACTAATAGCCTACTATTGACCATAATCCTTACCAATAACAGTCAATTAATACATATTTTGTATGTTATATGTATTATATACTATATTCTTACAAAGTAGGCTAGATGAAAGAAAATGTTAAGAAAATTATAAGGAAGAGAAAATACATTTACAGTACTGTACTATATTTATTGAAAAAAATTCCACATATAAGGGAATCTTCATAGTTCAAACCCATGTTGTTCAAGGGTTAACTGTAAATACTACTCAGCAATGAAAAGGAACCAACTATTGATAGATCCAACAGCCTGGATGAACCTTCAGAGAATTATCCTCTGTAAAGCATCCAATCCCAAAAGGTTACATAATGTATGATTGCATTTATATAACATTCTTGAAATGACAGAAATCGAAGCAATAGAGAACAGATTAGTGGTTGCCAGGAGTTAGGGAGAGGAGGAGGGAGGGAAGTGGCTATACTGCTAAGGGCATGATGAAGAATCCTCATGGTGATGTTCTGTATTTGATTGCATCTTGACTGTATCAATGCCAACATCCTGGTTGTGATATTGTACTACAATTTTGCAAGATGTTACCATTGGGGGAAACTGGTTACGGGTACATGGATCTCTGTATTTCCTAAAACTATGTGAATCTACAACTATCTCAAAATAAAAAATTTAATTAAAAACAAAACATTGATTGTTAAATGCCACAGAAGTGGAGCAACTTCAGGGTCCCTAGAATTCAGAGTATGGTATCTGCAGTGACTTTTGTCATGTGTGATTGTCATGGCCCAGATCCTTTCCTTGGGGCCAGTGTACCCATCCTGGGCATCAGTATATTTTCTTAAAGCTTCCCTGGGATAGGCAGGGTTGAGAGCTAGCAATTTATTAGAAAAATAATGAGTATAATTGAGTCAACAAACAAATAAGGGGCAAAACAGACAATGCTTTATGGTCCTATTGCAGCTATTTTGAATGACCTTGTAAAACTGCAAACACAGGGGTTGGCAGAGTAGCTTAAGAAACAATTAAGCAATGGTTCTGAGAGGGCCAGACCCAAGATGCAAAGGGTAGGCAATTTCTGCAGATGGCAATGCAGGCACTCATGAAAGAATGAGGGGAGCCCTGTGAGAACTCCATCAACTCAGGAGCAGCCAGAAATGGCAACCACTACCTCCAGGATCTGTTAGGATGGGTATAGATACATGGTATATTTGTTGAAGAAAGGCTAAAAGGGATATATGCTGCAAAAACATTCAGTTCCCAAGAGAGTTAATCAAGTGTGTACTGTACTTTGATAAGGATGATTTCTTATTCTCTAGGGTGAAGGAGGTCTTCCTGCGGGGTTTTCCTGTTCAAAATGTCCAGGCGAAGTCCATGTCGTTGGTGATGGTGGAGGTGAAAAGAAATAACACGTAATTAGAAATGATTCCTTGTTACTTGGTGCAAGATATTCATTTCTCTGCATGGATATGCCCATTACTTCTTTTTATCATTATTAGAATAATGATCACAAAAAGTGGAGTTCTTTTATTCTAGTGAAAGTGGGTTCCAAGCCTAAGGATAAAATCAAAGGCAGTGGTTGTGCAGGTGCAGGGGTTGCAGAGTACATATTGTCAAAAACATGATACAACTATTGACAGTCACAATCAGGAACATAACTAGTGAAATATTTATGGTTCTATTTCTTACCTAACCATATATATTTCTTGTATAATCACTGATTTTCAATCAAGGTAAAAATTACAAACGATGTGCACTTGTGGAGGGAATGAGTTGATTCAGGTCCTTTGGCCCTGATTTCTCTGCCTGTCTTGTCCATTCATCCACCTCTCCAAGTTTTGTAATAATGTCAGAGAGAAAGAAATGGAACTCGTAGCTCCCAAGGATTATGGGTGATGTGGACACCACGTCCTGTTTTCCAGGTTAGCTTATAGGTCGTGGATTTCCACTTTGAGATGGACACCTTCTCTGGTTTTACTTTTGTAAGTGAAGTCTCAAGTCTCTAGTGTTACCTTGGCTACCTCTTCCCATAGAATTGTCGTCTGAAAAAGATGTCTTCCTGGAATCCTCAATACTGCCCTCATTTTTCTTTGTATTTAATTCTAGAAATGGAAAATAAAAGGGAGAGAGAAAGAGGGGGGGTGGGAAACACTTCTGGGAATGAAGTTTGTCTCATGGTGAAAACGTACAGAGACAGAAATAGAGGATGGGAGTATTGCAACAAGCAATGAACGATGTAGACGGCAAGCGCTGGTCTCTGAACAGGCGGAATGGATGGGAATGGACATAGGGGACATGAGGAGGTCTCTCTGCAGAGAGGTCTCTGCATCAGTTTGTCATAACCTCTGTAATCCCAGTGTCAGCCACTCACTCTGGACTGAGGGACTCACTGGTTTCTGAGCATCCTCCAGATGCTAGGAGCACTGAATTTTAAGCTGCTAAATGCAGATACTACCTGGCTTTCCTTTCTTTTTGTTTTATCTCTTGTTAAACACTGTGTACTGAGTTTAACCAAGTGCCATCACTGTGCTCCGTACTCTGAACAGATGATCTAATTTCATCACAGCACAGGGAGAGATACAGGGAACTGAGTAGAGAAGCCATCCCTGGTGCGCTGGTAAATGTTTAACAGTCAGCTCTCTGGAAAAGACTTCCCCCTGATTTGTAGTTTACTGACTTCTATGGGGTAAATGCTCTTACCCCGGAGTCTCAGGATCAGCTCTCAGCTGAAGACTCTGCCAAGAACTCTCTGTAGCTCTCTCCTCTCCATTACTCTGCTCAGGGAACTCCAGCCTCCCTGAACCTGTACCTCTCTTTTCAATTCATGGGGACTGCTGGGCTCCTCCTCCTGACCTTGCATCCTGGAAAAGCTCCCCAGGCAGTATGTTGAGGCCTTCATTGGGCTCTTCTCATTTGTCTCCCCTCTCTCACGGATTATCTTCTCTCCTTGATGCCTTATACCTGAAACCTGTTGTTTCATATATTTTTCAGGTTTTTTTTTTTTTTTTTTTTTAGGCAGAAGGGTGAGTCTGGTCCTTGTTACCCCAATGTTGCTGGAAGAGGTAGTTTTCCTCTTTGATTTGCAACCCCATTTTGATCACTTACTTAATTCTTCTATATAATACATCTATTTCTGGTTCATCAAGCTAATTTCCTAACACCAGTACCAATGCTGTGTTAACTTCCGAGACTTTGTGATATTATTCCTTAAAAGATTAGTAACACCCTATATTCTCTTTTAACTTTAGAAGTATTTATCTTTCTAGATGGACCTCAGAATCATTGTGCAAATTTCTCCCCAACCAACACTCAATTGCCTGGCAAGTTTTTGGTAACATTTTTATTATAATTCCACAAAACTTATACATTAATTTCAGAAAAATTGGCACCTTTGCAATATCAACCTTCCTCTATAAAAACACGACATAGTTCTCTTTTTGTCAAATCTCCAGGTCACACAATTAAGGTTATTGTTGCCTTCTTGAATTTGATTTTCTTGTATATTTTCTGGTTAATAAAGTTAGTCTATCTAAGTTAATATGTGAGGTTAGTAAAGTATAATTGAGTTTGTGTCCATTTACTCTGCAGAAACCTTTAATAAAATCAAATAGCTTTTCAGATTTCGTATAGGAGGGTGAGGGGGTTCTAGGTATGCTATCATATCATCTGCAAATAAATATTTTCTATTTCTCTATGTATATCTTTTTATTGCTTTATATCTGAAATTAACTTGAGTTTCCAAATTAATAATTTATAATATCAGAGAGAGTGGGAATCCTTGTTCAGGTTCTGCTTAAAATAGAAATTTTGACTATTTAATAAAGAACAAATAAATATTGAAGCAGAATATTTGAGAATTAGGGATATTTACTTCATTGAAATTAAGAATACGTGACTCACTTGTTAATACCGGAAGAGTGACATTCATACTTTCTCTACTTTTTGTCATCTGTGCCTTTTTCAGCGCCTGCTGGATTTGCCAGTGTTTTGGAGACAATTTCAGCAGAAAAAATCCATATTTCGTGTATTCTCTAAGGAGGAATTCTGTTTTTGCTATCTCACTACTCAAAAGAAACAAAGGTATCATTAAAAATATCCATTGAAAGTATGTTCATTTTTTTAAAAGGTTTTATAAAATCTGTTCCTTTGATTATATATTTGAATAATAATTTATTTAATAAAAATTGTAAGTACGGTCATATGATGAGATAAGAAAAAACCACGTAGAAATGCTATTTGAATGAAATATGCCACGGATATGCACTCACAGAATAGACTGATGATAGTTTTACTCTACTTATTTATTTCTGAGGGAAATGTATTCAATTTTAGACATAGGAAAAAATTAGAAGGTAGCTAAAGATGGGACTTACGTAAGAAAAATAAAGAAAACGAACACTCAGTGAGCTCCTACTAGGAAGTGGGGGCAATATTCAGGACACACTACAGCTTTAAAATAGGTGTCATTCCTGTCTTTTGGAAGAAGAAATGAATGACGTGCGAAGTCATCTGTCTAGTAAACGGCAGAACCAGTGCTCAAATCCAGGTCTGACGGACTCAGATGCCCAAGCTCTCGCCAACAAAATCCAGTGACTTGGACTGAAAACCTTTCCCCTCAGCCTCAGATTACTTTCCCATAATTATGTTACAAGGTGGATTCTCAAGGAATGTTTAAACTAACAATGAAGGCCCTCATGAAAGGGAGCTTCACAGTTGTCCTTCGAAGCTTCCTTAATCATCCCCTCTTCCATATCTCTATCAATATTACTCCTGTATCAATATCCTCAGCTTCAGTACTTTTCTCAGTCAGTGCCTTCCTTAAGCCCTGATGTGAGAGTGATATTCAAGAGTCAATAAATGGCTGGCTCACATATCACCAGGTGAAAGATGTTGGGAGCCCCTCATTCTACCACCACTTTAGTTTTAGTCTGAAAGCCTCCCAGATATGCTACAAGAAACAAGATTCAAATGGCTGGAATTGCACAGTTTCCAAGCAAAAGCTTCAGAACAAGCTCCCTTCTGCCTTGTGAACAGATTTCCAGCCCTACCTGCAGTGGAGGAACTTCCTGGGCGATCTCAGGCCCATAAAGAGAGAAAAGGGAGAGGAGGCTGGGTGACTCAATCAGTTGAGCATCTCACTCTTGATATTGGCTTAGGTCACGATCCCAGGGTTATAGAATTGAGCCCCTCATCGGAGGGAGGAGCATGGAACCTGCTTGGGATTCACTCTCTCCCTCTTTCTCTCTCTGCCCCTCCCTCTCCTCGTGTGCTCTCACCTCTCAAAATAAATAAATAAACTTAAAGAAAAAAAGGCAATAAATAGCAGTTGCCTGCCTCCTCTGTGCTGTTACCAGCTTGTTTTTCATTGCCTTTTACACCTTTCTAGGATGAGGAGACACATAAAAAATAAGCAAGTTCTTTTCAATAAGGCCATTTTGCCATTGTGCAAAAATGCAGTACTCTATGCAAACATAGAGGCTGCTACTCTGGTTCTAGAAATAGAACAGAATCTTCTAATTATGTGATGGAGGAAGGAGGGAAGGGAATTCTCCACCTTGGAATGCCTTCAACTTTAGGCTCCTAAAATAGAAGAGGCTTCTGTAGCCAGAATGTGTTTGAAAACACACATTCTGTTAGTAGCAATTGGTTTCAAAGAAACTACCATCCACTTCGTTTATTGTATTTTAGAGAAGGTGTTGTCCTCTTTTCTGAAAAATCTAGGACTTGGTTTTAGAGGAAACTTAAGCATCAAATCCTCAAAAAGAAAAAAAACAAACAAACAAGTTTTAGCATGACTTGATACAAAGGCTAGTGTCTCCTGGGTCATGAAACTACTGTCCAAGAATGATGATAGAAGGAAGCTTCTTTAGATATTTGAAATTAGATCAAATGAGATACACTTGACCACAGAAGAAAACATCTGGGCTTGAAAATAAAAAAAAAAAGAGTGTGGTGGGTGGTATAATAGTTTTATCCCAGCTTCCCCCTCCTGTAATTTTTGTCATTATAGATCCCAGTTTTTAATATCGATTCTAGGTTCAACTAAGTGTAAGTATAAAATAAAAAATTTTGCCAATTATAGTTTTAAGATGGCTGTAAAATTGAACCCCAACTTCAGAGATGTTAAAATGTGGGAAGAAAAATGCCTTAGAATGAATGAAAGAGGGCACTGAGAAAATAATTTATGGTTTACTCTTAATGTTGGCTTGCTTCTTTTCAACCAATTTCTAGGCTTTTATATTGACAAGTTAGAGGAACCTTTTCAACCAGAGGTCACTGTACTCTGATACCCAGGCAGAGACAGATGATCCTTGATTAACAGGTTACTTAGTTTAAAAATGAGGTCATACTTATGGAATCATCAATAGATAAGGAATATTCCCACCCAGGTCTTGCTAGGCACAAGTAGGTTTCAATGGGGCATGGATATTTGAGAAGGAAAAGATGGCACCCTGGGCTCACCTTTTCACTGCCTGTACCTCCATATTTGCTTTCTTTAGCTCTGCTGTCATTTGGAGTTTGTTTATAGTTTCCTGTGCTGCACTGAAAAGTAACAGAGATTTGTTAGTTTGTTTTGTGTTGTATTGTGTTCTGAGAAACTAAAAAGAAAGACGGAGGGAAAAAGGCAATTTGTCTAGAGTGAAAACACGAACATTTTAAGGGCGTCTACAGATCTCTGGTCATTTTCTCGAAGGAACTCTTCAAAGGCCATGGCGTCTTCTTGGAGCTTTTTTTCTGCTTTTATGACTTGCTGTTCCTTCACTGCTATGAGTTTTTCAAACTTTTTAATTGTATTTCTTTTGGTTGAGAGAGCATACTAGGAATGTTGAAAACAGAAGTGCAACATTATTCCACGTTTCTAGACCGTTGCTAGTACATTTCTTTCAAAGTAATGTTTTTGTTAAGTTTATTTATTTATTTATTTATTTAGAAAGAGAGAGCAAGCATGAGATGGAGAAAGGCAGAGAAAGAGAGAGAGAAAGAGAGAGAGAGAGAGAGAGAGAGAGAGAGAGAGAGAAACCCAAGCAGTCTCTGTACCTTCAGCGCAGAGCCCGATGTGGGGCTCGAACTCATGAACCATGAGATCATGACCTGAGCTGAAATCAAGAGTTAGATGCTTAACCGTTCAACCGATGGAGCCACCCAGGTGTTCCCCCATTGCTACTACATTTCAATAGTCTCATAATAAAGGGTAAAATAAATTGCATACTAAGTGATCACTTGTATTAGAAATAAAAGCATGGGGGCTCCCAAGTGGCTGTTGACTGTCAAACTTCAGCTTAGGTCATGATCTCATGCTTCCTGAGTTCGAGTCCCACATTGGCTCACTGCTGTCAGCACAGAGCCCACTTCCCGTCCTCTGTCCCCCTCTCTCACTGCCCCTCCCCCACTCATGCTCTCTCCCTCTCAAAAATAAAAATAAAACATTGGAAAAGAAATAAAAGCATGCCAAGTCTTGAGACTATATAGCATTTATCTCATGAGGGAATTTATTTGGGGACCACCAGGAGACTGTTTCCTTTCTTTCACTTTTATGAAGAGCTCAGTATTGTTCCCAAATGGCTGTGCCCCACAAATCAAAAGTAGCTGCATATCCCCTCAGGCTCTATGCTAAGAAATAAAAATAAAAATGAAAAAAGCTAGTCCCTCCAAAGAGCAGGTCCATCTGGTACTATCCACAATAGCCCTCCAGTATTTCTGGGCATTGAGAAATTGTGCTGTCTTTAGTCACAAAGTCTCCTCCATTAGGAAGTAGCAGGAAAGAATCAGGTTTCCCTGCCATGCCTATAACATGTTTCTCCAAGCTGCCCAAGGGTAGGGGTGTTTAACCAGCCTCCAAGAGCCCTGTTAAGATCCCAAAATAAACTTTGACATCTAGGTTTTATTTTTTTAGTACCTAATGTAAGAATTTGCTTGGGTTTTTAATGCCGTGCATGAAAAAGAAATTATAAAGTCACATAATAAAAATGAATTTAAAATATTTAAATGAGATTTTAAAGAAATATCAATAATTACCCCAGATTTATAACAAAACAAATTTCATTCATTACTTGACTTGACAAGTATTTATTGAGTGCCTACTGTGTGCTGGGACTGTTTCAAGTGGTGCTAACAGAGCAATGAACAAAATAAACAGATTTGCTTTTATGGGATATACATTCCAGTGGAGCGGGGAGTCCATTACGGGGGGATAAGTGGTCCAATGGGCAAGGGGGGCAAAGGCAGAGGGTTGCCATTATGTAGAGCCAAGAAATGCCTCCCTGATTTGGTGAAAATTAAAGAGAAACTGGAAGGAAATAGGGACCAAATCAGGAGGATATCTGAGGCAGGAATGTTCCTCCCAGAAGGAAGAGACTTCTGTGCAAAGGCCCTGAGGCAAGGGCAAGATTGGTGTGTCCTAAGAACAGCAAGGAGGCCAGTGTAGTTAGAGGAGAGTAAGCAAGGTGGGGAGTGGTAGGAATGAGGTCAGGGAGAGAGAGAGAGAGAGAACAAGCCAGGGACAGATAAGTCACTAGAGGTCTTCAGCAGAGGAGGGGCATGTGTGGAGAAAAGACTCCTACCGCTGTGTGAACAGACTGAGTGTAGGGAGCAAAAGCGGAAGCAGGAGACCAGTGTTCAGAAGTTATAACAGTAATTTGCACAAGAGATATTGGTGACGTGGACTACAGTTGCAGCAGGGGAGGTCACGAAAAGTAGTGTGATTATGGATATATTGGGAAAAATATATTTGAAAGTATATTTGGAGCTGGGTTGTAAGTAGGAGAGTCGAGGATAGCTTCAATATTTTTGTCCCAAGCAACTGGAAACGTAAAATTGCTACTCACTGCAATGGGATCACTACATGAGATGGAGATTTTCAGGGGTAGAGAAGAGTATAGAAGGGACAAACTTTTGGAAAGTCTGAGTTTGTGAAGTGAGGTGCCTATCGGGCATCCAAATGGAGCCGTTAAGAACCGTAGTTGCCTTTGTAAGTCTGGAGTTCAGGGAAGAGAATGGGGTAGAGAAATAAATTTGCAAGTTGTTAATAGGGAAGCGGAATTTAAAGCCGTGGGCCCGGAGGGGTGTAGATAGAGCACAGGGTGAGGAGTGAGCCATGGGGCACTCCAACATTTGGAGATTGGAGAAAAGAGGAACCGGAAAAGAAAACTGTGAAGGAGTGAGCAGCCAGTGACGAAGAAGAACTAAGAGATAGTGGGTATTGGAAACCAACCAAAAAAAGCATTTCAAGAAAGAAGAAATGACCAAATGACCTAAGTGCTGCTGACGGGAAGTAAAAGGAAGACTGTGAAATGACAAATTGAACTTGGCGATGGGAAGGTCACTGGTAACCTTGACAAAGTAGTTTTGGTGGACTGATGAGGACGAAAGCCCAACTGGAGTTGTTTAGGAAAGGATAGGAGGGACAGTAGCTCTGGAGACTGTAGTGGAAAAATAAAATGTCAAGGTGAAAATTTGGCAATGCTACGCAAGAAGTCTTCTATTTGACTAATGGAAGGAAGAAAGAAATTATTTTTACTACCTCCAGCAGAAACCTGTCTCTCTGGTCATTAATAAATTCATGAATGGTCCCTTTTGCGTCTGCACCTTCAAAGAAAATGGAAATAGACTTAGGTTTAATTCATTATCCCTCAAAAGCCTGTATAAAACAAAAGCCATGTAATTAAATCACTGTATACAGTATGTATCTGACTTTAAAAAATCATTATACCTTCAAATAAACATTTTTCCTAATCACTCAAAAGCTGATTTCATAATACTAACTATCATTTATTTTATGTCCATCATATTCCAAGAACTTTAGTAGACACTTTATTTTTTTAATGTTTATTTATTTTGAGAGAGAGAGATTGAATGTGTGTGTGTGTGTGTGTGTGTGTGAGCTGGAGAGGAGCAGAGAGAGAGGAGAGAGAGACTCCCAAGCAGGCTCTGCACTGTCAGTGAGACCATGACCTGAACCGAAATCAAGAGTGGGACACTTAACCAACTGAGCCACCCATTTACCCCTTGGCAATTTAAATAGATTACTTTATTTAATTTTAACAATAACCCCAATGAGGTACATATTTCTATCCCCATTCTATATGTGAGCTCAGAGATGTCAAGATACTTGCCCAAGATAATAGAGCTAACATGTGGTGGAATGGGCATAGGACTCCTCAGCCTGTGCTAAAGAAGACTGAGCTGTTTTAAATCTTAGTGTTTTGGCCAAACTAGCTATAAAACTGAAGTCCTTTGGCAAAATATTCTTGGGGGTCACAAACCAAATTTACGGCAGGAAAGAAAAAGATGACTACCTTTACCATCTAGCAATCAAAAAGATCAGTTTCCTTTCAAGGTTTCTTCGTTCTAGAAAAATTATACATAGGCTGCATTTCTTTTTTTTTTTTTTTTTAATTTTTTTTTTCAACGTTTATTTATTTTTGGGACAGAGAGAGACAGAGCATGAACGGGGGAGGGGCAGAGAGAGAGGGAGACACAGAATCGGAAACAGGCTCCAGGCTCTGAGCCATCAGCCCAGAGCCTGACGCGGGGCTCGAACTCACGGACCGCGAGATCGTGACCTGGCTGAAGTCGGACGCTTAACGACTGCGCCACCCAGGCGCCCCGTAGGCTGCATTTCAATAATGTTCACTTCATGAAGAACCACCAGAATGTGGTATAGAACAAAGCCTTTTGATTAAAATGTAAATAGAAGTAGAAAATAGTGTTTTTCTGTTTGTTTTTAAAGTTTATTTTTGAGAGAGAGAACACGAGCTGGGGAGGCAGAGAGAGGGAGAGAGAGAGAATCCCACAGGGCTCAAACCCATGAACCGTGAGATCATAACCTGAGCGAAAGCCAAGAGTCAGACACTTAACCGATTGAACCACACAGATGCTCAAAAAAATCTTGTTTCCCAAATGACCAGTGAGCCTGTACTGCATGCACTAGGAAGGAAGCCCACAGTCTTGGACTGTATTCTGCCTCTGCCTCTTACTAGCTATGAGGATGTGAGTAAATTACTCACCCTCTCCAAGCCTCAGTTTTCCCATCAGCAAAAATGAGGACACTAATTGTGGTTAATTGTATTATTGTTCCAAACTATTTTCTGCCCCCCTCTGTAAGAAGATTATCTCCCCCCTACCACCCCACCCTGCCCGGTATCAGGCTTGACCATTGACTGGATTTGGCTCATGCAATACAAGAGGAAGTGATCTGTGATGCTTCCAGGCACAAGTTTTAAGAACCACCACTGGTTCTCTCTTTCTCCTTCTGCAATAACTCCAGCGACATATCAGACAGGGGTTGTTCCTTCAGTGCAGGACCCAATGAAAAGCACCAAAGTTGAAAGGTGAATGAGAAATAAACTTCTGTTGTTGTCAGCCACTGAAATTTAGAAATGGTTTATGACCACAGCATAAGGTAGCCTAATGGATCATTACTATAATTTCTACCTCATAGTGGTGTTGCGAGAAGGAAGTGAGGCAACATGCTAAGAAACACATCATAGCTTCTTAATCGCTAGCTATTATTAAAAATACAATTGGAACGAGCAATCACTTAATTTTCCCAGGTCAGTAATAATAGCAATTATGATTATTATAATCATTAATAGTTCTGCGATTATGGGTAACAAACAACAAGATTTGGAGTCAGGCATTGGTTTGAGTTCTGTTCCACCTAGTGACCTTGAATTAGTGATTCAACCTCATTGGGCAATTTTCATCAGAGGAGGAGAGGAGGCAAAAATATCTAACAGCATTTTGTTGAGGATTAAGTAAAATAACATATGTGAAAGGAATAAGCACCTGGTTATAACATAGTTTTCTTTTTAATGCATAAGCAAATTGATTATAAAAAATCCTCAACATTCACAAAATTAGAGTCATAAAATGAACTGCCATGTACCTATCACCTACTTCAACACAATCAACATTTTACTAATCTTGTTTCATCTATTGCCACCCCTCACTTTCCCCCTCACTGGAATTTTTAAAAAAAATTTTTTTATGTTTATTTACTTTTGAGAGAAAGAGAGAGAGACAGACAGAAGTGTGAGCAGGGGAGGGGCAGAGAGAGAGTGAGACACAGAATCCGAAGCAGGCTCCAGGCTCCGAGCTGTCAGCACAGAGCCCGATGCGGGGCTTGAACTGACAGAGTGAGAGATCATGGCCTGAGCTGAAGTGGGCTGCTTAACTGACTGAGCCACCCAGGCGCCCCGCCCCTCACTGGAATATTTTAAAACAAATCCAAACCATTGTTACCATTGGATCCATAAACCCTTTAGTATGTAACTCCATCAGATAAAAGAGTCTTAAAACATAGTCATAATACAACTATCATACCAAACAAAATGAACAATTCCTTAGTATCATCTTTACCTACTCTGGGTTCTTTCTCCAGTTTTCTCAAAAATAACTTTTTAGAATTAAAAAAGTTAAAATATAAACAAAGATCAGTTTGGTTGGCATAAGTCCTAAAGTCAATTTTTTATGTATAACTTCCATCCCCATCCCCCCATAAACACTACCTTTATTCCATGCCATTTATTGGTTCAAGAAACCAGATCAATTTCCCTGTAGAATTTCTTTTATAATGAGATTGCATCCTCGTGGTATTATTTAACATGTGCTCAATCTCCCACGTTTGTTTGATTAGATTCAGTCTCAATTTATTTAAAAAACATTTTTACTAGAAAAAAAGCATGAAAGTGCTTACTGTAGCTTTGATTTGGTCACTTGTGATGGGTCAGATGAATTGGAATCAATTTCAACATCAAAAAAAAAAAACATCTTATGCTGTCCTTTCTGTTTTTTCACCAATAGAATTTATTAGAAACATTTCAATAGTGTATGACACATCCTATCTTTTCCTTTTGTCCTCGCAGAGCACAGATCACATGAAAGGAATGATTTTTTTTAATCAGGAATTTTGGAGACAAATTCTGTGTATGCTAAACTTATACAGAGACTGATAAATATTAAGTCTAGAATTCAAAGAGAAATGCCAGAGTATGTAGGAACAGATACTTTTTTTCTAGCTGTATTGAGATATAATCGGCATATAACATTGTTTCAGTTTAAAATGTAGAACATGACGATTTGATACACATATATTATAAAATGATTGCCATAATAAGATTAGTTAACACACCTTTTACCTTACATTACTACCATTTTGTTGTGGTGGTGGTGAGAACATTTAAGATCTACTCTTGGCAACTTTAAAGTATATGATGCAGTATTGTTAACTGTAGTCCCCATGCTATACGTCAGATCTTCAGAACTTACTTATCTTATAACTTGAAATTTTTACCCTTTGATCAACATCTTGCCATTTTCCCGACTCCCCAGTCCTTGGCAATAACCAATCCACTCTGTTTCTATGAGTTTGGCTTTTTTAGATAAAAAAAAATTCTATACAGTCCTTTTAGTAAGTATTATAGTCATGCTTACCACCTTAGGCTACTTTAACATGATACTATCTGGCTGACTTGGTGTGATTTTATTCTTCCACGCCTAAATAGACTGGTTGTAGTGGGTTTCCCATTTTGGCTCTTCTAGCTATCTGGAAGGTTTTTGACAAAGAGACCACGTATGATAAAGCCCTCCCGGAAGCACTAGTGTTCCTCAACGCCGGAATACCTCATCACTCACTGGGGATGTGGTCAAGAGGTGTCGCCATTTGAGAGTAAAACCAAAATGAAGCTGCCAGCTGCATTTAGGTGGAAATGACACATCTATTATGCAGCCTAACCAATCTGTCTATGACAGTTTCTGTGTAATTTTTTGAGGTGATCTAGCAGTTGGCTGCTATTGCATACAGAAAAATAAAATAACTGGGCTCCCAAAGTAGGGGTCACTTGCTCATTTCACATCATGTGGGTCTGTTTCTAATGAGGATCCAGGCAGGAAATGTAAGGTTGGGAAATGGGGGTTTCAACCAAATCAACTCTTGATTGGAAAGAGTCAGAGGGGGGTTTATTTTCAATGAAAATATCCAAATTGCTTAACTGTGTAACTGGCAGAAACTGACAACCTGATTTCCATTGTTAACAGAGCCCAAATTGCCTTGGATAATACCAAACAATTGTACCATTTCCTTTTTGAGAGTTTACTGTATGTCATTTACCCTTAAGAGGCCAGTAACTCCTCTGTCAACTGGCATGGTGTTAAACAGGGTCATCTGCAAAACCACACTTGCTAGGTGTCTCAGAAGTGGTAGTGTCACAAGGATATTTGAAGGTGGCCACTTTGTGTAGAACTCTAAAACATATCCCATATCATTTTAAGTGCTCTTGATAACTTAAGGATCACCATTCTACAAAGGTAAACTATGAGGCACACTACTGAACCTAGCTATTCCCTACTAGAGGTATAGTCACTGATATCACTATGTTGCCTGTCATTCGCACTTTTTCATACACCTATGTGCAGGACATGTGCCTCTAAGATCTTCTAAAAAGAGATAATGTGGCTTTCTTCTTCTACACTAATTATAGTCTCCAAAGTTCTTTCCTAAGTGGTGGGTTTTTTGTTTTGTTTTGTTTTTTTGTTCCCTAAAGATTTTCTTTTATCACAATTTGGGAAAGTTACCAAAATTTTTAAGTTTCCACAACAAATCCTGGGCATTCAATGTATCTTCCTTCCTTCCTTTTAATTTTAATTTAAAAATTTGGACAAAACTTATTTTGGGGGAAGATTTTATGACCCCCATCATCCTAGCATTAATAATATCAATGTCATTGGCTTCAAACTGCTTTCTATGTCATTTGTAGGCACTTCTTGATTCAATAAGTAAGAAATGTCCATGACATTTTGATGAACAAGTTGCCCTTTTTTATAGAGCAAGAATTAAAAGCCTATAATAACAACATGCTGCCTTCAAGTGCCCTTGAAACAGGTTATATCTTTGCAACAACAGGGCTCTTAGCATCCTGATTCCGGATATGTGAGTTTTATGGCCTGGAAAATCAAGACTTCTCTTAGAAAGTTTTCATATATTTCTACATCTAGAAACAAGTTTAAATGGCCCATGCCATAACCTTTAATACTGTATCATTTTGGGAGTGACTTTCTTCCTTAGAACCATGAAAAGGAGTAACAGTCTATTTCTTGGAAAAGTGTGTTTTCTTATTTAAAATAGATTTTTCTCCCAACTCTCAGCCCCCATTTACAAAGGCTTCCCCACCATAGTATGAGATAGTATACTTTTTTTTTTACCTCCAGAAAAGCCCCCAAACCTGACATTAACAGTAAATATTCAAAACAATGTTCTTAACCAGTAATTTAGACTTACCTTCTGTTAATCTGAGAATAAGAGTGGGATCTAGCCCAAATTTTTCAAATGAGTCACCAGGTGTGTCAGAGTAGAATGCTCTTTGGCCCAGGTGTGAACGACTCTTCATTCGAGATGAAAAAGTAGACTTTTGGTAGACTCTCATGCTGCGGTTTATAAATTTTTCCTGCCCAAGTGGAAAAGCTTAATGGAATTTTTACTATATAAAATGTTGTCTTTAAAAATAGTGATCATATATAAAGATGTCATTTACAACAAGTCTTGTTCTCATTACTGATATATTTCTCAGTAGTGATACATTAAACAAGCAGCTTTGAGTTCTTAACTCTGAAGGACTGGGTCTAATTTTCAGTTCTTTCTCTTAGGAAGCTGAGCACATATATAAAGACATTGAACATTTCCCAAACAGGTGCATCACAAATATGAGACTGGAAAGTGCTCTGGCTTTATTTTCATTTTCATTTTTTAATCTTATCTTGCCCAAACTGCAGGTAACTTGGAAATTCCACTATTTTGAAAGGACTGGCTCTGTGGAATTGAATTGAAAACTTGAGAGGAAATGGACCTCTCCAGTAGACAGGAAGAAATCAGCCTTTCAGTTTCAGAATCTTTGCTCAATTTAATTTTGGATTTTCAATAAAACTATACAACTCAAGCATGAAACCACCACCTTACAGATGAATCAGTTAGTGAGCATTTCTAGATACTTTTTCATTCTAAATAGGATTTTAAAAATCCTATAACCAATCTTTACCTCTAGGAATAAGGAAGGCCAACCTCATGAAATCCAAATTGTGTAATATAAGGTACAATAATATAAGTAGTGAGATTAACTGCAAGGCACACACCACCACCATCACCACCACCACCCTTCTCTCCAACAAGGATGGGCACTCCTTTCTCTACATTTCTTTTGTATGCCTCTATTACTGTATTTTGTCAAGTCTAAGATGTCACTTGTTATAGATGCACTATCACTTTATGCATTGCCAATTATGCATGGCACCCCATCTATATATGCTGGATCCCAATTTCAGGAATGAGAAACTGTGAAAAAAAAAAAAAAAGAACATTAGAATCAGTGAAGTAGGGTATACCATACTTGGCATATGCCATTGTCATGGTGCGTCTGTCTTCCCCCAGTAGGTGGTGATCCCTAGGTCTTTACTGTTAGATGATGTTCCTTTTGTGTGTGCTTATACTCCAGCACAGTGTGCAATGCATACACAGACATCTGACTCCATGTCTTAACCCAGCAAAATTAATAAAAGTGATAGATAGGAGGATAGGTTTCTAACATTAATTGGGTTTAGGCTTTAACAAAACTTTACCTTTTTCTTTGCTGCCACTTCATTTTCTTTGAAAAGAAAGAGATCTTTGAAAAAGACCTTATATGGCCTTTCCTTTTTGACTGAGCCTTCTTTTCCTTTATCTGTTAAAAAAAAGGAAAGAGAAACATCTGTCATCCCTGCTCTGTTGACCAAAAGGGCGAGGCTCCCCCTAGCCAGGGCACAGCAAGTGGATAGGTGGGTCTCTGAGGAGGACACAGGCAGCCTTTGCCTCCCCAACTGAGGCAGGGATGCAGGGCCTGGATCTCAAGGGCAGAAGACACAGCTCATCTGTCTGTTTCCCATGGCATCAAGCATAGTGCTTAGTACTTCAAGGGGGATAAGTCTGTATTTGTTGTGTGAATGGATAAGTGGGCCAATTATAAGATAGTGGGATCATATTTTGAGGCATTAAGATATTGCTTCTTTCCATCACTACAAATACAACTACATTCTCTTATACCACCATTTCAGCAGCAATAGACACAGCCAATATCCTTAGGGACATCCTTAGTCCAGACTCGAGAGTCTTCAAAAAAAAAAAAAAAATCAAAGATAATGATGAATATTGGTGAGGATCGGAGGAATTGGAATCTCAAACGTTCTGCTAATGGGAATGCAAAATAGTGCAGCCACTTTGGAAAACTGGCAGTTCCTCAAAAAGCTGAACATCTGGTTGCCATGTGACCCAGTCATTCCACTCCTAGAAATGAAAATGTACGTTCACATGAAACTTGTACATGAATGTTTATAGCAGTATTAGACATAATGGTCAAAAGATAGAAACAATCCAAATATCCATCAACTGATGAATGGCTAAACAAAATGTGGTATATCCATACAATGGAATAATAATCGGCCATAAGAAGGATACATGATACAAGACTGATGAAACTTGGAAATATATTAAGTGACAGAAGACACATTAATTCCCTACATTATAAGATTCCATTATATTTCATGAAATGTCTAGAATAGACACATCCATGGAGCCAAAATGTAGATTAGTGGTTGCTGAGGGCTGGAGACGAGATGGAGGAGGGTAAGAGGTGACGGCTAAGGACTGCAGGGTTTCTTTCTGAGATGATTAAAGTGTTCTAAAATGGACTGTGGTGATGGTTGCAAATATCTGTGAATACAAACCACACACTTGTACACTTAATAAAAAAAGAAGCCTGGCTATAAAGGGGTTGGTGGGGGGGGCAGTGGGGAGATGGAAAGGGAGAGGAAGAGAGGGAGAGAGAAGTCAACTGAATTTTTGTTTTTATTTATAAAATCTGAAATGATAAAAGGTCTTTCTCTTTTTCTTTCTTTCTTGCTTCCTAATGTTTGGGGGTGGAAATTTTGACTTTAAATACCACTGGCCAGGAACAGGAATACTGGAGCTTGGAACTGTTACCTTAAGTCAGTGAAAAGGAAAGGATAACTGGAGACACATCTCCTCTCTGCCCCAGCCCCTGCACCTACTCTCACCTCCCCAAATATCAGAATGTCTTGAAAGCAACACTCTTCTCCAAGTGGCTGAGAGATTCCCAGCAGGGCTGGGAATTATTGGTCTGGAGTTTATAGGTTGCCTGAGAATTGGCTCTTTGCCCAGGGATTCAGTTGGGAAAGTGGGAGTGTCTGGGATAGAAACCTCAGGCACATTTTTCTGCAGGTAATGGATTAGGAAGAAAGAAAATTACAGAATAGAAGCCTTTGGCTCAACATGGAATGTGGAATTTTCTGATCACCTCCTATTCACCTTGTGGGTAAAGGAAGGATCCCCTGCCCTAAATAGGATGAGATGGATGAACATATGACAGTCAACACTGGACTGATGAGATAGACAGCAGTTTATTAGTCTCTTATATGCCCAGCCCAGGGGAGGAAGACACTGCCTTCCATGCAGGACCACATCATGACTGAACTTAGGAGCAGAGCGAAACAGCAGGGATTGCAGGAGACAGGCTTTGTAGTAATAAGAGGATAAGGTGCCCCCTGCTTCCCGTAACAGGATGTAACTGACTTATGAAACCCATTAGGCTGAAGACCAGTGGGGTGTAACTGGTCCAGTTGATGGGGGAAAATAGCTAGGTGGGGAACCTTTCTCACTGAGTGGAGGTCGAATCTGGCAAGAACAGGGAGACTTACAGTTCGACCTTTGGGGATCTGTGAAACTCAAAGATGTCAATGCAATACATGAAATTTTAGGCTTTGTGATACATGAGCAAAGACAGGAGAGGGTAGGTCCAGGCAGCTGGGCTTGGAGACAGCAGGAGTATGGAAGGGCAGAGCCAACAGACTGAGGCTCAGGAGGAGACAACAGAAGTCAAGGACCCAAACGGACTTGGGGTTGAGTGGCATTGCCAGTCTATGACCTGTACCCTATACCACCACTCTGAGGCCAGAGCTGGACCTGACATCCCAGGATGGGACCACTGATGTCTTCCAAAGGGTGAGGCATTGGTAGGCTGGACATCTCTCCCTCCACCAACTTTCTCTCCTCCTAAGAAAAACCTTACAAACTTAATGTCCACCCCACCCTAGGTGGCTTAAAATTTTAAATGCCCGATTTTAATCCCCTCTGACCAAGTTTAAGTATCCTGGATTGACAAGATATTTTTTCTCTTCTAACTCCAAAGCTAAATTCTTTTTGGGTATAGAGAAATAGAAAAACTAAAACTCTGAATACCAAGTATATTAATTTTCTATGGCTGCCCTACTAAATTACCACAAACTTGGCAGCTTAAGACAACAGAACTTTATTCTCTTACAGACCTGGAGTTCACGAGTCCAAAATCAAGGTGTCGTCAGGACTATAATCCCTCCAAAGACTCCACCTTAGCTCTTCCAGCTTCTGGTGGCTTCAGCCATTCACTGCCTGTGTAACTCCTGCCTCCATTCACAGGGCCTTCCTCTATTTTTTCCACTTCTCTTTGGATTTAGGACCGACCTTATACCCGGGATGATCTCATCTTGAGATACTTCCATTATACTTGCAAAGACCCTTTTTCCAAATAAGGTCACATGGCAGGGACACAGACAGCTACCACCATTCTGGAGGGCCACCTTCAACTTGCTCTAGCAAGTTTCCTGAATTATAAACTCACTATAAGCATTGGCTCTTAGTCAACCTTTCTCCCCACCTGAATTACTTCCTAGTCACATAGAACTAGGGCTGCTATAACAAATCGCCACAAATTAAGGGGCTTAAAACATCAGGCATTTATTCTCTCACAGTTCTGGAGGCCTGAACTGAATGCATTGGTTTGGTTTTCTCTGGGAGTTTCTGAGGGAGAATCCATTGTATGACTTTCCCCTAGCCCATGGAAAATGCCTGTGGAATGCCTATTACCTGTAACATACTCTTGGCATTACCCGATTTTCAAATCTTTGTCAAATTTGTAAGTGAAAAAGAATTTATTCTTCTATACCAATAAATATGAATTCCTTTTATATTTGTAAAGAAGCAGGAGGAGGAGAGAAAGGCTGGATAAGGAAAGGAGAGGACAGATTTTGATAAGATGTAGTTATTCATGTCCTTTATTATGACAAATAATTGAGTTCATTGTTTTACGTCATGAAATTCCCTAGCAAACTAGCTAAGTATGACAACTTAATGCCCTTCTGATGTGGAGATTTGTCTTTGCAGAATTAAAAAGTGGAAGAGAGCTTTCTCAGCAGGCCATTTATAAACTCTTTACATAGAAAGATGCTTGTCTTGTGGCATTCTCCTTTTCCTACTCTCCCAAGTCTACCATGGAGACTGACCATACCAGGCACAAAGCAAGAACTCATTGACAGATTCCTTCTTTACCTTCAGGAGTCAGTGGTATCGGCAAAAAATATGATGACATTTTGTCTCCTGGCCCTGTCCAAAGAAAAGGAAATACATTAAAAATAAATTCTGTAAACCTGTGCACACCGGGTGATGTATGGAAGTGTTGAATCACTAAATAGTACTCCTGAAATTAATATTACACTGCATGTTAACTGGAATTTTTTTTTAACTCACTGGAATTCAGATAAAAACTTAAAAAAAATAAATTCCATAAACCTTGTATAAAGAGGCTAAATTCAACAACCAGTGGTTCCAAATAGCCTTCATTGCTTTTAAAAGTAGTATATGCATAAACTCTTTGACCCAGCAATTCCAAATCTAGGAACTTATCCCAAGAAAATAATCAGGTAAGTGGGCAAAAATGTATGTACAATAATATTTGTTGACATGTTATTTAATAAACAGGGAACTGATTAAATAACTATGGGGTACCCATAACATGGATCGCCTTGTGGCCCCTCAAAACGATGCTGTAGTCACTGTTTAGCTCTGTTAACAATATATTAAAAGTAAAAACAAAATATTTCAAAATGGTGGGAATGGTGTGGGTTTTAAAAAACATAGGCCAAATCAGATGCTTTAAAAGTTGTTCAGCCAAACATTAATAGTTGTTGTCTTTGATTTGGAGCAACCTCTCCTTTCATTTTTATCAGGTGTGGGATTAAGGTTAGGTGCAAAATTTAAGGAAGTAGCCCCCCAAACTCAGTTATCAAGATAAATAACATGTCAATGCAAGTTTTTTAAAAATTCCAAGATAATGCAGGAAAAAAATCTATGGTGAACAAAATATTAAAACTTTAAATACAGACAGGATTCGACTGTGAATTCATGTGACCCTGAGAGTGCGTGCCTCACTTGTCACACTCGCGTCCTGGCCCACAGATCTTGTCTGTATTTACATTTTTGATATTTTGTTCATCGTGGAACTTTTTGCATTAATTTTTATTTTTAAAAAATAGTGAATTAAAATGTTTGGTTTTGTCCATGCTGAGCATGGAGCCTGCTTGGTATTCTCTGTCTCCCCCTTTCTCTGCCCCTCCCCTGCTCACGCATGTGCATGCACTCTCTCTCAAGATAAATAAAATTTTTAAAAAATGTTGTTTTTGCCTTCCCCTTTAGGCTTTGCACCAAAGGCAAATGTTTGACTTGCTTCACCCTAATCCTGTTCTTGAATTTTTATACTTTTTTGTGTTATTCTCAATGAGTTTGTATAATTTTTACAATGAAAAAAGTATCAATGATATTTTCATCAGGGAGGAAAAAGGATGTTTAGTATTTGATATAAAAACGTGTGCCTGGGGGTGCCTGGGTGGCTCAGTTGGTTGAACGTCAGACTTCAGCTCAGGTCATGATCTCATGATCCATGAGTTCCAGCCCCTCATCGGGCTCTGTGCTGACAGCTCAGCGCCTGGAGCCTCCTTCGGATTCTGTGGTTCCTTCTCTCTCTGTCCCCCCTGCCCCCACTCTCTGTCTCTGTCTCTGTCTCTCTCTCTCTCTCAAAAATAAGTAAACATTAAAAAAAATTTTTTTTTTTTTTTAAAAAGGTGTGCCCTCGTCAGAATGGCTAACATTAACAACTCAGGCAACAACAGATGTTGGCAAAGATACGGAGAAAGAGGATCTCTTTTGCATTGCTGGTGGGAATGCAAACTGGTGCAGCCACTTTGGAAAACTGTATGGAGGTTCCTCAAAAAATTAAAAATAGAACTACCCTATGACCCAGCAATTGCACTACTAGGTATTTATCCAAGGATACAGGTATGCTGTTTTGAAGGGACACATGCACCCCAATGTTTATAGCAGCACTATCAACAATAGCCAAAGTATGGAAAGAGCCCAAATGTCCATCGATGGATAAATAGATATAGAAGATGTGGCATATAGATAATGGAGTATTTCTCTGCAATTAAATAGAATGAAATCTTGCCATTTGCAACCATGTGGATGGAACTAGAGGGTATTATGCTAAGCAAAATCAGAGAAAGACAAATATCATATGACTTCACTCATATGAGGACTTTAAGAGACAAAACAGATGAACTTAAGGGAAGGGAAGCAAAAATAATATAAAAATAGGGAGGGGGACAAATATAAGAGACTCATAAATATGGAGAACAAACAGAGGGTTACTGGAGGGGTTGTGGGGGGTAGGCTAAATGGGTAAGGGGCTTAAGGAATCTACTACTGAAGTCATTGTTGCTCTATATGCTAACTAACTTGGATGTACATTTAAAAATAAGTAAATAAAATGGTAAAAAAAAAAAAAAAGACACTTGTTACGATGAGCACTGGGTGTTGTATGTAAGTGATGATTCACTGAATTATACTCCTGAAACCAATATTGCATTGTATGTTAACTAACTAGAATTTAAATAAAAATTCAAAGAAAAAAAAAAAAAGGTGCCCGCAACAGGAACAATGGGACAAACATCCTGTTTCAGGTTGCCCATTTATTTATTTTTAAATGTTAATTTATTTATTTTGAGAGAGAGAGAGAGTTGGTTAAAGAGAGAGGAAGAGAGAGAATCCCAAGCAGTGCTCTGAGCTGTCAGTGCAGAGCCCCACTCAGGGCTCCAACTCAAACTCACAGACGGTGAGATCACGACCTGAGCTGAAATCAAGAGTCAGATGCTTAACCAACTGAGCCATCAAGGCACCTGTAGCTCCTTATTTAAATTTTGCCTCAGTTCTCTCAAAGAACCACCTTGAAGAGCTAAGAGTCCCAGGAGCATTTGTAGCAGGTGATTAAAGATACAGACTTTGGAATGGAGAAGCCTGTTGGTTTGACATTTACAGATGTGTGAGCAAGATCACTTAACATTCAAAAAATATTTATTGAGTACCTACTATGTGCCAGGCACTGTTCTGGCTGCCAGAGACAGGACAATTTAAAAACAACAACAGACAAAAAACACAGTTTCTTCATGGAACCTACATTTAATTATTTAGCATCTCTGAGCCTCAGATTCCTATTCCAAAAAATGAGGATATAATCTCACCCCTTAAAGCTTTCATGAGGATGCAATGTATATGAACAACCAAGCAGGGTGCCTAGCATGCAGACCAAACTCAGTAAGTGGGAGAAATTTTGCACTAATATTTGCTCATTAGAATGTGATTTTACTTTCAGTGATTATGAAAATTAAAAAGAGAAAAGAAATTACATTAAAGCTTAAAAAAAATTTTTTTAATGTTTATTGTTGAGAGAGAGAGAGAAAGCAGAGTGTGAGCAGAGGCGGGGAGGGGGAGAGAGAGAGGGAGACACAGAATCTGAAGCAGGCTCCAGGCTCTGAGCTGTCAGCACAGAGCCCGATGCGGGGCTTGAACTCACAAACCGTGAGATCATGAGCTGAGCCAAAGTTGGATGCTTAACTGACTGAGCCACCCAGGTGCCCCATATGTTAAAGCTTATAATAGAGAAAAGATTAACAAAAACCTACATCATTGATATTATATTTTTCAGATTACTGAAGATTTTTTAAATGTTTGTTTATTTGTATGAGAGAGAGAGAGAAAGCACAAGTGAGGGAAGGGCAGAGAGAGAGGGAGACAGGATCCAAAGAAGTTCTGCATTGGCAGTAGAGAGCCCCATGCAGGGCTCAAACTCACAAACTGTGAGATCATGGCCTGAGCTGAAGTCAGACACTTAACCAACTGAGGCAGCCAGGCATCCCTGAAGATATTTTTCACAGGCAGTGGATTCATTCTGATAGTGGAAATTTCATGGGCCCATAAAAAAATTGATTTACTATTGGATGGCCAATAGTTAAGATTTGTAGGGGATTTTCTTATATTTGTATACTCAGCACTCCTCCAAATCCCTAAGATTTGGTTCTGTTCACTTCTCTCTTGACATACTTTAAATCTTTTAATTCTTCTATCTATCTACATTCACTCCCCTACCCATCCCCACTTTCATTCACTTCTCCCAAGTCTACCTGCAATAAAAATCTTTATCCATGGGTTCTGGCACTTTCTCACTCAGAAAAACCAGAAGTTCCCTGTCATCTAAGCCAACCAATAGCAGGTATCTGCTCTGATTCCATCTTTCTAGTAACTCATAGAACATTGAATGGAATCAGTAGTCTCTAAAAGCTGTTATACTTGTGTACTCCTGTACATATTAATCTCCCTATTGATCAGTGAAGGGTTGGTAAAGAACATAAGAGAGAAGAAGAGAACCGGCTATTCCTAGAAGGGATTATAAAGTTCTCTGAACTAAACCAATATGATGTGTCAACCAGGAAAAGGAAGCCAAAGCCATGAATGTCTTTGTTGTGCAAAATAAAAATAGCACGATGACTAAACAAAAGCTCTGTACTGAAATCGAGGGAAAATGTCATTGGACTGCATAGCAAATACCTGCAAGTTCACATCTAAAATATTTGTTCAAATCCAACTTCCGACAGACGAAAAAGATGAAGAACTCAGAAAAAACTAAGGCTTCAAAATGGTATGTGTGTATGTGTGTGTGTGTTGGGGGTCACCTGCATGGCTCAATCAGTTAAGTGTCCAACTTCAGCTCAGGTCATGATCTCACGGTTCGTGAGTTTGAGCCCCACGTTGGGCTCTGTGCTGACAGCTCAGAGCCTGGAGCCTGCTTCGGATTTTGTGTCTGTCTCTCTGCCCCTCCCCCGCTCATGCGCTGTCTCTCTCCTTCAAAAATAAACATTAAAAAATGGTGGTGTGTGATTTCAAGCCATCATTTTTAGAGGTGGTATAAGCTAGTGATTAAGCATAGTGAGGAGCATGGACTTTCACTGTGCTCCTTAATTCTCACACTTCAATTTCCCCATCTTTCATTTCTTTCTTTCTTTCTCTCTTTCATTTTAGGGAGAGAGAGCATGAGCAGGGGAGAGGAGCAGAGGGAGAGAGAAAGAATCCGAGCTGTCAGTGTGGAGCCTGACACAGGGCTTGATCCTGCGGCCCTGGGATCGTGATCTGAGCTGAAATGAAGAGTCAGATGCTCAATTGACTGAGCCACCCAGGCGCTCCTCAATTTCCCTATCTTTCAAAAGGACTGATAAGAATAACACCTACTTCATGAGATAGTTAGATGAGTTAACATGTGTCCCTCACTTCGGACAGCATCAGATGCACAGTAAGTACCATAGCAGTACTTGGAGAAAACATTCCAAAGAGGAAGGATACCCGGTGTGTTTGAGGAATGGCAAGGAGATTAGTGGGACTTAAGCATAGTGAACAAAGCAGAGAGTGATAGATGAAGTCAGAGAGATAGCAAGGGCCCTGTGGGTCATTTCTTCAGTGAAATGAGAATCTGTAATGAACCACTCTGATGGCTGACCTGGGAAGAGACTGTACAAGGGGATGGGGGTGGAATAAGGACACCTGTTGGGAGGCTACAGTCATTGGGAGGCACGAGATAATGGGGACAGTAGTGGAAGCGGTGAGAGGTGGTCTGATTCTAGATACGTTTGGAAAATAGAGCCTATAGGACTGGCTGATGGTTTGGATGTGGGGTATGAGATAAAGAGCCCAAGAGAAAAAGGATAGTTTCCATGAATGGAGACAGAGAGGCTGTGGGGGGGAAGATAAATTGGGAAGATCAACATTTCAGTTAGGAACATGTTATGTGTGAGATATGTTAGATGTCTAAGGGGACATGGGTGTAAAATATACTGTTCTTTCAAGTGAACGCCGATCCTGGCTGATTAAATCAATACTAGCCTTCCTCTATGCAATTATATGTGGCCACTGAGTCAAATTTAAAAAAAAAAATTTTTTTTTTACGTTTTTATTTATTTTTGAGACAGAGAGAGACAGAGCATGAACGGGGGAGGGGCAGAGAGAGAGGGAGACACAGAATCGGAAGCAGGCTCCAGGCTCTGAGCTATCAGCCCAGAGCCCGTCGCGGGGCGCGAACTCACGGACCGCGAGATCGTGACCTGAGCTGAAGTCGGACACTTAACCGACTGCGCCACCCAGGCGCCCCTGAGTCAAATTTTTTGATGTGGATCATCACAGGGCAACATGGATGACACCGTGGGAAGACCTAACCTTGATGGCAGGTCGGTTTAAATCCTGCTTCTGCCTCTTATCAGCACTTTCTTCTTAGGTCTATCCTATTAAACTCAATGCACCTTCCATAAGGTTCTTCTTACATCAGGTGTGGATGCGAATACTTTTCTTACAGGCTCGTTGCAGTTTTCAAGCACAGGTAAGGTATGCAGTGTGCCTACTTATGGTGTGCTGATAGGGAAATAATTGCCTATCATTTCTTCAAGGTAGATATCCAGATCTTTCCTCTTTCTAGTCTGTTCTGCCTCGTGAATAACTGCCAGCATTTGACAAGAATAGGAGAGATAACTGATAACCAATTTTCGTAAGAAACCCTGAACTAAAATTCCTGAAAGTGGTTCATTTGAGAGGACTCTCCCAGCAATATCAGTGTAGATTTGGGGAACCTGACCCACCTTTGTGCGCATTCTGAACACTCCAAGCTTTATGGAAGTGGAAAAAGAAGAATGGGGTTTTATAATGCCTAATCCTAAAGTCTGAGACCAACTCCTAAAATGGACAATAACAGTATCTCCCAGATACTATTCAGAGCAATTTGTGTTTGATTTTCTCAACTCTCTTTATAACTCGGTGAAAATGGATTTCCAGAGTCTCTCAGTAGGAGATAAAAAGCTTTGTTTATCTCCCATATGCAAAGATTTAGACACATTCATACTCAATGGCTTTCAGTTGTTTTTTTGTTTTTTTTTTTTTTTTTTTTTTTTTTCCCCACCTCCTTCCCACCCACTTGGACAAATACTAGGAGAAAGGGCTGTGAACTGTGTCCTTGGATGGTGTGGAGAGACCAGAACTAGCAATTTTTTGTTTACCTGAGAGCCAGAAACCACTAGGTCCTTGGCCTGCTTAATGATCTGCCTCTCTTGATTAGGTCAGAAGCAAAGCACAGTGATGAGGAAATTACCTTCAGCTTGACCTTTAAGGCCTTGCTGGCGTATTTTGTGTGGGCTTTTCTATTGACATTTCTGACTGCCCCTTTTGCAAACTGAAAAAAAATAACTGGGGGTCAAGAGGAAGAAAGAGTACAGGAGTAGAAGTCGGCCAATGTGAGTAAGATGATGTGAAAAATACTGTGTAAACTAAGAAGTGCTATAGGGATGTTGGTTATTGCGAAGGACATTATCTATAATTAAGTATTTAACAATGACCAAGGAGGAGAGAAGTTCTCTCTTATCCTTCTTGCTTGTCTGCAGGGGCTTTTCAGGCAATGTTGTATATCTGGACTGTAATTGATGCACTCAGTTCACTCACAAATAAAAACCCCCATGAAAAGAATGACTATTTCTTTTAGACTTCCCCCCAAACTTGTAAGCTTTAAGTTCATAGTACATTCTGTGAACCCAGCAGGGGATCTAGTGGCTGAAATCTTTAACTTAATTGACTCATAAGACAAATAACAGGATTAAAATGAATAGTAGTATAATAACAAGTACACCTATAATTTGAGCTAGGCACTGGGCAAAGTGTTTTACATTTCATCTTATATAAAGCTCAAACAAATCCATAAAATAGAAAAAGGCATGAGAAAATGGATGAAAAAACTGAGGTTTAGGAAAGTTAAGGTCAAACAACTCATAAGTAACAGAGTAGGATTAAGACAAGTTTATCGAACCCCAAAGCCTTCTATATTCCTATAATTTTATCCTCTCCTTTACGTCTACAACTTCATAAGTCTGCAAATAGGCCTGTAATTGCAAAATGTAACAGATTCAAATCTTTAGCAAAAATTTTATAATGTAAAATTTAATATTCTTCTATGAATTATTACTTTATGTTTGCTTTTCACTATTTCCATTTCTCTTGTATTATTTCTCTAGTATACATTTCTCTTTAAAACTATAGGGGAGCATGGGTGGCTCAATCGGTTAAGCATCAGACTTCGGCTCAAGCATGATCTTGAGGTTGGTGGGTTTGAGTCTCGCAGACGGCTCTGTGCTGACAGCTCAGAGCCTGGAGCCTGCTTTGGATTCTGGGTCTCCCTCTCTCTGCCCCTCCCCTGCTCATGCTCTCTTTCTCAAAAATAAACATTAAAAAAAATTAAAAAAAAAAAACTGTGTATAGACACACACATCTGTTTGTGATTATGTGTCTGAGCTGTGAGGAATATATGGGTCTCCCCCCACCCCCCGTAGGGTCTCTTTTATTCACATTCTCTATTGAATTCCTCTCTTTCCTACCAATTGGTTTCTCTCTTGAATGGCCAAAATATGAGAGCTAAAGTATATTCTTACTTATTTGTTCATCTAAAGGATTTTTTGCTTTCTCTTCTTTGTTTTTAAATGGCTTTTAAGTGACACTAAATTGACTTTCTTTTACATTTTATGGTCTTACAGGTCTCAGCCTGCGTTTATGGTCTGTTATTCGTGTTTATCAAATGCCTTCCTTTTGATTATAGTCTTTGCTGGGCAGGGAAAGTGCCTTTCCCGTCTTTGTAAGTTCCACAATCTAACACAGAGCTTCTAATAAAAGCGTCTAAACAAAATAAAATGATTAAGAAACTTAAAACAAAACCCAGTGCCTGCCAGTGTTTTCACAGCAGTTGATAGGCAAGAAGAGATGTCGGTGAGAATTACAGACCATCTTCCGAAAACAAACTTGATTCTGTCTCCAACCTTGGGGGCAAATTGAGGGTAGGCCCACCAGTCACGGCTGGGTGTGAGGATGGGAGGTGAGGGGGGCACTGAGCTGAAACCACTTTTACCTCCAAGAGTTTGGATCCAGGAGCCGGTCCAACCTATCCTTCAGGAAGGCGTTAGTAACGGGACGAAGGACAGAAACGCCAATCGATTCTCTAGGCTCGGCTCTATCCTCCCTCGCCTGGATCCCGCTTCATCTCGGGGACCTTCTGGTAGGGGAATCTGGAGCGGAGCTGGCCAACCGAAAATTGTGCGTGGCACCCGCCACCTGGCTTCTCGGCCGCGCGGACCCAGGAGCAACTCTCCCACCGCAGCCCCCTCCTCCCCATCCTCAGGTTCCTTCTGCCTGCGGCCGGTCGCGTCCCAGTCGGCTGGGCAGAGGTTCCCCGACACTGCGCCTCCGGCTCTCTGTGCCTGGTTCCCGCACCTGCCCCTGAGCAGAGGTTTTCCCCTATTCGGCCCCATCTGGGCGCCCTTGCCCCTCGGTGACTCCCTCGGCGACTCGCCTGGCCACGTGATCGACGAAGCCCACCCTTCTCTCTCCCGGTGACCCAGCTTCAGTTTCCTAATCTGGAGAGTAGGGACAACAGTCTCCACATTTACTCGGAAAATAAGAGGGCGACCAAAAAAACACAAGAGATTCCATGATAACATTTATTACTAATCCTCATTCGGGTTGTTGGCACAGGCACTGCAGCTGCGACGGTCGCGGGGTGGAGGGAAGGCGCGCGTTCCCAGCGGATTGGGAAGGCGGTGGCTTCGAGTGCCCGCCCCGGCTCCACCCTCCCTGCCCCGGGCGCGGCCCGCCCACCCGCACCCTCCTCCGCCGGCTAGCCTGCCGCCGCTCGAGCTCCGCGGCCACCCGGAGACCCGCGGCGCGCGGCGACATGGCGGGCGGCCACCGCCTCCTGCTGGAGAACGCGCAGCAAGTGGTGATGGTGTGCGCCCGCGGCGAGCGCTTCCTGGCGCGGGACGCGCTGCACAGCCTGGCCGTGCTGGAGGGCGCCAGCCTGGTGGTGGGCACGTAAGTGGCCGCGCGCTGGGGGGACCGGCTTGGCCCCCTTTCCCTAACTTGTGCGCTCTGGAGGCAACCGGGGAAAAAAAAGCTTTCCGGCATCCAGAGAGCCATTGCAGGCCTGTCTTTTAGGCACCTGTTGCTGCCTACCTTGTGTGACAGCTTCCGGTTGCCGTTTGGTGAAAAAAACGCTCTCAAGCTGAACCCCACGCCCTCCCTGCCCCCTATCTCCAGATCTTTGGAATCTGCATCTCTGCGGTGGAGTTCTGGGACTTTAAGTTTTTACAAAACACTCTCCAGCCCTTTGTACACTAAAGCTTGAGCACCACGGAAGACGTTCAGATAGTGATGGTTTGGGGTGATAGGAAGTTAAGATTCAGCTACCAAAAAAAGAGGACATTTTCAGTTTTCACTAAGCTTCTGTGCTTCCTGCAATGACGTGAGTAAAAGAACAGCCAAAGTTTGGGAGGGTGAGCCTGCAGTGGGAATGGAGTTTGGATGCCTGTTTGAATTGGAGAGCGCCACGGCATCGTGATTGCGCAAGATGGGCTCGGCCCTTATCTGAGGCTGCTTAGGGTTGTGTAAGAGTCCAGCTTTTAGGGACTGTGTGTTTTATTTTTAATTAACAAAGTGATAAAAAAAAAACACATTCCCAGTGTTATTGCTAAAAATTAGTTAAAAGCATAACAGAACCGCACAGAGGTAGGAATCCAGAGCTAATTGATGGCCGTACTCTATAGAAGCCAGAGGCCCTAGTATCTTGCTCTCCTGTGCACAACCCTCTTTCTCACTCACTTCATCATCCAAGATGGCTGCTACGCCTCTCCTTATGGTGTCCACCTTCCAGATAGTAGGAAATAGGATGAGAAAAAAAATCGTTTTGGTTACAATTTAGTCACATGGGCCTCACCCGGCTGATGAGAAACCCACAAATGTAGTCTTCATTCTGGGTGGTCATGTGTTCAGCTAAAATTTAGGAATCTAGCACTGTGGGGGAAAGGGAACACTGATCTTAGCAAACAACTGGCAATCTCTGTACACGTGATTTGGCTTTTTGCCTTGCATGTGGCTAGAGTCTTTTTTTTTTTTCAAAGACACAGATGCAAGTAGGAAATACAATAAATGTTGACTGATACCAAAAGACATGGGCAACATATTTTAAATCATTAGTCAGCTTTTCCACAGTATTTCCCCAAACTTTAGTAATTATTTCTTGATTTTTATTCAGGGATGGGTTTATAAAAGCCATTGGTCGGGCTGATGCTATCCAAACACTGTTTTCTGAAGAAACGTTTGAAGAAAGAATTGACTGTTCTGGGAAATGCATCTTGCCAGGTATTAACCTCTTTTTCAGTAAAGCCCTGCATCCGGTTTTAGTAACATAAAGAAGAGTAGCAGCTTGTTTTAAATAGGGTCTCAAAATAATACTAAAATATAATAGCTACTGTGCATTGAATTTCTACTATTGAATGTCTAAGCTGCTTTACAAACATGTTTTCATCTTGAGTCCTTATGACTGCCCTGTAAAGTATCATTATCTATATGTTACACATTAGAAAGCTCCAGTTTAGGGATGAAATATCTTACCCAAGATTGCTGGACAGGTAAAGGGCAAGCTGGGAATCAAACTTATTTATTCACTTCACTTCTTCCCACTCACATGCTAGAGAGAAACCAGCTGTGGTGTGTTTAGGTTCAAAGGCTGTTGGAAGAACTTTACTAGTCTATTTCATATGGGAGGTAGATAGGGCAAACTGCTGTTTCTAATACCAGAATATACTCTAAATTTACAGAGAGTGTGAAACAACACATCTCTAGGCAGAAAAGTGTGTGTGTGTGTGGGGGGGGATCCTTAGAGATTTCACTGAAGTTTATTTAAATCTTTAATGATTGACAACAAAATCAGTTTGTTAACCATCATCTCCTACATAATGTTCTATGGTTTCATGAAATCATCTGAAGCAAGTTTCACAAATTTTGAGTTCTATACAAAACATAGAGGCTAAAATTTGCATTTTAAAAATGTATACTATGTATATCTGATAGAACTCTACCTTCTGGCTCTTGGGAGTCAGGAACTAAAGTCAGAGTGAAACCTTATGAAAACAAGCAGAAAATAGTAGAAAGCAATCTGAATAGAGATTCTTGATTTTAGTCCAATCAGAACTATTTATTAATGAGACTTTTAATCCACAAGGTATTTAAAATATTCTGGAAAGACACATTTTACTGAGTTAGACCTGGATAAGCAAACAATCCAAACGATTGCTTTATAGTTTCTCTTCAGTTAAGCTACATTTCTTTTTTTTTATTTAAAAATTTTTTTTATGTTTATTCATTTTTGAAAGACAGAGAGAGACAGAGAACAAGCAGGGTTGGGGCGGAGAGAGAGGGGGACACAGAATCTGAAGCAGGTTCCAGGCTCTGAGCTGTCAGCACAGAGCCTGAGGCGGGGCTCGAACTCACAGACCGTGAGATCATGACCTGAGCCGAAGACGGAAACTCAACCGACTGAGCCACCCAGGCGCCCCTACATTTCCTTTTTTGAAGAAAGATTCATATTTCTGATTTCATATTTTTCCTTCTCAAAGTTGGGAGGGATTGTATTCTGTTTTCACACCCACGTTATTCCTTGGTGATACAGTCCTTGGTTTTGCTGAACTAATAGCTATGACATCCTGTTTTAAAACAGGATGCTTAGAGAGCATGGGTTTAGTGGGCAGAAGAAGCTGTATTTCTTTATTGGATATATTCGTCATGCTGAGTCACCCTCCTCCATTAGAGGCTTCTAGACCGGCCATGCAGAGAGGCCTCCTTCCTCTTGGTGGAGGAAACCATACAAATTCTTCCTCCTCCATCATCCTCCAAGATGGCTGACCATCACCTGCTTTCCCAAGAGTGGTTGGAGATAGTCTGCCTACTATCTAAGGGCTTTCTATTTCTCAGATTTAAAAATGATTTGATTTATTGGTTACAGGTTTGGTGGATGCACACACACATCCAGTCTGGGCTGGTGAAAGAGTTCACGAGTTTGCAATGAAGGTAATTGCAATAAATGATGGCAAATCAAAATAAGGCACAATACAGACATGTCTTTTTCTAAAGAGTGGATAGGCTATCAAGCTTTGCAACAACATATGTCTACATTTCTTTTTAATGGATATTTTTTACTGACCTGGACTATGAAAATAAATTACAACAAAACTGACTTATAACTGTCCAAATCTTTATACTATGCATAGGGCCAGCAACCTTTAGGTATGATAGTTTTCAAAAAATTTTAGCTGTAGAATCCGTATGTATGTATGTATGTGTGTATGTATGTATGTATGTATGTATGTATGTATGTATGTTTTTTGTTTGTTTGTTTTAGACTCCTCCTTTTAAAACAGAGCTGGGCTGCCTTTTTCTACTAGTTTCTCCTCTCTTTCCCTTCCCCCATTTCACCTCTCCACCCCTACTAGCCTTTGGAGGGGCTCTAGGAAACAGTTTGAAATTCACCATTCATTGGTTCCAACTTGGAAAAATATATTGCTAATCATAAAAAATAAAATAAGTCTTGTATTTTTTTCCCTGATAAATGAGACTTATTAAGAAAAATAAGGTGTAGTCTGTGTCACAACTCATTAATTAGCCATGGTCAGCCCTCAAATCCCTGGTTGGAGCCATTTTCACATTGTTTCTTTCTAATAGATTTTATTTTTTAGAGAAGTTTTAGGTTCATGGCAAAATTGAGTGGGAGGTACAAAGATTTCCCATATACATCCTGACCCCATACATGCACAGCCTGCCCCATTATCAACATCCCCCACCAGAGTGGTACCTTTGTTACAATTGATGAGCCTACACTGACGCATCATTATTATGCAGAGTCCATAGTTACTAGTGTTCTCTCATGGTGCTGCATGTTCTATGAGTTTGGACAAATGTGTAATGACACGTAACCACCCTTATAGTATCATACAGAGTGGTTTCACTGCCCTAAAGTTTCTCTGTGCTCTGCCTGTTCATCCCTTTCCCCGCCAACCCCTGAGAGCCAATAGTCACTGATCTTTTTACTGTTTCCTTAGTGTTGCCTTTTCCAGAATATCATATAGTTGGAATCATACAGTATGTAGCCTTTTCAGACTGGCTTCTTTCACTTAACAGTATGCATTTAAGGTTCTTCCATCTCTTTTCTTCACATTGGTTTTTAAGTGTACATCCTAACAGCTAAGAAATTTCTTCAGATATTGTGTACCTTCTTCAACACATAAGAGCTGTTTTTGTTTTGTTTCAGTTTTGCTTTTGAGAGAGAGAAAGAGAGAGAGAGAGAGAGAGAGACAGAACCAGCAGGGAAGGAGCAGAGAGAGAGGGGGACAGAGGATCCAAAGCAGGCTCTGAGCTGACAGCAGTGAGCCTGATGCAGGGATTGAACTCACAAACCGTGAGATCATGACCTGAGCCGAAGTTGGACGCCTAACCGACTGAGCCACCCAGGTGCCCCACACACTAGAGCTGTTTTTAAGACTTCTTTATTAAATCACAGAATTTCAGAGCCAAAAAAACAATCCTAGAGATTTGCAGTCCAAACATAGATGGGGAACGTGAGGCCCAGAAAAGGGATGGCTGTTGAGTGAGTTCACCAGCTCGCCATGGCAGAACCCAGATGAAAAACTCTGACAGGGGGATCCCAGGTTGGCATACTTTGTTTGCATCACAATTCTTGCTACCTAGAGTAACTGGAGCCCAGTGGGATCCCGGGAAGAGCTTCTCTGCTTGAGTCACAGAGGTCAGGCCCCAAATTCTAGTGGCCAGATACTGAGAGGTGGAAACCCCCCTGGGTCTCTTTAGTAGATGTTTGGAATAGCTGCAGTGGGGTTCCCAAATTGTCTAAGCTTTGTCTTCTCATCCATAGGTGCTACGGATAGACAGAGTCTTAGCTGGCACACATTGGGGCCAACTGGGTTATTAAAATACTGAAATACTCGTGGGCTGGTTGGTAAATTGTTGCTGCTGCCTGAGATTGGAAGTGCTCCCCACCACATCTCCCATTTCTGCCACCCCAGTCCTTCCTGAGGTACCCATGTTCCTTCGGCCCCCCCATCACCCTGGCAGAGTAGGGGCTTCCACGGCTATGTGTCCCAGCATCCTTTCCCATCTGCTGGTGTCCCTGACATATCAGTTGTTAAATCATTTTGAATATCACCCCTGGAGGTAGGCTCTGTGGACCTGCCTGCAACCTCGTGCCTGTGCCCGGCCTAAGGGTGAGCCCTGTGTTCAGTTGGCAGGAGCCACGTACATGGAAATTCACCAGGCGGGAGGAGGCATCAACTTCACTGTGGAGCACACGCGCCAAGCCTCGGAGGAGGAGTTATTCTGCTCCTTTCAGCAGCGGTTGCAGTGCATGATGAGGGCGGGGACCACACTGGTGGAGTGCAAGAGCGGATACGGCCTCAACCTGGAGACGGAGCTCAAGATGCTGCGTGTGATTGAGCGCGCTCGGCGCCAGGGACCCATCGGCATCTCGGCCACTTACTGCGGGGCTCATTCAGTGCCAAAGTAACCTCAACCTGGGGCACCCAGCTTTGATTTGGGGCACTGACAACAGAGAAGGAAGGGGGCAGGTGGTGCCTAAGTGGGGATACATTCTCCTGGGAGTGGAGGTGAATCCACGCTTTAGTTCTTGCAGAAGAGTCCAGTAGAAGCCATTAGAGAGGTGTTCTGATTCTAATAGACATCTCATGCTGGTGGTTTTAGGAAGGCGATCCCCACCAGACCTATCAGTTTGCTAGTCCCTTAATGATGAAGGAGGAAGAGATGTTCAAAACTCTTTCGGTTAACAAAAAGCAATGCCCCCCCCCCCTTATAGATCCTTTAAAATGACGGATACTACTTTAAATAGTTGCCCGTGACAGCATAATCACACATTAGAGATTGAGAGAAACACTCTGTAGGAGATAGATCACATCTGTAAGGCAAGAAGACTCAGAATGGTTTTTAATTTTGTTTATCTGTTTACTTGTTTAGCACCAAACATGTTTGTTTTCTTGTTGTAAATGTTTTTTTAGCTTTCCCTTTATCCAAAAAGTTTCTCCTATATGGCTTTACTGTAGAGAATTATGTCCCTTTCTGCCTTTGTACTTTATCTGTCCTGAAATTTCTAGACCCAAAAGCCCGCAGTTCTAGAACTAAAAGGTCCAAAGAAATCCAGAACTTAACAATTAACAGGGCAAAGTCTTAGTGCAGTTTTGAGTTTTGATAATGTAGATACATAAGTGCCACAAGCTTACTGAAATTCTTTGAAAGTTTAATAATTTATATATTTTTACATTTATTCACTTTTGTGTATTTGAAAAATAAGTTTAATGTGAATTTTTGGTTTATCATTTTTAATCAGAGAAAATTTAAAAATTAACATTAAATTTATTATTTAAAATTCACAGAGCTAATTAAGTTGAAACATAAATACTTAATATTTCCAATGATGTTTTTGTATGTGTTTAGCATTTCTACTTCTGAGATTATTATTAAAGCTTAAAACTGCACTAAAACTTTTGGGACATCTGTCTACAGAAAATGGATTTTTTATTTTTCCCCAAATGGAACATAAGGTGGATGAAAGGCAGTGTAACATGGTAGAGAAGTCTCAGGCTTTGGAGCCATACCAGACCTGGGTTTGAATCCGGCTTGGCTACTTTCCCACTGGGTGATCTTGAGGGCATCACTTAACTCTTTTGAACATTGGTAAAGCAGTGAGAGAACACACTCTCTATATGATTGTCTTGAGAATTGGAAACAGTATATGTAAGTGCCTGTCTCCTCATGGTCCACCTCTGTCTTCCTACCAAAATGGTTTTTGTGGAACAAGAGACTTTTATGTTCCAAATATAGGGCTAAAATTTTTTTAAATGTTTTTTTATTCACTTTTGAGAGACAGAGAGTGAGCAGGGGAGGGGCAGAGAGAGAGGGAGACACAGAATCTGAATCAGGCTCCAGGCTCTGAGCTGTCAGCACAGAGCCCGATAAGGGGCTCGAACCCACAGACTGTGAGATGATGACCTGAGCCAAAGTCGGACGCTTAACCAACTAAGCCACCCAGGTGCCCCATATAGTGCTAAAGTTTTACAGAATGTTCTCCATCTGCTAATGAGTCTCTGAGGGCTACATCTTGATCCCCAAAGATACATACAGCCTGAGCCTCAGAGTATGCCAAATGACGGTTAAATAGCATGTCCAAAGTTGTGTAGCCAGCAAATAGTAGAGCTCTGTGTCCGTCTGACTTCAGAAGCCCAGCCCTGTCTAATACATAACTATTTCAGAATCTTAGAATTTCAGGGCCTCTCATGATCCTCTTTCCTCGTGGTTCCAAATGGTGAGATAGGAAGCCTTAGGCTGATGCTTCTAGAAATAGTGTGGAAGAAGAAAATGGCAGAGTGATTGCTAGGGCCCAGGTAGGGGGCCCTGCAGTTGGTTGTCAGGGAAGCATCCAGGATGCTCTCTAAGTGTCTTTGAAAAGAGTGTTTAGTTTCTCAGGCAGGGAGCCTTGCTGGCATTCTCAAAGGCAACATGGCTGAACCAGAATGGATGAGCCATTTGAGTCTCTGTGTCCAGGGTCTGTGTGTACAGAAATCTTGTCAATATCCCTGCTATAGCCCAATTGTTAAGACTCCTGAGTTATTGCTTTAATTATTTCTCTATCTTAGGGTCATTTGCCTACAGTTTGTCAGGTTCTTCAAGTGCCAGAAAAGCCTTTCTTCAATTAAAAAAATTGTTTTTCCCATGTAACCTCATTTTCTTCCCTCAGAGGAAAGACTGCTACAGAAGCTGCTGATGAAATCATCAATAACCACCTCCCAAAGCTGAAGGAGCTTGGCAGCCGTGGGGAAATACACGTGGACAATATAGATGTGTTCTGTGAGAAAGGCGTCTTTGATCTCAATTCCACCAGAAGGATTCTTCAAAGTGGAAAAGATCTAGGATTACAGATTAACTTTCATGGGGATGAACTCCATCCTATGAAGGCTGCTGAGGTGTAGTTGACCTTTGGCTTTTCCTTTGTCAAGACTCGTGCGGTGGAAAACTTCCTTAGTTTGTTCAGAGTTAGGAATAGCCTTTTGAAAAGATAGAGAATGGGAGAACTCGTTTGAACAATGCGAGGGCTGGTCTGGTTGAGACTTGGAATCGCTGACCTCTATTAGAAATTTACTTTTTTGCCGGCCATTTACTTTTATTATCACCTGCTGGTGGTATTAGTAGGAAGAGAAGTACCTTTGTGATCTTGTTTATCAAATTCAGAACATAGCTTGGTTGGAACACAAAGCTACACTGGCAGAGTCTACTAAGTTCACATGTGGCTTCCAGGGGTTTTCTGTGGCAGCCTCCAGGTGAATGTTGGTGGAGTGCCCCATTAGTAGTCACCGGATGATTTTCTGATCTGCATGTCTTGCTCAGATTCATTTATTCATGCTTTTCACAAATACTTGAGTGTGTGCCAGGCACTGTCCTAGGCATTGAGAATTCAGCAGTGAATAAAACAGACAAAATTCCCGCGGTTGTGAATCTAGATGTCACTCCTCTAAACCCTGGAGCAAAATAAATAACTGCCGTTGGGGCAAAAATACAGATGTGGATACTCCATATGTGTCTCAACGATAGCACATGTAATGTGATCTCTTGATATCACTTCCAAATCTTGTCCCGTGTTTCTTGCCCTGTGGATGACCCCATTTACCTATGTATTGCCTAAGCCAAAAACTTGGACATCACTTGGTCTCCTCCCCACCTTACCTGTCACATTTCAACCAATCTGCAAAAGCTCCCAGTTTATTTCCTGAATATCTCTCGGTTTACTTCTCTTCACCCTACTGCCTAGTTCAAACCACCATCAGCTCTCAGCTCCTGCAACAGCTTTTCTCCTTGCATCCACACTTCCTGCACTTCAATTCATTCCTTTAATCCATTCCCTACAGTGCATCGTATTTTCCTCTCTGTTGCTGAAAACCCCTGCAAGGCTCACCAGTGCTGGCAGGATGAATCCCAAACTCAGCACATGTAGCCTTACCAGATCCAGCTCTCGCTCACCTCCCATCTTTCTCTTTCTCTGCCCTCTTTACCATGAGCCAACCACAGTAAATAGTTTTAGTATACCTAATACCTCATGCCTCTGGATATGCTTTCTGTAATCTGAGTGTCCTTTGTCTGGCTCACTCTAACTCCCCTCCATGTTTCATCTTAGCTACCACTTCTCTGGGGCCCTTCCCAGAGCTCTCCAAGAATGGGTTATAGTCCCTCCCTATGCTTGTTCCACTGTGTTCAAATTGCCTCTGTGATCCCTACTGGACCGTAAACACACTGAGGACTGTACCCACACCTTCACAGCCCTATCCCTGGGGGTTAGCACAAAACCTGGCATACAGATGGCCTTTAGAGAGTAAATATTTGTTGAATGTTGAATGAATGTGAACTAGGTGGTCAACAAGATACTCTTGGTCATAGAGAGTGACTGGCCAGTTAAATCAATAGAGGTCAGTATCCAGGATGAACAAATCAAGTTTGGAAAAGTGAAGGTGATTCCAAGGTTGGAAAGAAACTCCCCCTGGGGAGCAAAGTCTGTCTATGGAACATTGGACTCTCCAGAAGCCCAAACCAAAATGCTATTAGACCTGAGCTCCTACTGATGTGGGGCCGGCTCTTTCCTGCCCTGGTGTGGGCATCGCTGCCTCCCTGGGCCATGGTGTGACGTCAAAAATTAGTCTACTTTCCTTGCCTTGGAGTGCTTACCATATCACCTTTCAGACTGGGGCAGTGTGTATGTGTGTGTGTGTGTGTGTGTGTGTGTGTGTAAGGGGGGAGGATATGTCAAGCTGAGAAGAAACCCACTTTAATGCCATGTTCTCATTATTACTATAAGATTACCTCCTCTTGGTATTCCTCTGACAATCAAGCCCAGACTTTTCACCTGAAGAGACATCAAGCTCAAGTAGATATTCTCGAATTATACACACAATTCCATTTTTAAAGTTTGTTTTCTTCATTGATCTCTTTTCACTGAGTGCAATGCAATCCAATATACCTTTCTTTATGGTGTTTTTATGATGCTAGAAGAATCAGATTTTATTACCAATGTCACTCAATGTTCTATTCTGATCCATAAGATTCATGAAGTTTTCTTTTTTTAGCAAATGCCTGAAGAATATCAGTAAGCCCTTATATTTAAGAATAGTTTTTAAAGTAGCACACTAGCTCATTTTCAAGTGAATGTCCTTGACAAAGCCTTTACCCATTTGGGGGCTTCTGTTTTCAAGAGGCAGTTGCCAAGAAATTTTCATAATAGAGTGCTGTTTATTTTTGCAGGGAAATCAATGTTCTGGCACTTTGTTGATTATTGTTGTTGGTGGTGAAACCTTTCTCTCTCTGCCCATTCTGCTTAGCTGGGAGCTGAGCTGGGAGCTCAGGCGATCAGTCACCTGGAAGAAGTGAGCGATGAAGGCATCGCTGCCATGGCAACGGCCAGGAGCTCCGCTGTCCTCCTGCCCACCACCGCCTACATGCTGAGGTGAGCTGCCCGTGCAAGCTGTGAGGATGCAGACCGAGATGCCTAAATAGTATTTCATTGCCCTTCCAAATTCCTGAAAAATGCAGATCAGGAAAACTGAGCCCATGGGAGATGCCAATTCTGGAGTCATGTACAGAGATGCATTATTCTGAGGAAAGAGCTTGGACCCAAATGGCCTTTGAGTGGTGGGATTATTGGGAAGAGTGGAGCTTTCTCATTCTTTTTTTCCCTCCTTTTTGGGATTTTCCAATTAAAAATCATGCATCACTTTTATCATTAGAAAACAATGTAATGGACTTTCTACTTAAAAAAACGTGCATAAGATGTTAGAGATATTTAGCAATATTCAGAATCTGAAGGAGCTGTTTTCTAAGAGGATGCAAGTAGGTACCACAATCTTCACAAATCCCGGAGGTGGGAGGAAAGAGGAGATGCCTAAGTATATTTTGTGAAATCTTCCCAGGAATTTTGCTGTTTGCCCTTTATGGATTGAATGCACCTAGTCCATAGTTCATCTTCATAACTGCCGTTTCGGACATTGGACCATGTCTGGAGGCAGTTTGGGTTGTCATGACTAGGGGGCGCTGCTGGCATCTAGTGAGTAGAGGCCAGGGATGCACCTAAACATCCCCACAGTGCGCGGAGCAGCCTCCCACCACAGAGAGTTGTCCTGCCCAAGAATTACCCAGCCACAATATGAACTGTGCCGGGATTGGGACACTCTGCCTTAGCGATTGAAAAGCCAGGCTTTGAGTTACCTTTATAAGAGAGAAGAAAGGAATATTGCAGTGCTTTTCTCAAATACAGTATGATTTATACACATATGTATAATATTATACATTTCTCTTATTATTACTATTCTCTTAATGTAAAGAGTAGACATAATGTAGATTACGACCAGGAAATATCAATCAGTAACCGTCCTTGGTATCTTAGCATTTACAGCAAGTCTCAGCAATCATCAACCGAAGTCATCAATCAATACTTAATCTGGTTAATTTTCCATCAGCCAAGGAACACTTTTAACTCACTTTGAATCTCTTAAGATGGAGCGAAACTCTGACACTTGAAGTATGAAGGGCAGCTCAGCAATAAAAGTCAGAACTTTGTCCCGCTGCCAGAGGGGGCTGCCATCTGTGGTCACCGCAAGATGGGTTGGTCACGCAGTTTGGACAACAGGAAGAATCACAGACAAGGCCACACTTTTCTCTCTGGCTTCTCTGTTCTGGAATTTTTCTGATCTCTCCAACAGGAGCAATGTGCAGGGCTCCCTGTCATGCCCTGAATTCTCCCTCCTTTTTTTTCCTCTCTATATGCTTATTTATTTTGAGAGAGAGAGAGAGAGAGAGCGCGTGCACAAGTGGGGGAGGGGGGTGGAGAGAGAGGGGGATGCCATAATTCTCTCTCTTTTTTTCTCTCCAAATGTTTGTTTATTTTTGAGAGAGAGGGAGGGGGTGGGGAGAGAATGTGCACAAGCAGGATAGAGGCAGAGAGAGATGGGGACAGAGGATCTGAAGTGGGCTCTGTGCTGACAGCAGAGAGCTTGATGTGAGGCTTGAACTCATAAGCCATGAGATCACGAACTGAACTGAGGTCAGACGCTCAACCAACTGAGCCACCCCAGTGCCCCTGCCCTGAATTCTCTTGACTCTCATTTCCAGAGTAACAGTTGCCTTACGCTACTCAAAGACTTGCTGTAATCATTATTTTATGCATCTTTGTGTGTACTGTTTAAATTTATTCCGGATACATTCACCTTAGTTTTTCTGGCCCTCCCTTGAGACTTCTACAGCCTCACTTTTTCTTTTTCTTTTTTTCTTTTTTTTACCTCCTGAAGTATTTCTGGAAGGGGAGGGGAGGCCATCAGAATGAACCGTGGAGAAATTTTAAGCTCTACCTTTCCTCACCCTTATCTGTGCTTTACCCACCTCCTCTCATATATTATCCTAGTTGAGGAACATTATCTCAGGTCATCCTGCAAATTGTCAGTCATAGACTGTGAATGTTTCAAGGACCTCAGTCTTGGCCTGTAAAACCTGTAGACTCTCAGCACAACCGATTTTATCTGTCTTCCTCCCCCCGACACTGTGAGCCTGAGTAAACACTAGCGTAGAGTCTGATAGCTCAAGACTGCATCCCTAGGATGACCCATGCCCCTTAAAGTGCCTGCCTGAGAAAGCCCAACCTGATAGGGGAATTAAGTGTTTGTTCCAACAAAACCAGGCGACACGCAGCTGGACCCCTGGACTTCCTCTTAGAGCAGTAACTTTACAAAGCTTGCAATTGTAAATTCTTTCTCTGCTCCTTTTTTTTTTTAATTAAAAAATTTTTTTTAAATCTTTATTTTTGAGAGAGAGAGAGAGAGAGAGACAGAGCAGCAGGGAGGAACAGAGAGAGAGGGAGACACAGAATCCAAAGCAGGCTCCAGGCTCCGAGCTGTCAGTACAGAGCCTGACGTGGGGCTCAAACTCACCAACCGTGAGATCATGACTTGAGCCGAAGTCGGACGCTCAACTGACTGAGCCATGCAGGTGCCCCTTTCTCTGCTCCTTTGAGATATAAATCTTCCACCACCCAAGCAGGATTGTCTCCTCAAGGACCTTAGAGCCCTCTTTTCAAAAGGCAAACATTCAAGAAGACAACTCTGTCCCTAGTTCCCAGCCTGGTGGGTACACTGCACCAGCTTACGCCCCTCCCTCTTTTTGTAAAGGTAGTGAAGTTTGTTTCTCCCCCAGAGAACAAACCAGTGCCAGTGAACAAACGCAGATCATACTGGCCCATCTCTCGTGCTTTTAGAAAATTTTCACTTCCCTGACTCTACTCAACTCCCTCTGCCCCTTTTTCCTCCTGATCTCCTCGTTCTTTCTTAAAACACCCAGTTAGCACTGCACAAATCAAAACAGTCCAGTCCACATGGGACTCTTTTCCCTTCTGCAATCGTTATTACTGAATACAGTTTGTCTTCAGCATTTTAACTAGTGTTTGGCTCTGTTTATCTCTGACATAACTTTTGAGTCGTGTCCTAAAGAATAAATAATATTGTGCCAAGGAGGTCAGGGAGACATGTACCCTAGGAAGAAGCACAAATATTTTACATATTAGATTCTTGGGCCTTCAGGATTTTAAAGGGCCACAAAAAATGTTCGAGACCCTTCCCCCCACCCCCTGCGCAAGGAGGGAGAGAAATATGAATAAAAAATTGCAAAATTGAAGTTAATAGAAATAACATTTTTTAAAACTTCATTGTTTATATTTGGGAGTCAAAAAAAAGTTTGTTACATTTGAAAAAATTTAAGTTGTATTTTTCTTCCTTAGCAGGAATCTCTGGGTGTATATAAAGATTGCCAAAATAGGGGCACCTGGGTGGCTCAGTTTAAGTGCCGCCTCTTGATCTCAGCTCAGGTCACGATCTCAGAGGTTCGTGAATTCGATCCCCATATAGCGGCTCCGTGCTAACAGCGTGGAGGCTGATTGGGATTCTCTCTCTTTGCCCCTCCCCTGCTTGCATGCATGTGTGCTCCCTCTCTCTCTCTCTTTCTCTCTCTCTCTCTCTCTAAGTGAATAAATAAACATTAAAAAAATTGCCAAAATGAACACTCCCAAATTAAAGAAGTTAATCATAGCCAAGTCATTTCAAAAGCAGAATGATAAAAGTCAGAAGTCCTAGGCTTCCACATCACCATTAATCACTTAACCTTGAGTTTCTGTTTCTTCTTCCAGAACACAAAGGGGTTGGATATCTTAAGTCTGCTTCCATTCTGAACATCTAGTCTGCAGAAGCTCCACTTCCAGAGACTGACATCTTTTTTTTTTGTCTTTTCCCCCCCGTGTCTTAGACTGAAGCAACCTCGGGCTAGGAAGATGTTAGATGAAGGGGTAATCGTTGCTCTGGGCAGTGATTTCAACCCTAATGCATATTGCCTTTCAATGGTAATTATTTTTAATGTGCCTTTCTGAGCAGGGAATCAGTCTTCGACCAAGTGTATAAATAATTTAAAACTAGTTCACTAACTGCTAAAATGTTCCAAAGATCTAAAAAATATTTTCCTGTGAAACAAGAAAAAAAGTGTAGACGACAGAATAATTGGATATTTCTGCCCCACATGAATGCCTCCAGGCATAGAGAGGGGAGAGAAAGTTCTACCTGCATAATTTTTTGATTCCGCCTTGGGCGTTGTGGTTTGACAATAGCTTATTCCTGTCTTGGAGGTTAGCACAAGCTCAAAGAAGTTTTAGTGAGTGAGTGTGGAGGGGAGCTTAGTGGTCTTGAAAAGTTGTGAATAAATACTCCACACGTGGCGGAGGTGGGGGTGGGAAATCTGTATTAATAAAGGGATCTTCTCCAAAGCATAAGAATCTTTACATGTGAATTATAACTTTTCTCATACTAGTTTAGCCAGTTCCTCCTATATATTTAATTTCCATTATTGGTTGTGCTGCATTGAGAAATGTCCAGGTGGAAGTTGCCATTTTGTTACTTTCCTCTAACACTGTTCTTTCTTGCCTTAGCCAATGGTCATGCATCTGGCCTGTGTGAACATGAGAATGTCCATGCCTGAGGCCTTGGCGGCTGCCACTATCAATGCAGCTTATGCGCTGGGAAAATCTCACACACATGGGTCTCTGGAAGTTGGTAAGCAGGGAGATCTCATTATCATCAATTCATCCAGGTGAGTGCTCTCCCAACTGAACTAGTTTCTTTTATGCCCGTTGTAATATAGAGACTGGGATTAAATGCCTTTTCTGCTAATTATTAGCATCAGGCTCTGTGTAGGTTCGGATGCCCCCCAATCTCCTTTATCATCATCCCTTTCTAACCAGAAAGTCTGCCTACAGATCCTAAACCGCACAGAGGAGACCAGATTGTCCAGTGTTTTCATCTGTCTTACATCTTTCATAGATCTTCAGGTTTTTGTTCTGTTGACCTGCACTTGGGACTTGTGCCCCCCAGCACAAGTTTTTCTGCTGGAGTTCTGACCGATGCTTGTGCTGGGCACGCATGTCCCAACTCTGGCTCGTCACCCTGGTTCTGATTCATTACCTCTCTGGCGTCTTCTCGCTCCTACCAGATCCCCAAAGGCTTAAGTTTTCCTGCCCCTGGTTACTCACCCACAGCCTGCTGCTAATTGGGCCCCCAGTGTGACAACTGAGTCTTACTTTTCTGTCTTAAAGTTGTTAATCCTATGGCTCCTTGACCCTAGCCAGCCTATTGCAGTCCTTGGACTTCGTGTTTGACAGAAGAACGAGGCTCTGTAATTCTACTCCTCACTTTCTCTATTGAAAATGATACTGATGTTACTTTTTGTACATCACTTAATAGGATCAAATATGTTAAGATCAAATACTTAAATAACATCATTAAACCGTATTTAAGTCGTAGACCAGTTATCATGTAATCTATTTTTTTTAAAGCCCAAATATCAATGACAAAGTATGAAGAAATTTTGAGAGAATGTATTTTTAAATTAGCATTTATTGACAAAGGGATAATTTTGGCTTGTATACATTAAAGTACGTTTGATTTCTTTCTAGATGGGAGCATTTGATTTACCAGTTTGGAGGCCATCACGAATTAATTGAATATGTTATAGCTAAAGGAAAAGTCATCTACAAAAAATGAAAGATCTGAAAGGAAAGAGAAGACTCTTCGACTGTATAAGTCAATGCAGTTGTAGTAAAAGTTAAAATACCATAGTAATTTACCAGGGTGATGTCAGATATATTTCAGTGCTTTGTTAATCCACTTGAAAAAACCAAGAGATAAATTTATTTTCTTTTAACATGTGTACCTGGACATATAAATAGGTAAATCAATTGGATCATAATCTTATAACATTAAATCATCTCACAGAGATTTGTTACAAATATTTTGAAGATGAATATGATGGAGTATCACCAAAATGCCTTTGTGGGGAAAGCAGATTGGCAATTAGGTAGACATGGCTTGGAAATCCCATTTTATTTCTGCTTTTCAAGTTTCAGTTTTTAAACTACATTTAGTGAAAATTAGGGGATGGTGAGAAATCCAAGTGATATGCCCCAAACTAAGCACGTGTAGCCTTCTATAATCGGCTAGTCCTGGGGCGCCTGGGTGGCTCAGTCGGTTGAGTATCCGACTTCGGCTCAGGTCATGATCTCGCGGTCCGTGAGTTCGAGCCCTGCGTCGGGCTCTGTGCTGACCGCTCACAGCCTGGAGCCTGTTTCAGATTCTGTGTCTCCCGCTCTCTCTGACCCTCCCCCGTTCGTGCTCTGTCTCTCTCTGTCTCAAAAATAAATAAACGTTAAAAAAAATTAAAAAAAAATAGGCTAGTCCTTTCCCCACATAGTTTGTCTTTACAGATGTTCTTTGAATGAATTAGCGTCTCCTATGGGAGGGTGTCCCTATATTTCTAATTTCTTCTCAATTCTAACAATAGAGCTGCACAACAGATTTCAAGGCTTGTCATTTTATACATGGGTACAGGGGCCTTCCTCGAAAGGATGCATTTTGACCAAATCTATTAATGTGATTTTTAAAAGTCATTTTTAAGTTTTTGATTGTTCACATTACAAATGTGTAACAAAATTTTTGTAGCTCTCAATAAATTTTGTAGTCACTATTATTGTTGTTTCCAGCCCTGGAAGTAGATCAGTGGTATTATCTATTGCAGCTATTTGGGAGATGAACAAATTACATAATTACACATAAAGAAATAGTGGATGACTATATAAATCAGTGTTTCTAAAGCCCTATGAGTTTACTTGAAATATTTTAATTTTTTTATTTTAATTTTTTTTTTATTTTAGAGAGAGTGCACCAGTGCGCATGAGCCGGAGTGGGGCGGGGTGGGGGGGGTGGGCGGAAGAGGAGAGAGAGAATCTCAAGCAGGCTGAGATTCAAGCACCCCTCGAGCACGGGCTCAGTGTGGAGTCTGACACAGGCTCCATCCCACAACCCTGAGATCATGGCTTGAGTTGAAATCAAGAGTCAAATGCTCAACCGACCGAGCCACCCAGGTGCCCCAACTTGAAATCTTTTTAAATGTTTGATCATCCTTATAATCACAACTGCATTATTAAACTTTGTCCTATTTATGAATAAATGATTTGAGAAGTAAATGTTAACCAAATTATCACCCATTTCAGGTTAATAAAGCCTGAATCAATGAGGCTTTACTGTATTCCATATATATTGAACCAAAATACCCCTTGTTGGGAGGTTATGGGTAACATTGCACATTACTGTCGCTCCCTGATAGCATGGGGTCTTTGGAGCATTGTCCTTCATATGCTTGGTGAAGGAGTTTGAGGAGGTGTGGGAGATGGATGGTTGCTGTGGGTGATGCCTCCCCAATGACCAAGCACCTGCTCAGCAGTCGGAGTTTGGGATGCAGGCGATAGATATAAAGGCCAAAACTAAAGACTAGGTGTGTTTAGCACAGAAGTATATCTTTATGCCTATGGAATAAGAAGGAGAAGTGCACCCTATTTTCCCTGTAGGAGGCATTCACTTTAAACAACTAGCATTAATGTCTTTTTAAAATGAAAGAGAAGAGGATACCTACCCAGAACCGCCTTAGTCCTCCCAGGCCAGTGTCCTGTAAGCCCTAGCAACTTGGGATCCTGCTAGAAATGAGAACTTTGGCTTCCCTCCAGACCTGCTGAATCAGGATCCGTGTCTTAACCAGCCCCCGGGTTATTTGTACAGTAATTAAGTTCTGAAAAGTACTGCAGTCTAGACCCCTAGCGACACTGGCTTTCACACTGTGCCTCAAAACACAGTTTGCTTTTGCTGTTCCAGGCCTTGCATCACTGTTCCCTCTGCCTGGACTGCTTTCCCTCACTTCTCTATGGGGTAAATCTAGTCCCTCCACACCCCCACCATGCACCCATCCTCCATGATAGATTTAATAGCATTGTGGTTTTAACTGTCTTTCCCTTTAGAATGTTAAGTTAACAGAGGGCAGGGACCTCATCGTGCCCCAGGATCTAGTATGGTGACTGGTTCATAGCAGGTGATCAAGAAATGAATTAATGAACGGCTACACAAACATACTGATAGTCACAGTGAAAGTGACTTATTAAAACATACTAAGTAGACCACCCCAGGAAGGCAGTGATAAGGAAAATGTTCTGTGAATTGGAAAGAACATATGAATTCCTTAAGTTAATGCCAAAGAATGATGCTCATGGAGGAGTAAATTGTAAAAGTAAACCCAAAGAAACAGTTCCATGGTTGGGTGGGGATCTGGGCTGCCATGTTTACCTTTGGGGGTTGGAAGGATGTTGATGAGAAAGAAAGGCTCCAAGATGGAACATTATGAAGTGTTCAGAAGATAGGTGATGAGCTCTCATAGAGCAGAGGGCTCGTGGGGAGCTAGGGCTGGCTCAGATTTCACAGGGCTTTGAATGTCACCTTCACTAGGAGGAACCTCATTCTTAGTCAGGAAAAGCCCCTGAAAATCTTTGAACAAGTTAGGACCAAGACAAGAATATTATAGAAAAAATTAATCTGGTTTTAGTGTACATAGTAGGCACTCAAACATTTGCTGTATGCGTGGACTCTGGCAAGACACCTTGAACAAGTCCTTTTGGTGGATAGAGTAGGAGGTATCGGGGCTAGAAGTGGAAAGCTCTTGCAGTGGCACAGTAAGATGTCAAGATGCCTGCTCTGTGCTCCACACTGGGCTAGACCAATGTTTCTTTTCTCAGCCTTTTAAAACTATCAGGCCACCCCCCAAAATTAGATTTCTCCCTAAGGAGTAAGATTTCGTCAGATAGGGCTGAGCTTGGAAGACCATAAACCATCATAATATATAAGTTCTTTTGCATCTCAAGAACCAATTTTTGCCTCATCGTGCACAATTTCACCCCCACTGAATTGAGGGTGCACACACCAAATGCCGTGGGAGACAGGAGACAACATGGTATGCTGGAGGGAACACACATCTGGGACTTAATATCTGGGCTTTGATTTCTTCTTGAACTCTTCATCTGTAGAGGTTGGATTCCCTCCATCTCTGAAATTCTGATTCTAGACTGGGCCCTGCCTTCAGGGAATTTACAACCCAATTAGGGCAGTAAGACTGACATTAAAGAGTAGAATCAAAGCCAAAGTGTATTAAGAGCTGATTCTTCTAAAAGGAACTCATGAAACACAATACTTTTAAAATTTAAACTGGTTTTGCCAGATATCCCCCCTACCCCCAAAGCATGAGCATCTGGGTCTTTATTACAGTAAGCAGTAAAAGGATAAATTCAATGCCGGCCCCTGAGAGAGATTTTTTTCTGATGGGAAGTTATTCTGAAATATGAAGGCACATGTTTTCCAAGTGATTTTACTGCAGCTACTGCAGGAATCAAGAGCCTGGCACCCAACTGGTAGAAACCAGCAATGAGCCATCCCTGCTTGCTTACCCACCCTCCACATCTGAGGTGTTCTGTGCTGGTAGAGTTTTGCTTCCCCTACCATACATTAGCATGAGTTCTCATGCTCTCAATGACCTAGCATCTACTTACTTCCTAACCTTTCCATCTTGCTGCTTGCACAGTGCTATTGTTTGTTTAATCCTCTGGCCACTGCCTACCTAAAGCTATAAGCTGTGAGGGCAAAGACCAGGGCCATCTTGGTCACCCTTTGTTTAAAGATTGAAATTGACCAAACGTAGAATTGGTTTCTTGGCATAAATGTCTTCTGACGTTGATGTTCAGCTTACATTTCTTCTTTTTCCTCCCTTCTCCCTCTGACTGCCATCACTCAAAACATAGTTCAGTTACCTCTTCCAGGAAGCCTCCCTGATGATCCAAAGGTGTTGTGGTTGTTGTACTTTCCTCTAGGACACACACTTGGCACATTAATTGGCCTTTCGTGTCCCCAACCAGATGGAAAGTCTTCGAATAAAGGACTACATGTGATATTGATGTACCTTAGCCCCAGTACAGCACCTCAGAAATAGTAGCTGAGGTAGGGAAGATGCTAACAGCTATAGATTTCAAGATCGGATGAAAATTGGCTTATAAAATAAGGAAGTATATTAGATCACCTTTGGAAATTCACCTTAAGGACAGGCTTCAGGACTGCTTTTTCCAGCAGCTCCTTAACGTTGAAGACCCAGATTCCTTCCTTCCCTCTCTGCTATGTCATCCCGTGTTGGCGTGACCCCAAGGCCAGATTCCCCAGTGGGTTGGACTGGCTGTCAACAGCCCTAGGTGTTCTATGCTTCCTCCTCATTTAAGTCAAATAGGTGGATGAGAAAGCCTGACTGCTGTGGCTCTCAAGAGAGAATGCTTTCTCAAGGCCCCCAATAAAACTTGTCTCTGTCTCATTGGCCCAAATGCAACCTCAGCCATTTCTTGAACTAATCACCAAGCAAAGGAAATGTGGTATCTTGTGGACTCACCAGGCCTATGCTGTCCTCTGAAACACGTTTCTTCCAACTCTTTTTCTGGCTTTGTTTTTTGGGTATATTTTTAACGTTTACATTTAATAAATTAATATCTTCAACCAAAGTAACACCCCAAATGCAAAATGATGCTATTCATAATTAGAAGGTTTAATCAAAATATAATAATCCAGAAACCAGATCCAGAAATGAGACTCAAGTTTAAAGTAGTAATGAAAAGTGTCTTGAATTGTTCAGGTTATGTTTTTGATTTCATGTATAGTGGTAAATCGTTACAGTAATGTTCTGCAAATCACATGCCCATTCCATTGACTATTATTCTTCCAGATTGACTTGGGCTTGAGAATGTGACTTGCTTTGGCTGAAAGGACACTAGCAAGTATGGCAAAGTAGAGGCATAAAAGCCCTGAGGCTTTGGGGCTTGCCCTCTGGCTGCCCTGAGATGACAGGTGAAGCAGCTCAGATGACCTGCTGGGGAGGAAGTCACAGTACCATTAACTCTTGCTGCTACTCAGGGAGAAAGAGAAAGGATAAGGAATCGATTACACTTTCTAAAGACACTTGGTTAACAATCATTGAGGAAATCTTTCTGAAACTCGATTAACTGCAGTTAGAATAGGCTTTCCCCAAAGAGGTGCTAAACTTTGTTACAAAAATCTAAGAATGTAGTGACAACATAAGACAATTGAGACTGCGTTTATTCTGTGTTTACCTTGTACTCTCTTGGAGGCGTGTGATAATCAGTTTCTAACAGAGCTGTATCAAAGACTCCATAATACAGTGCCCCAGCAGACGAAAGTGGCTCGTGGGAATCCAGCCCTCTCCAAACTGGAGTGAAGAGCCGTCATCAGACTGCTGGGTATACTGGCTCCACTGCAGTTAGTGGCTAAGAATGAATAAACCTTACTCGTGCATGTTAAAACAACAACGCCAAGAACAACATTTCAGTAAACAGGTTCTCAGCACATTTTTTTGGTCACTGAATTGATGTAGGCAACAGTTTTCACTTCTGTCTCTGCCTTTCCTATGGACAGGTGCAATCTAAAAAGTGAAAACTCTATTGTGAAAGGTACTGTTGGACCCATTTTAGGCTTTAATCAAGTAAGCAAGCTGGCAAGTGTGTCTGTTCTTTCCCTGGCCTCCTGTGGTTTTTAGAGGCACGGTTTCAGACTCCTGCGCTTGGGGTGCCTTGCACATATTTGCACAAATGGATGCAAAATGGAAGGTTAAGATCTTCCCACAGATCTTAACCTTGGGAAGCCAAGAGGTCATCTGACCCATCCTTCATCCAGATGATTATACTTAAGCCTTCCCAGAAGATCCCTTATCTTATTTTTTGAGGAAAAAATAGACTGGGTAACACATCCAAGGCCCCATCGACCTTTATCAATAGTTCCTCATTTTAATGATTACCATTACAGAGAAGGGGTTGGCTAACTTTGAACATAAAATTCCTTATTTGTGAGACAGGACGTTCCTTAACAAAGGGTTACTATAGGAATGTGAGTACAGTACTAACACATAGGAAGAAAGTAGTAATACTAACCTCTAACTCCAGTTTAAGCATCTAAGATTTCTTTTGAGATATATAGTGATATTTGATAAATATCACTAAGGGCCACTCCAATGGCAATCTCTTTATTCATTCCTCAGCTCCTTTGCACAAAACCTCTTGTTGACCTCTTGACTAGACTATGATTCAATCAATAGAAGAAAGAGAAGCTTAAGGACAAATTATGACTTCAAAACAAGTTGTTTATCAAGGCCTATTAAAGAACATCCACCATATTGTAGTGTAATTCGATCAGTCAAAGTTATCTAGTGAAGAGCTGGTCAAACAAACAAACAAAAAAGATTTACAAAAGTCTAATGCATTTGGAAAAGAATACCATCAATCTGTTTCCAGATACCATTTGAACTGTTTGAGTTCAAATAATGTTAAGTGGCCTGTGGCCTGTTAAGAAAGAAAGAAAACTATAATCTGAAAACAGCTGCCGTGTCTCAAACCAAGTCAACAAGAACACAGCGCTACAGTCAGCAACTAATACAGTCACCAGCCTGACCAAAGTAGGTTTTAGAAGAACGGAATAAAATAATGGGTTGATCTACCCAGGGAAGTTCTCAGGTCTTTTCCTCAGCATAATACTGCTTGCTGTTAAAGTACCATCTGATCTGCTAATCCATGACAAAGCCCATTAAAGATCCCCAGACTCTGGGATTTTGATGAAATTCTTATGTAGGAATTCCAGTGAAAAGGCCGTTGGAGAAACTGGTCTGGATTCTGGAATATGTTCCATTCTGTATTTTTCTATGTATGGTGCAGCTACTTCCCAAACCTGAGAAGGACAAAACAAAGTCAAAATGTTGAGGACACTGTTCTCACATGCCATGGAACATCAACCTCGTAGGACCAAAACGTCTATCGCTGACTAGACATGTAGCGGCTGTTTCCTTGCTTTTGTTCTAAGCCATTTGATATACGATCTGTGTCAACTGCTCTTGGTTGCATTAACAGATTTTAAAATACAAAGTCTGAAACCTTTCTATTAGCAATACTCGCACCTCGGATAAACCTCATTGGCTACGATACTGCCACTGCGCAAAGCTAGTCTGAAACCTTTCTGGAGTTACCATGAAGGTTTTCAGCTGCTTACTCTTCTGAAGCAAAACAAGCTAACAAACACACAAAGCCTAGAGAATTCAGTGTGGACAGCATTAAAGAAAGTTGCTCAAACGATGACCGTGTGTTTTCTAAAACAAGCTTTGAATAAGGCGGTGGATTTCCTCATTTGCCAGATTTCCATGCTGTGTGTGCTCTATTCCTTACACTCTTGCTACTCAAAGTGTGACCTGTGGAGCAGAAGCAGCAGCATCTGGAACAAGATCCCTAGGAGATTCACACGCACATCACAGTTTGAGAAGCGTGCTTCAGACCCTTGTTTATACCTCCACCCACCAACCTATTCTCTTTCAAGCATCATGTCTTCTCACGTTAAGGTCCTGTTTTTGGTTTACAACTGCTTTTTATCAGCTTGCTGTCAACAACCAAGGAGGATTTCCTATTCTTTTGTATTACCATAAAAAATATATTCTTTCAAAGGCTAACTTCCTCGAAAAGATACGTGCATCTCCAGGTTTAATTGCAGCATTATTTGCAAATAGCCAAGACATGGAAGCAACCTAAGTGTCCACAGACAGATGTATAACAACTCCACCCAGTCTTAAGAGTTAACTTGAGTTAAGGTAACACACTTCTTGCTTGCCCACCTAAGGTCCTTGATCTATAACAGAATTAATTTGTTTCTTTTGAGATTTGCCGACCACTGGCCTTGGGGAATGAAGGACCAAGAACTTTCCCCGCCTGCAGAGGCCAGCAAGTATGTTTGAAGCCACCTTGGCTTTCCAACTAGCCCAGCAATGTTTCAGCAAAATGTTTTTCTTTTTTAAGATCACACAGTGATTATTGACCTCCCTTTGGTCATCTGTAGATCTTGCCCTCTTTTGCAGAAAGAACAAAGTACTCTTGGGGAGCCTGGGTGGCTCAGTCAGTTGGGCGTCTGACTTCAGCTCAGGTCATGATCTCACACTTCGTGAGTTTGAGCCCCGCAACAGGCTCTGTGCTGACAGCTCAGAGCCTGGAGCCTGCTTCGGATTCTGAGTCCCCCTCTGTATCTGCCCCTCCCCTGCTCACGCTCTGTCGCTCTCTCTCTCTCTCAAAAATAAATAAACATTAAAAAAATATTTAAAAAAAAAGAACAAAGTACTCTTGCACAACCTCTGGGTACCAAGAAACCAGACTTCCTTGCAGCTCCCCCCACTCCCCTGGGCATCAAGAAACTGGAACTTCTTCCACAACCTCTAAGAACTGAGATAACTCTGTAGCTGACATCATTGAGTCTGCATGTAAGTAAGAAATGTCATAGACCACTGCATTCTCTTAACTCTTTAACTCCCTTTAAATACCTCTGTGCTAGGCAGAAACCTGGGAGTTGGCTTTTGGACAAGAGTCTATTTCTCCCCAGGTAGCTGGCCTCCTGAATAAAACTCATATTCCTCTCTAATCAAAACTCATCTCTTGAGTATTGGCCTTTCAAGCGGGATAGCTGAACTTGGTTTTCAGTAACAGATGAATGGATAGAGACAATGTGGTATGTATGTATGTATGTATGTATGTGTGTGTTGATCATCCATAAAAAAGAAGGAACTCCTGGCATTTGTGATAACATGGATAGACCATGAGGGCAGTATACTAAATGAAATGAGTCACAGAAAGACAAATACTGTATGATCTCACTTATGTGTGGAATCTAAGTAGCAACCACAATGGCAAAAACTGAGTTCATAGATAGAGGGAATAGATTGGTGGCTGCTAGAGGTGGGGGGGGGGGTTGGAGGGTGAGCGATATGGATAAAGGGGGTCAAAAGGTACAAACCTCCAATTATAAAATAAATAAATCTTGGGGATACACAACATGATGACTATAGTTAATAATACTGTATTGTATATTTTAAAGTTACTCAGAGATTAGATCTTAAAAGTTCTCATCACAAGAAGAAATTATAACTATGTATGGTGACAGATGTTAACTAGATTTATTGTGGTGATCATTTTGCAATATATACAAATATTAAGTCATTAGGTTGTACTCCCGAAATGGATATGTTATATGTCAGTTATATTTCAATTAATAAAAAAAGGCCAACCTCTCTCATCTACCTCTCTATGTGCACCAAAGTTGGCAGCAAGCAAGGGGCGTCCCCTCAAAGGGTGTAGGGCACACTTAGAAATGACAGATGTGAAGATCAAAGGGAAAAATCATTCCCCAAGAACAGAGCAATGGTTCCAGGGGAAATCAAGAAATTCTAGAGAACATGATACTCACAAATTATTACAAAAGGCTTAAAGAACTTTAAAAAATATATTTAAAAAATGAGTCAGCCTATGAGGCATCTGTCCCTATCAGAGAAATCTCTAGTCAATGAAACCAGGGAAAATAAGCAGTAAAGAGAACCTGTAGTACCTCAATCAGGGTGATGATGGGGTAGGACACCCCACAGTGCTAGACAGACCTGTAGACCTTTGAAGTAAAAACCTGAGACTTCGTTTTCTCTTTGAGTCTATTTAATCATTGGACCAGTTGGAGGTGGTGGTGATAACGTACTTTTGAATGAAAGAGAACGCTCTTGGTGAAGGGGATCCATGAAACTCTCATCTCATTTTTTCTCCCCATGAATACCTGTCCCAAACTCCATTTAAAATCATTTCAGTTTCTAATCATTAGATATTTAATGTTTGGGTGCAACACAGGACACTTAAGCGGTTATCAGACAGCTTTTTAAAGTTGCACAAGAAGTTGCCCAAGTTCCTTTTTGTTCACATCCAAGGCATAGACGAGAAACAAAAGAATAAGACAAGATTTCTTCACTCCCTACTCCCACTTTGCTTTCCCATAATGACCCAAAACTAAGAAATAAGCCAAGTGGCCAACTTGCCTTCTGTTCCAGGAGCAGCCTGTGCGCTGCCTCAATGTCTGGGGCCATGAAGCGATCTTTTATCCAGGGCCTACAGAGAAAGTACATCAAACCATCAGCCAAACATTCACCACTGCCAGGGTTCACAGATCTGAAATGATGGCATCTCCAGGGACCTGTTTGACTTTACCTTACAACAGAGCGCACCAGGTCATATACTTTTTCCAGAGGAGTGGTTGTTCTCAGGGGGCGTAGAAACTCTATGCCCTGGCAGGCTGCCAGAAGTTCGATGGCCAGCACTACAATAAGAAAGGTGGAGGGATGATTAAAGCCTGACTTCGTGCTGGGGGGATATAACTCACGAGGAAGTTGACACTGCTAGCCAACTAAGAGATAGTCGGTTCTCTGTCTAGTGGTAGAATAAAGCTGCCTTGGTGTTTGGTTACCATCTTAAATTTGCTTTTCTAACCTATTGGCTGTATCTTTAATGTTAAGAAGGAGAGCACTATCCAGCTAAATGTCTTAGTCCCCCACTTCCTGTTTATCTGATCAAGATGGATAATATCTTTGTCCTATTTCCACCTTTGCATAAATTTCAATTTGTTTTTAGTCTTGCTATTTCTTTTGGCTTGAAATACCTGGCAATAGACTTTCATCAAAGGATTGAAGGAGCCAGTGCATGAGTTTTTTGTTAGGCTGGGACTAATTCTATAGTGCTCATTTCAAACCTTCAAACTCAAAGGCTCCCAGGCCCATTAAAACTGAAATTCTAGGGGCGCGTGGGTGGCTCAGTTGGTTAAGCGTCCCGACTTGGGCTCAAGTCCTGATCTCACGGTTTGTGAGTTCGAGCCCCGCATTGGGCTCTGTGCTGACAGCTCAGAGCCTGGAGCCTGCTTCGGATTCTGTGTTTCCCTCTCTCTCTGCCCTTCTCCTGGTCCTGCTCTTTCTCTCTTACAGAAATAAACATTAAAAAAATTTTTAAAAATGCAATTCTAGAAATTGGTACTTTGCCAACTTTCGGCTTCTTGATAAAACAATCCTTACACAGGTTTTTCCTAGCTAAGAACTTATTAAATGTACCATACCTTGTGATTGGCTTTGAATATTGACATCTAAGTTTCTCTACATTTGGATTCCATTATTTGCCAAGAAAAAATAGTTTAGAAGCGTAAAGTTGATCAAACCATTTAAGTGGTTAACTGAAATGGAGTATTGAAAATATTTGACTTTTCATCTTAGAATTTATGAATCGCATCACAAACTCTGGTGAGTACAGACAAGTCACAATAGGAGAGGATGAAATAAATGAATCTATTTTGGACCTGGAAGAAACTTTACATCTTCTAGTCTAGTCCCCTCACTTCATATGTAAGGTATTGGAAACTTTAAGAAGTTGAGCGGGGGTGGACAGGGAAGGCATCTGAGGTGAAATCTGCACAGCTACAAAGATAGAGTGAAGAAGTGAACCATGTGAAGTCCTTGGGGAACAATGTTGCAGGCAGAGAGACCAGCGAGGACACAGGTGCTGAGGTACTGGCAGGTACAAGAATAACACTGTGGCTCCAAGGTATCGAATGGAATGGAGACAGGTGCCAGTGAGAGCCAGAAGCCAGATCACGCATGATCCTGGTAGGCTACAGGAAGGGGGCTGGGTTTTGTTTTGAGTACGATGAGGAAACTTGGCAAATTTGAGCAGGAACATGGTGTGATCAAAATTACATTTTAAGAAGTTCACCGGGGTTATTGTATGTGGTGACTATGGAAGAACTGTAGTAAACACAAGGAGATATCAATCAAAAGGAGATGATGGTGTCTTTTGACAGTAAGGTTAATTTGCTGAAGAACTGGCTAGAAGATCCGATCTGGATAGGAGTCTGATAAGGGTGTCTCCTTAACCTTCTGGCCAGAGCCACATGTTTAATGGGGAGACCATCTCAAGAATGGACATTAGGAACACACTCCGGTAGGCAGTTCATAACCAGTGTTGGTGAGGATGTGGAAAAATCAGAACTCTCAAATACTGCAGATAGGAATGTAACATGGTGCAGCCACTTTGGAAAATAGTCTGGCAGTTCCTCAAAAAGATGGAGGTCAGTCACCATATGACTCAGCAATTCCACTCTAGAGAAATGAAAATATATGTCTTCATAAAAACTTGTACACAAATGTCTATAGTAGCATTATTCATATTAGCCAAAAGGCAGACAAAACCCAAACATCTCTCAACTGATGAATGGATAAACAAAATGTGTTAAATCCATAAAATGGAATGTGTGGCCACAAAAAGGAATGATGTACTGATACATGCTACACCATGGAGGAACCCTGAACACATTATGCTGACTGAAAGAAGCCAGATACAAAAGGCCATATATTGTATGACACTTACGTGAAACGTCCAGAAGAGGCAAATCCACAGAGAGAGAAAAGTACATTAGTGGGTGCCTAAGCCTGGGGACAGGGTGGGACAATAGGAGAGGGATAGGTAAAGGGTACGAGGTTTCTTTCTGAGGTGATGAAAATGTTCTAAACTTTGTGGTGGTGACGGCACAACTCTGTGAATATACTAACAGCAACTCAAGTGTGCAATTTAAATGGCTGATTGTATGGTATGTAAATTATATCTCGATCCAGCTGTTAACAAGAATACTCAGCTCTCCCACATTTATCTTAAAATACTGTAGTGTTTGCTTATCCGCTGTTTCGCTTTCCACAGTTTTGGTGGCCTGCAATCAACCACCGTGTGGAAGCAGGTGAGCCTGATGATTTGTCAGGTTCCTCTTTCTGACGACTCATCAGGTCAATAGAAGCCTGACGCTACGTCACAACGCCTGCGACATTCACCTCACTTCATCTCGTCTGTAGGCGTTTTATCCTCTCACACAGTCACAAGAAAGGGTGAGTACGGTCAGGTATTTTGAGAGAGTTCACATTTGCATAACTTTTATTTCAATATATTGTTATAATGGTTCTATTTTATTGTTCTTGCTCATCTACTACTGTTCCTAACTTATAAATTAAACTTTATCATAGGTATGTGTGTATAGGAAAAAACATGGTATACGTAGGACTTGGTACTACCTGTGGTGTTGGGCATCCACAGGGGGTCCTGGAACGTTTCCCCCGTGGATAAGGTGGGAATTACCGTAGTGATACTCTTGTCAGCCAACTGCTTCCAATACAGTTGCAAAAATTTAGGAGCTTAGATAACAATGCTTAAAGGAAGGCAATTCCTTTAAAAACAAAACAAAACAAAACAAAAAACAAGGGGGCGCCTGAGTGGCTCAGTGGGTTAAGCCTCCGACTTCTGCTCAGGTCATGATCTCACAGTTTGTGAGTTCGAGCCCCGCATTGGGCTCCGGGCTGACACCTCAGAGCCTGGAGCCTGCTTCAGATTCTGTGTCTCCCTTGCTCTCTGCCCCTCCCCTGCTCACGCTCTGCTCTCTCTCTCTCTCTCTCTCTCTCTCTCAAAAAATAAACGTTAAAAAAAATTAAAAAGCTAAACCAGGGGTGCCTGGGTGACTCTGTTGGTTGAGTCTGACTCTTGGTTTCAGCTCAGGTCATGATTTCGCAGTTGGTGGTTTCAAGCCCTGCATCAGGCTCTGTGCTGACAGTGAGAAGCCTCCTTGGGATTCTCTGTCTCCCTCTTTCTCTGCCCCTGCACAATCTCTGTCTCTCTCTCTGTCTCTCTGTCTCTCTCTAATACATACATACATACATACATAAACTTAAAAAACAATAAACAAAACAAGCAGTAATTTAGAAGGCAGAGAGAGGTTGGCCTAACGCACTTCCACCCTAGAAGTATCTGCCAGAAGGTTTGGATTTGAATCTCGTCAAGCCTTTAGGAACAACCGCAGTATACAGGGCTAGAGAACAAGTTAAAAGTAACACCATAAGGGAGCCAACAGGTAAATCCAGAATATCAGTTTCTAACAGAAGACTGACCTGGTTTTTTGTTTTTTTGTTTGTTTTTTTTTTTTTTTTTAATCCAGTCCATGGCATGAAGAAAAAAAAGGGAGAGGGGACTGTTCTAGATAAAAAGAAGCTTAAAGCCTTTAACACACCAAATTTAAAATGTGGGCCTTAAATCTAGATTTGAAAAAAACCCACTGTAAGGGCATTGAGATAATTGCGAAATTTTGAATATGGACTTATCAGTGACCCCAAGACTTGTTGATTTTGTTGGATGTGATAATGGCATCATGGTAGATAAAAATGCAGGAAGAAAATAATGTGATGGGATTTGCTTGAAAATAACTTGAGAAAAGTAAAAGAAAAAATGAAGCAAATGTGCTGTTGAGTCAGAGTGAGGTATAAATGAGGGCTCATGGTACTAATCTCTCTACTTCTGAATATGTTTTAAATTGTTTGAAAAATAAAGCCAACCAATAAACTTGATAGGTCAGCAGGTGTGGTTCTTAATTTTCAGCAAGCATCAGAATCACCTGGAAGACTTGTTAAACCAGATTGTCCTGCTCTCTCCCCTAGAGTTTCTACTTTAGCAGGTCTTGAGGGGTGGTGCCTAAGAGTCTGCCTTTCTCACAAGTTCCCAGGTGATGCTGATGCTGCCTGTTTTGAGGCTCACAGATGTAGAAGTTAATCAGAGAGGCTTGCCGTCCCCGACTGGCTGGGTTTACCTTGCTCCACATGCTCGATGACCCGAAGTGCCTTCCTTGCTGCCCATCCTCCCATGGAGACATGGTCCTCTGTGGCCGCGCTGGTGGAGAGAGAGTCCACCGACGAGGGGTGGCACAGAGCCTTGTTCTCAGAAACTGCAAGAGGCCGTGCAAGTTAAACATGCTTCTAATAGGAAAAATGGCCACGTTGGCTTCTCCCCGTGGCCAACGTCATGGAGGAGCCCCTCCAGGAGCTCTCGGTTGTTATCCAAGCACCAGATGGTCCAAAATTATTTTGGGAAATGGAAGCAGGTTGGGTTTGTATCAAAGTGAGAAGGACTTGGAGCCAATAATGAATTCTGAGATAAGACCAGATGGGAACCCTAATAGTACAAAGCCCAGTTGAAAACACAGGAAACATTTAGCATGCTAGGGAGACTAGGAAAAAAAATACGTGATGGTCTTTTCTAAGTACTCAAGAACAGTTGACTGGTACTATCACCAGAGGAGGCCTTAGAATTCAGGGTGGTGTTTGGGGATGGAGACTGGACCCCAGATCTTGAGCAAGGATATTTTTCAGTTCAGACTGTTCAGTGATTATATAAGTGGAGGCAGTGGGTTAAGCACAGGCTTCATGACTGCCGGAGATAACTTGGGGAGGCTGGGGAAATCCTAGTGATGGCCTGGATTGGTGTCTCCCAAACTTTATTGTGCATACGACTTGCTCCATCTTGTCAGAATGCAAATGTTGAGTTTCGCGTGGGCCTGAGATTCTGATAAGCTCCCAGGTGGTGGCTGGAATTTTGGCTCGAAGACAACACGTTAAATACGGAGGACCTAGATTCCAGAGCTCCTCCCCAGCTCCAGAAGCCAGGGAAGGCCAAACTCAGAGCGTTTTCTTCCCTACATTTTTGACCCTGAGAGTGGCTGAGTGAGACTTCAGTTGTTTTCTGTGCCATAAGGGGTCCTGAGGTAATCTAGCTACATGAACTAGGGTGGTCAACTCGTCCTGGTCTGCCCAGGACTTGCCAGGTTTCAGCACTGCAAGGCCCAGGTCCTGTGACCCTTCACCTGCCATTAGATAGATAAGCAGGCTGTAGTGAGGCTCATTCAGAAAGAGAAGTTACATGTCCCCCCAAAAGAAAACTACCCATTTCATTATAAAGAAAGCAAGTTGAGCGACTTCAATAGGCAGTTTAGGGAAGCCAAACACATTCAAACGAAGCTTTCTGAAGTCCCTAATATTTTCTAGAAATCAACCGCAACCTCCCTATGTTAATGTGAGAAGTTGCTGTCCTTTAAGGGAGTATTTTCATAAGGGGGTTAAGTGAGCAAATAGAAGATCCTCGGCAGAGGACACCATGAATTCAGGGATTCTGTTGGTTTTATTGAGTTTCCATGTGAGGCTTTGGTGAGGAAAGGGTTAGGAGTAATCCTAATAGCAACTAATATTTACTTACTGCTTAGAGACATGCCAGGCATAGTTCTAAGGCTTTATATGCATTAATTCATTTAACTCTCAAATTAGCCCCATTAGGTAAATTTATCACCCCCATTTTACAGAGGAGTAAACGGAGGGTCAATAGGATTAAGAAACTTGCTCCATATCACACTCCTGGTAAATGGCAGAGCTGGGATTTGGACCCAGAGTCTATGCTCTTAATTAACCATGTGATCTCCTGCCTCATGGGTAGGTTTGCCAGAAAAAATACAGAATGCTCAATTAACTTTGAATTTCAGATAAAAAACAAATAACTTTTTAGTATAAGCATGTCCCAAATAATTCAAGTTTAACTGGACATCCTGCATTTCTTTTGTTAAATTTGGCAGTCATATTAGGATTATGTACTCATTAAAATGAGATCTGCATTAATTGAAGTGAGAGCATAGATTTGAGGACAAAAATGCCTGGGTTTGAATTCAGTTCTACTTGCGAGCCGTTCAATGTTGGGTAAGTCACCTAACTTCTCAGATCATCCGGTATTCATCTATGCAATGGGGGTAATGATAGTGCCTTGCCTCATGGTATTGTTGTGACCGTGAAGTGAATAAATATAAATTAAGTCCTTAGCAGGTCCTTTGTACCAGGCCTTGTTCTGATGTGTTACTTAAAGTTTTAATTCAGAAATCAGTGACACTGAACCTCAGTTCTCATAGAGGGCATCTTGCTTCTTATAAGCATTTTTGCATATTGTAATCACATCTTTATGCTCTTAGAGGTCAGTATATCTACTGAAATGTATCCAACGTTTAATCATCCAAGTCCGTTTATGTTTCACATTAATTATGGATATCTTTGTCTTTTTCCTTCTGATAGTCCCCAAATTGCGATTAGGGAAAAAGCTACAAACATGACATTCGTATGTGACGTCAAATTGCTTCCTACAGAGAAATTGTGGAAACCTCATTATTTACAAACTCATTAGTGTATTATTCTGTTTTACTTCAACTTTGTTTAGATTTTATTATATATATATATATATATATATATATGTATATATATATATATATATGTATATATATATATATATATTTTTTTCCTAAAATATGTCAGGCTTCCTTCTGCATTTGTATTGAGACAGGTAGGATGCAAATGAGGTGGGGAAAAACCTGATTCAAGGACAAAATTTGACACTTTCAGATAAAAAGGACGGGCTCGCATTCTGAGAAGTGGGCAGTGTTCTTACCGAGGGCTGCAGCTGTACAATGTGCAATCATGAATCCCGAGTTCAGACCACCCTCAGCAACCAGGAAGGCAGGCAGCTCGCTGAGGGAGGGGTTACAGAGCCTTTCAATTCTTCTTTCACTAATAGCAGCAAGCTCATGAACTCCAATGGCCAAATAGTCCAGGGCCTAGAAAGAGTGACTCAATTCAGTTGAATTGAGCCTAAATTGGAATATGCTTTCGGGGTCAGGAGCAATTCTAAAAAGCTTACTTTGGCTGGGTATTCACCATGGAAGTTTCCTCCAGAAATAGTCTCTCCCCTACTGGCAAATACCATCTTTCAAAACAGGTTAAGGCTTGAATATAACATTTGCTGATCACTGCAAGTAGAGGTCTCCCCCACCATCCGAAAGTAGAGCGTTCCTATCATAATCTTTTCTAAACCAAAATGGCATAAAGGGAAGAAGTGCTTACCATTAATTTACATGGAAAATTTTTGAACATTCCCAGACCCTCAAAATCACCTCTTTTAGCCTTCTGATACCAGAGGACACATCTTGCTAATGGATGCACAAAATAAATTAAGATAAAGCACAGATGCTCATACAGTTCAAAGCCCTGGCAGCCTGATGCTGAGATGCTGAGTATAGTTCCCAGGGAAGGAGCTCGGTGATACTGCTGTTACCGCTTCAGATTTCTTTCAGTCTGTGAAAACAAGTACTAATGTAGGTCTGTAATGCAGACTTTCAAGAAGCAGGGGATACCTGTGTGACTCTTTTCCCAACCCACTAATTTGTAACACTGATAGCCCTTGTACAAATATGGGTGGAGGGAAGGAGATTCTCTCTACAAGCAGTTGTTGACATAAAGGGACAAAAACCCAAAAACAACAAAACAAATATCCCAAACCTTAAAGATGAATCATGTACACCCAACGGGGGGGCCAAGAAAACATGAAACATCAATTTTTTTCCCCTGAGATTAGAGATTCTCAAGCACCACAACCATAGTAATTTTAGCGGTTAGTAATTTCCCTCAAAACAGTCTATATCTGAAACTAAGAACAGAGACTGGGACGCCAGTTTAAAAGCAAGCTCTTTTTGGCAGGGGGCAATGTGAGCTTGTGCTCCGTAGAAGAATTTGCTGAATGGAAGACTGTTGATGAGCAACCACCAAATTGTCTGGAACAATCAATCCTGGGAACGTTTTCAAACTCTCTACTCAGTGATCCTATGCCAGCATTCACAGCATATGGCAGCCAATAGGCTGTTGCAAACCAATCTAAGTAGGAGGCAGCTTAGACTCCCTGCATATCAATGCCCTCAAGGATCATTCCTTTGTATCGTGCACTTCACTTGGATCAACAGGCACTCAGACAAAAAGCAGTAACAGATCCTCCTTGCAGATTCCAAACAGCTAATTTTCACCTCCTGGACTAGAGAATATTATCTATGAACTAGGAACTCTGAGACAGGTTCTGACTTCCAAGGAACTGGAGATGCACGTATTACACTAACTTAGTCAAGTTTGGAGTTAGTCTTTTCTGTACATATATCCGTGAGCCGATTAGGCCCAATGCTGGCTCTTCTGTACCAAGCCACCCTCAGTCACAGGCCTTAGTCTTCTCTCCATTCTCTGAATCCTTATAGCAAGTAGTATCTGCACCTATTTAAAACTTAAGCGTGTTCTGTTGTTCTCCAGTTGTTCCAAATTTGGTTGCTGGCTATCAGATTATAGCAATTCGAATTTAGTTCCCATGACATCTAGCAACTATGTAATAGGTGCTCTATATCTACAACAGGAAAATTCAGAAGACTATTCTTTCAAGTAACACCACCATTGTAGGAGAACTCTCAAATATGGCCTTATTGGAATTTCATCAATAATTAAGAATCTTGGGGCGCCTGGGTGGCGCAGTCGGTTAAGCGTCCGACTTCAGCCAGGTCACGATCTCGCGGTCCGTGAGTTCGAGCCCCGCGTCAGGCTCTGGGCTGATGGCTCAGAGCCTGGAGCCTGTTTCCGATTCTGTGTCTCCCTCTCTCTCTGCCCCTCCCCCGTTCATGCTCTGTCTCTCTCTGTCCCAAAAATGAATAAACGTTGAAAAAAAAAATTAAAAAAAAAAAAAAAATTAAGAATCTTTAATTGAGAAAGGAAAAGACTGTTGGCTGGAACTTTTGCTGGGGCAAGTGGTAGTGTAAGAATTTATTAAGGAATTATCCCTCTCCCATATCCAATAATTTAATGGCAATTCTTTCTTTGTTTTTTTCATTTTGTTTTGTTTTTTGTTTTGTTTTGTTTTGTTTTGTTTTGTTTTACTCTATAAGATACCCTTTCAGGTCTAAATTATCTAAGTGTAGAAAGGATGCCTTTCCTCACAGTGCCAGAACTGACAAGAACTGACAGATGAGACAGACTGCATGGACTTCATGAAAATTCTAGTCCATTTTGGGGGGTGAAGTATGTTGAGGTGAGTGAGTTGAGGATTACTTAGTGTGGGTTTGACTTAATTGTGAAACAATCTGAGAGGACATAAAACACACATCCTGAAGTAAACTTGTCAGAGAAACTGCACTAAAAGGGTCTTGTGATGAATCTTTCACAGCTGTTGTGAAACCTGTCTGCTAAGCTAAGCTGTGAGCTACTTCCAGGGTTGTTAACTCAGCACTTTGTCCCATATTAAGAACTGAGGCCGACATGGGATAGGAAGGCATATATTCCTAAGGGTTGGGTGGTCTTCAAAGGCAGTACTGGGTACCTCTGTGACAACTTTGCCAGTGTGACTCCCAAGTGATCACATCAATGTCTGGGAGAACTATACCCTCAAAGAATATTCCATGGCAAAAACAAGATGGCTCTAAGATAACCACACCATGAAGGAAAGAAGGGCTGCATCCTTGAAAAATAGAAGCATTCTTACTATTCTCTGTAGAAATATGGAAATACTGATTTGAGTACACTCCATGTCAAAAATAAAAACTTGAGATGAGGAAAGCCATAACTCGTTAATCAATACTTTGATAAGTGTTAACAAGCTGCCTTCTGTTTCATGCGTCGCAAGAACCGGGAAGCCTTGCATAAATGCAAACCTACTCAGGATCCCCATAATCACACTTGTGACCTCGGTTTTCATCTTTCTATCAGCAATCTCAGCACTGGGTTTTAGGGCAAAGGTTTTCATGAAACCTCTCAGCCAATGCCGGAAATATATGCGTTAGCTTTTAATGAGTCCATTTGGAAAGCACAGCGTGTTAGTAGTCTCTGAAGTGAAATTAGGTTCACAGACCTGCCCCTGCCAATCATCAGCTCTGAGGTTCCTCTGAACCTCAGGTACTTAGTCTATGAAATGGAGTAACAACAGAGACACTACACAAAAGGATCGCTTTAGCATATCTAAAAATTACCAGCTTGATTTCTATAACTACAGTTTAGTAAGCAGTCAAAAGATACAGGATTGTCTGTTGCACTATTAAGTTCTGTGGTAATGATGTTCTTCACAAATGATATTGTGTCATTCACCACACCATGGACCTAAAATACAAGATTAAATGAGTTAATACATTGAAAACACTGATAATGGTGTCTGTCACACAGAGTCTGATATTCTTATTAGAATAGCAAGAATGTTTTTTTTAATGTTTATTTATTTATTTTGAGGCAGAGAGAGAAAGAGAGAGAGAGAGCAAGCGAGCATGAGCAGGGGAGGGTCAGAGAGAGAATGAGAATGTCAAGCAGGCTCCACACTGTCAGTGCAGAGCCTGATGTGGGGCTTGAACTCATGAACCATGAAATCATGACCTGAGCCGAAATCAAGAGTTGGACACTAACCAACTGAGCCACCCAGGCACCCCGAATAGCAAGGATGTTTTAAACTGGGATTTATTTGTACTATAGGGTTAATTTAGCGATTTTCCATAGATGTTTTTGATCAACTAGCTAGAATAGAACTTGATGAGTTAAAGGAAATAGGGTATTTATTCTAGGGAGGACCCTATTACACTATAGAATCTGGCACCAGATCAAATATTGTTTCATTCTTGAGTTGTGTGTTAATTTCTTACTCAGCTAATTGCCATTCACAAATGAGTTATCACATCTGCGATACTGGATGCCTCATGCCCACTCAGGTCTTCTGCATTGTTTTAGTCTAAGGTTAAGCCTCACAGATTTATTTATGGTGGTTTATATCTGCTTATTAAATGAAGATAAGGTACAACCATGATGTGCACTTAATTTTGATTAGACTTTCCTGCAAACATCTCTGAAAGCTGGTTCTTGCTATATCTAGAAGGGAGAACCAGTAAACTTCCATTAACTGGTTAGGATGATGTTATCACTAAGAATTTTAAAAAGTTACGGCACTAAACCAACACAGCAAGTTGTTTCTTGTGCTTCTGTACAAGGGAATTGAGCAAAGCACTTCAAAAGGAAACAAACAGCTTAATATATAGAATAGAAACTAAAATAATTGGACAAAGGGAAGTATGACATACATAATTTTTAACAGAGGCAGTAAAGAAATTTGGATTATAATTGACCATTACATGACTTTTTAACACTTACCTCTTTTTCTTTTCACCCCTCCCTGAATTGGGAAAAAAAGAAAAGGCTTTTTGTTTGTTTACCTGTGGACAGCAGCGCAAGGTATATGCATCCTGAACACGATCACAGAACCTGTGACTTTCTGTGGAAGAGGTGGAAGGGATAGCAATTTTTTCAAAGTTATCAATTTTTTCCCACAAAACATAAAACCAAATAAGCTCGCTCACAAAAACATCCCCAGACCTGCTATTTCAGAAGGGTGGTGATCCGAGTCCAAGAGTGACCGAAACCGAAAAGCCACTTCAACTTGCCCACGATGAGGGCGAACAGCATGAATGTCTAGAATTGATGGAGAACAAGTCTGAGCACTTCTTCCATTAGCACGAACTACCATTGGTGATGGTTCAGGACCATCCATGGTGCTGACACAAGCCTTCAAAATCCCAGGGGTTCTTACCACCACTCACAGTTAGAACCTCAACTCCAAAAGCAAGCTTTTCCTTTGACTGTACTCTTTCTACTTTAAATATCTGAGTGCAAACTATGTGTTAAGCCCCCTGGGAATTCAACTCAAGACCTTGGGCCTACCCTAATTTAGGATTTAGGCTCCTAATGGAAGGAACCTTCACAGTGGCCAATTGTAGACAGTTTTACATCAATTTTAGGCAGATTTCTGTCCTACTACATAGAATGGTAGGGAGTCTTTCAAATTCATTACTTTCCAGGTAAACTACAACTTCTATGGTTTTTCTCTCTCCATTTTCTAATGGAGACCAACTTTAATCCTACTCTACTTCTAAAACCCTGTGAACAGATTCCTAAGACAGTGCACAGTTTGATGGGAGTTGGGCCTGGGTGATCCAGAACGCTGGGTGAATTCTAGAGTCAGCATCTGTAAAATGTGGTCATTCCAAGGATCAAGCGTGGCATAACTTAGATGAAGCTGTGGCGGTATTGTGTATGCCATAGGCCCTTGGGTTTTCTCTTTTTCCCCTACCACGCATCCCCACCACTCATGTTTAAAGACCTGGACCAGCCCACCCAACCAGCTCTGAATGACTGAATAGCAACCAAATGGAAGAACCATGCTGACCAGTATCGAAGGCTTTGGTGGTGCCTTTCAGCACCTCAAGGGTCAGGGCCGCCACGATGTCAGCCTGACGTGCAATAGCACTGGCTCTCTCCACAGCTTCGCAGCCCAGGGAGGTGATCATCTGTGTCCCGTTGATGAGTGCCAGACCCTTTGGAAAGAAAGAGAGAAGTGCCTTGCTACATTTATTGTAACCCATGTACAAGTTGATTTCATATCTTTTGCATCCCTAAGAGAAAAGTTAACCCGTCAGCTGAAGGACATTTATTTATGTTTTCTAAAGTGCAAGGCAGTAAGACTTATTTAAGCACTTGAGGATTAAGTGCTATCCTAAGTGAAATTGCTAGCATAAACCTGGCAAGTGGAATACATGTTAAGTATCCCCATTCTCAAGACAACAATGAACGTCCAGTGTAGCTGCAGATAAAATCTTTAGCTCCTAATTACGCAGCATTTCTTCTTTAACTTGTCATCATTGTGGACAGGACATCCTAAAACATTTCTGGCCCAAGACTCTTGGCTGAGAGCACCCTGAGGAATCTTGACTTATAGCATCTGTTAAGGATCCTTAGAGATCCTGATTTGAAGTTTGAATTAAGTAAGAGAACCCCTAAACATTTGTGGCGGGCAGAATCTTCTGAATGCTTATGGACGAGTCCTTTCTTCAGTGACAAACTTTTAACAAACATGAAAGCCACGTTTACTTTAAGAAATCAGTGAGACCGATATTAAGACTGAAAATAGTATATAAATCAAAACTTGTTAAAACAAATACATTTTCCTTGAATCTCCTTACCTCTTTTGGTTTCAGAACAACTGGTTTCAATCCATGAGCCTCCAAGACCTGCAGAATGATTAAAAAGATAAAAATGGGTATCAAATGAAATACTAGCCTTTTTCTAATTTCATAAGGAATCAATAAAATATCCTTAAAGCCTAAAGATCTGTCTTATAAAAGAGCAGACCTCATAAACTGGTTCTGTTCATCCCCCTCTGGTCTATTCTCTAGTTCTGTTCTTTAATCTGAAAGCAGACTTATATTTCACATAATTTTTGTACTTAAATCAGGGGCGTTAGTGTCTACAGAAGTAACCCTGAATTTTGGGTTTTAGGTCCTTTGTGTTCAGTTTCCACGTTACTGACTCACTTTTTCTTCTGCTGCTTCCTGAGTACATGTTTACATAGTAAGAGTATGTGAAATGCCCTAGGAGGCAGGAAGTAGGTAGGATAGCACAAAGGAAGGGCAAATAGCATTTGGAGGGAAAAGAACCAGGGGAGCAGGGATGGAAGTTTCCCAGAGGACTTATCAGAGGGAGGAACAGGAGTGAGTGAAGAAGAGAAGAATGAGCACGAGCTGGTCCCTCTGTCCCGGGCACAGCACATCCCAGCTGTAAGGAACCCCCAGTTTCTGTAATGTAGCACTTAGTGGGAGGGATTAGATCAACAAGACTCTTATAAACCAGTCTAAATTTAGACTTTATTCTAAGGACAATGGGAAGCATTACAGGCTTTAGCCGGGACACGCTTGAATTTGCTGTGTGACGGTGGCTGGGAAAACATTGTACAGAGAAATAAAGATCAGGCTTTAGGGAAGAAAGGTGATTTGGAACCTGTACCCTCCTAAGGATTATCTGTTCCCTTAACTTCTTCCTTCCCCCTGGGTCCTCTGCCCCTTCATTGGGGAACCTCTCAGCAATTGACCTGGGATGACACCTCAAATAGTTCTTTGGGCTGCTCTGATGGAATTTGGAGATGGATGAGGAAAACATTAAAGCTTTACCAAAAGCAAGCCCTTCTGATTAGCCATTGGGGTGGAAGCTTGGAGGAAAATGGAGCCTGCTTTCCAGAGGCCATATAGCAGGTACTATGATCCACAGCGCTATACTGTGAGACCAGCAACTAAATAAATTTGCAACAGTGTGTGGCCTCCGGGATAGACACTGGAAGATTTTTGGCTGCAGAATAAAATGCTGGGATTAACACTGACTGCTGTATCTTTTCACCAAGGTGACCATCAAGTCCAAAGGGCCAATAGTAAAGTATGGAAGCTAAGAGCCTTACCTAGTTTGACTAATGGTGGCTCCCTCATGGGGTTGCTGTAAGGATTCAGTGCTATAAAGTATGCAAGTGCAGCCGGTGCCCAGCCTAGGGAGATTACTGCAGAATGTAAGTTATTAAAGTCTTACGTATTTAGCATCAGCCCAGCCACTCTTTGGAGACCACATCTTCCCTTCTCCAATTAGCCCAAGAGCAAGATGAGAGAGTGGCGCAAGGTCTCCACTGGCACCAACAGTTCCTTTCTCTGGAACGTAGGGCAGGCAGGAGGCTGGGAGAGAAGTAGGCACCAGTTACTTGTGGCTGTCTTCACTTTGCCAGCGAGACCAACCTCTCCCAATAGGATGTAGTATCACTTTATGGCACAAATACCTGGGGAAAGACAGTTCCTGGAGCACAACTAATGCTTAATGAACCTGGCTGCACTGCTATTAAAAAAAAGGCAGAGGGGGATAAGGGTGGGTGGGAGAGAGCACCTTCCCAATAACAAAAAGCCTTCCTTCCCTTATAAGCCGCTTTAAGTTTAGACTATAAACATCTGTACTCTGAAAATTATAAAACATTGATGAAAGAAATGGAAGCCAACACAAACGGTATGACATTTTGTGCTCGTGGAGCGGAAGAATTCATATTGTTAAAACGTCCATTCTACCAAAGCAATCTACAGGTTCAGGGCAATTCCTATCGAAACACCAATGGCATTTTCCACAGAACTGGAACACAGAGTCCTAAAATTTGTATGGAACCACAGAAGACTCCAAATAGCCAAAGCAACCTTGAGAAGGAAGAACAAAGCTGGAGCTATCACAATCTCAGATTTCAAGATACACTTCACAGCTGTAGTAATCACAATGGTGTGGCACTGTCACAGAAACAAACAGATCAACGGAAAGACTAGACAGCCCGGAAATAAATCTATGCCTATATGGTCAATAAATCAATGGCAAAGGAGAGAAGGATACATGACGGGGAAGACAGGCTTGTCTGATGCTGGGAAAACTAGTCCACTTCCTCACACCACACCCAAAACTTAACGTGAAATGGACTAAAGGCCTAAATGTGAGACCCGAAACCATAAAACTCCTAGAAGGAAAACATAGGCAGTAATCACTTTGGTACTGGCCTTAGCAACATTTTTTTAGGATATGGTTCCTCAGGAAAGGGAAGCAAAAGCAAAAATAAACTACTGGGACTAGACCAAAATTAGAAGTCTTACGCAATGAAGGAAACCATCAACAAAATGCAAAAGCAACCTACCGACTGTGTGATGTTTGCAAATGATATATCTGATAAGGAGTTAATACCCAAAATATACAAACAACTTACAGAACTCAACATCAGAAAAACCAGATAATCCAATTAAAAAGTGGGCAGAGGCTCTGAATAGCCATTTTTTTTTTTTTAAAGAAGACATACAGAAGGCTGACAGACACATAAAAAGATACTCAGCATTACTAACCATAAGGAAAATGCAAATCAAAACCACAGTGAGCTATCACCTCACACCTGGCAGAATGGCTATAATAAAAAACTCAAGAGACACCAAGTATCGGTGAGGATGTGGAGAAAAGAGAAACTTTGTGTACGGCTAGTGGCGCAGCCCCTGCGGACAATGTATGGGATCTCCTCAAAAGATTAGAAACGGAACTACCACATAATCCAGTAATTGTACTATTAGCTATTTACCCAAAGAAAATGAAAACACTAACTTGAAAAGACATATGCCCCTCCTATGTTAATTGCAGCATTATTTACACTAGCCAAGACACGGAAGCAGCCCAAATGTCCATTGCTAGATGAATGGGTAAAGGAGAGGTAGTATTTATATACAATAAAACACTACTCAGCCATAGCAAATAATGAGATCTTGCCATTCGTGACAATGTAGATGGACTTAGTAGGTATTATGCTAAATGAAAGTAGTGAGACAGAGACAAATACCAGTTCACTTATACGTGGAATCTAAAAAACAAGATAAAAAAAGTAGAAACAGACTCATAAATACAGAGAATAAACTGATGGTTGATGGGGGTGGGGGCATGGAGCAAAATGGGTGAAGGGGAGTGGGAGGTACAAGCTTCCATTTACGGAATGGATAAAGCATAAGGATGAAAGGTACAGCATATGAAACTTTTTTTTTGTTTTTTTTTGTTTAGACTCTTTCCTAGGGACATTACAGACTTTAGCCAGGACATGCTCAGATTTGCTGTGTGAAGCTGGTTGGGGGACACGGTACATAGGGGACTAATACAGATCAGGCTGCATGGAAGAAAGGTGATCCGAAACCCATATCCACATAAGGATTATCTATTCCTTTAAGTTTTTCCTCCTCCTTGGTCCTCTGCCCCTTTCTTTTACTGTGCATGTCCTAATCAGACTTAGAAATTTTTAGGAATTGTAACAATGTATCTTAAAGATCAGGAGTTAGCTGTTGTTCATTACAGCCTTGCTTCTAAGAACAAAAAGTCAGAAATGATGTCAACATAGAATTAAGAGACTTTTGGGTGGCTCAGTTGGTTAAGCATCTGACTTTGGCTCAGGTCATGATCTCATGGTTAATGGGCTCTGTGCTGACAGCTCAGAGCCTGGAGCCTGCTTCAGATTCTGTGTCTCCCTCTCTCTCTGCTCCTCCCCTGTGTGTGCTTTCTCACTCTCTTGTAAAAATAAACATTAAAAAATTTTAAAAAAAGAATTAAGAGACCCTCATATAACCAAAGAGTGTGTGCAGTCATTAAAAGCTATTGGGGGAAAAAAAACACTATTGAAGAATGTTTGGAAACATGTAAATTTTAACATTAGAAAAGAATTATAAAATGTTCTAGAAGGATAAGGCACACCAAAGTATTCACAGGGGTTCTCTGAGGGGGTAAGCATAGACAGCATAGTCTCTGTTTCTACCTTTGCCCAGATTCCTAGGCACCCAGCCTACTATCTCACCACCACTTATAAACAGAGATGTACTGTTTTGGAGGAAATTCTCAGTTAAAAAAAAAAAAAAAAAGTCCTGTTCTTTCTAAAGTAAACTCGGACTCCTATAGCAGTGTGTTTTCCATCTGTAGATAAGGTTAGTGGCATGAAGCAATGCCATCCACAGGCCAGCTTCCAGATCATAGTTCACCTAGGGAATTCTCAGAACTCTAGGGACCCAGGGGGGTCCTAGACTGACCCATAAAGCATAGGTAGGTTTACAGCCAGAGATGTACTGTCTGCGATTGTAGGGAAGACCAGGGTGGGAGGAGGGACAGGTGGTGGAATCACTACTGGTCTGCTCAGCACAGCCATGTCTACCCATAGATACCCCATATACCTTCACCCCAAAGAGTTTCCCGAGCCTGTGCTGATCTATGATGTTCATCTTTATCTGTGAGAAGGGACGGTGGCCTCCTAAGCCTTTCAAATCTTGTCTCCACATTGGAGTTTTTCTACCCTGAGAAGTAAGCTCCAAAGAGCTGAACTGTATTGTATCCTGGCACAAGATGGCTTCCTGGTCCAGAAGCAAGTCTTTGATCTCTTTGATGCTTCTGTTTTATCTTTGCAAGAAGTTAAGTTTCAGTTATTTAAGTCTGGGTATCCCACTATCTGGGGAGCATTAAGATGTCAGATTCCCGGGCACTAAGCAGAACTACTGAATTGGTCTTTGGGATGGACATCCAGGAATCACTGTGTTTCCCAGATGATTTGATGCAACTTCTCTAACCACATCTGGGCATCGCTGAATTAAAAGTTCTTTCCAGCTCTGAGCTTTGGGCCAGACTTGAGGGGTTTGTTCCAGACTTAAAGATACCAAATACTAAGTGAAGGGTGATGAAGTGTGAGTTGAAGGTACACAGGAGTAAGCATCTCTGTCCCCACCCCTGTCCCCTCAGGTAGTCTCCTTCTCACCAAGCCCATTTCCATTTGTCTCCATTATTCTATGTCATCTTGTCTCTGTTAGTCGTCACCCTGCCATCAACCAAGTCTACCTATGGTATATGCCCAGCCTCAGGGGAGGGTCAGTCTGGGGATCCATGGCATTACCATTAAATACTTCGATAACTTGCTTGAGGGTCTCCAGGGAAATGCCACTGTATCCTTTGGCTAAGACGTTGATCCTTAAAGCCAGGAGCATCCGACATCTCTCAGGGATTAGTGGTTTCCCAACACCTGCAAAACGGAATTAATATTTTCTTCTAGAAATCTTTTCTACCTCCATCTCTCAAATCTTTTTCCATTTCAGTCCAGTCTCCTACCACTGTCAAGAAGAGACTTGACTCAGTCAAGACGCATTTGCACTGCTCTCCTTCCTGATTGTCCTGTTTGTTAAAGTCCCATCTTCTAGAAAAAGGAGAAGCCCCAGTTTTGCCTTCTCAGTTCTCTTTCCTAGAATGCTTCAGTGAGCCCCACCCTCCCCAACGCCCTTAGAATAGCATCCAGACTCCTCAGCACAAGCTCCCTTGCAATCAGGTGGGACTGGATTCTTGACATCTCACCTCATCCTGACCAACTCATTCCCTGAGTTCCAGCCTTAATTTCATTCCCTAAATACACCACTCTTGACATGACAGTATAGCTGCTCCTGCCCCAACCCCATCTCTCCACCTGGTCCATTCCTTTTTCTCAGATTCAGCTGAAAGGTGGTCTTGTCTGATGCTTTCCTCTTTCCCCTCCTCCCCTGAAGCAGAATTGGCACTAGTTCTTGGAATGCATTAGCTACTCGTGGCTGTTACAGGATGCCTCACTCTGTTTGGAATGATTTACCTGAAGAATGTGAACGTACTAGGTTGACCTGCAGCTCTCTGGAAGAGAAAAGGAAAAAACCCTCTTAGATACCTTGCAGTGAAAACGTTTCCTCAGCTGGGAAAATGAAGGAAAGAACAGTTGAATCTTTGGAGAGGCAGAATAAGGCAGAGTGATGCAATGTAAGAAACCAGCAAGCCTGTGTTTTCAAAGCCAACTCGTATACAAGTTAACAGGAGACTTATCCTCCTCATCTGTAAATTGGGGCAAATGTTAATTATTTCTCTTGTTGAAAGAAGTCTCAAAGATGGGACAGGTGGCACGTGAATGCTTGTGTTTGCTAAGGAGGGTGGGAATCAGACTTACTCTAGCTTATTGACAGGAATTATAGTTCTGGCAAATTTCCCAAAACCTGTAGTGATACCGTAAACAACTACAACAAAAAAACAGACATTGTACAATTAGATGCAGGCCGTTTTGTTCGGTTAATAAAAAGAATTGTAGGACACAAAGAGAAAACAATACCAGTTTTTTCTTTTATGATGCTATCTATGACTTCCCTGGATTTTTGCACCTTCTTTTCCGCAGTTGGGGTGAGCTAGGAAAACATTGGTCAAAGCAGAGCATGTTGAAAACTTCCATACGCAGTGAAAGAGGTCAGAGGACATCCTTCCCCTGCCCTCCCCCATACCTTTATTTTGTAGTGTCCTTTTCCCAAGTTGACCAGATCCTCTGTGGTCAGGCTGTCCCCATCTAAGGCGATGTACTGCACAAAAGAAGGGAACTTCCATGAGCTCGAGCAGCTTGGCGCTTGAACAAGAGAGTAGGGAAGCCTCAAGCAAAACTACATTTTGACACTCGAGAGATTGTACCCTTGCTCTGACACATTCATGTCCTAGTTTAAACGACCGCTTGCTCAAGAGGAGGCTGAGTAAAGAAGGCTAGCAATGGAAGAGCATAATTAATGCATTTGCCTACTCCACCGAGCAGGATAAAGCCCCGTCCTGACAGTGTTCACTCAAAAATTTTGCTGGCTCCACCCCCCCTTAAGTGAGGGGGGACTTAATTTTCTTTATAAACAGAGAGCGGCTGGAAGTTTACCTTTTCAGGCTCCCGGTATTTGCTGTATCTGAAGCCAGGTAAAGGAAAACACTGGGGAGTGTGAGAAAGCCCCCACCCCATCACTGGCAGGGGCAGCCCCCCAGCGCAGACCCACCAGCCTGCAGGAAAGGATACAGGTAAACTCCTTCTGGTTGTGATGGAATGAAGTCGGGAGACATGGCATCCCCTTCTATAACTGAAACAAGAATGCAAGACAGGCTCCTTACAGATGGCAAAGGAGACGCGCATTGTTGCTGGTAAACCAAGAAAGGGCTCTTCCACTGCCTCTGACTTCTACAGAAATGGCTGCTTTAAAACCACTTCAGAGGACTTCAAGTGCTCCTAGCATCTTTACAAACGACAGCGAAATGCAGAGATGCAGGTATCAGGCGTGGACCGGGGTTTACACAGAAGTTCAAGATCTAACGCCCACCCCCACCCCCATCCTCACCCCCAGCTGTATTTTGTATTAAATCTGAACCGCTTAGGCCACTGGCCTCCAGTCCGCTGAGGTGCTTTTGAAGGGCAGAAGGATCTTCAAGATGATTCTGTACCTGCAGAGGCATTCAGATGTTGCCTTTGCTACTTCCTAGCGCTCGACTCTAGGTAAGCCACCTCATTTCTGGGTCTGCTGCCTCGTGGTAAAAGGGGGATGAGAATCCTGCCCTCTCCAGGTTATTGTTGGAACCTAAGAGACAGCACGACGCCCCCCCCCCCCCCCCCCCCACGGAGGGCAGAGAGGACACCAGGACCTCCTTCCCAGGGATGCTGGGACTGGACTGGGCCGCCGCCCTCCGGCCACTCACCCACTTCCACGAACTCGTTGTCCTCCAGGGCCACCTGAAGCGGGTCTTCGTCGTCCAGGAGGCCCAGGCCTTTGCATCGGCGCACGAGGAAGCGCACGTCGTCCACCGATGCGAAGCCGCCGTTGTCTGGCTTATTCTTGACGTACCTCTTGATGGCCTCACGGCCCAGCCAGCCCACCGTGAGCTGCGCGTCCCGGCAGGGCACGGCCAGCCATTCCCCGCGCACGTGCACCGTGTACCTGGGCATGGCTCTTGCGCGACCCGAAGGAGGCCCTGCCACCAGGCCGCCTGCTCCTCTGCCTGGGCAGGAGCCTGGCGGGGACGGTTTTATCTGGGAGGGACTTCCTAGGTGTGGTCGGCGGGGAGGACACAGCTGGACTTTCAAAACACGCCCCTTCCCTCGCCTTAACTCATCCACACGTTGGACAAATATTTATCGAGGGCCGCACGGGTTTCCTGTGGGTTTTCACAGCCGAGAGAGGGGCGGGAGAGGGGGATGCAGGCAGGCGAGCGGCCCGTCCAGCCGGGGTACAGCCCTGCTGGCGGAAAGGCCTGGCTTCTCCCACGCTGGGGGTCCCAGGTGCCCTCCTGCTGGCCTCCCTCTCAGGGTCCCGGATTTCTCCCTGCCCTGGCTTCTGTGTTCTCCATCGAGGGCAGCCTATAAACAGCGTGTTCCTGTCTTTATCTAGAATTACTCAACAGTAAAATGCACCTTCTGGCCTACTGTGACACCACGGAGTGTGGCAATCTTCGTTTTCTTGTTTATTCCACAAACATGTGTTGAGCAACCACCCCCTGCCGCCACTAAGGTTTTCCCATGCTGTCCCTCAACGAAGGGAGACGGCAAAGGCCAGAGATCATTCTCACAGCTGAAGGTCACGTCTGGATGAATGAGCTATCATGGCTGGGAGGTTAACAGCTCAGACCGCCACAGTGGGACTCCAGCTCCACTATGTATTAGCTTTGAGCAAGTAAATTATTAATTAGCCTCTGTTTCCTCTTCAAAAGGGAAGAGGGGTGAGCTGCCTCACTGCTGTATTTGCAGTGTCTACCTGGGATCAAATCCTGGCTTCGCCATTTGCTAGCGATGTGACCTCTGGGCAAGTTACTTGACTTTTTCACGGCCTCAGTTTCTTCATCTCTAAGCTGGGGACAATGCTTGTGCCTATTTCAAAGGGCTCTATGGAGGATTAAATGAGCTCATATATGTAAAGCCCTTAGCTCAGCACATGGTAAATTGGAAATGTTACAGAAGGGTGTGTAATCACTATTATTTGGACTCTAATGCTCTGTATACCTATATTAGCTTCTAAATGTTCTTGCAGCTTGGTACATGGATATCCCTAATCCAATTAAGCATCTTCAACACAGTTAACTCCTCTCTGCACCTAATTCATTACCAGTGGATTAAGGAACTCCAAAGAGAATGAAAAAGGAATCAAAGAAATGTGGGCACTGTTTTAACTAAGCAGCATTTTAGTAATAAGCCAGTTTCTAGAGGTTTGATTATTGCAAAAGAAAGATCCTGAAGCCTATTTCCACTAAAACAGATTTGTGTTCTGAATAGAGACATAGTAGTTCATGGAAAACACCAACACCCCAAATCTCTCTTTCCTCCACAGCTTCCTGGGAAATGTACAAAGAAAGAGCTACCACTCCTTGAGTGTTATTGAAACTTGCACTTTAGCCATCCACATCCCTGCAATTTGTCACCACCTGAATTTATTTTATTTTATTTTATTTTATTTTTTATTTAATTTACATCCAAGTTAGTTAGTATATAGTGCAACAATGATTTTAGGGGTAGATTCCTTAATGCTCCTTACCCATTTAGCCCATCCCCCTTCCCACAACTCCCCCCAGCAACCCTCTGTTTGTTCTCCATATTTAAGAGTCTCTTATGTTTTGTCCTGCTCCCTGTTTTTATATTATTTTTACTTCCTTTCCCTTGTGTTCAACGGTTCTGTGTCTTAAAATCCTCATATGAGTGAAGTCATATGATTTTTGTCCCTCTCTGACTAATTTCAGTTAGCATAATATCTTCTGGTTCTATCCACATAGCTGCAAATGGCAAGATTTCATTCTTTTTGATCGCTGAGTAATACTCCATTGTATGTGTATATATATATATATATATATACACACCACATCTTCTTTATCCATTCATCCATCGATGGACATTGGGCTCTTTCCATACTTTGGCTGTTGTGGATAGTGCTGCTATAAACATGGGGGTGCATGTGCCCCTTCGAAACAGCATACCTGTGTCCCTTGGATAAATACCTAGTAGTGAAATTGCTGGGTCATAGGGTAGTTCTATTTTTGATTTTTTGAGGAACCCCCATACTGTTTTCCAGAGTGGCTGAACCAGTTTGCATTCCCACCAGCAGTGCAAAAGAGATCCTCTTTCTCTGCATCCTCGCCAACATCTGTTGTTGCCTGAGTTGTTAATGTTAGCCCTTCTGACAGGTGTGAGGTGGTATCTCATTGTGGTTTTGATTTGTATTTCCCTGGTGATGAGTGATGTGGGGCATTTTTTCATGTGTCAGCTGGCCATCTGGATGTCTTCTTTGGAGAAGTGTCTATTCATGTCTTTTGCCCATTTCTTCCCTGGATTATTTGTTTTTTGGGTGTTGAGTTTGATAAGTTCTTTACAGATTTTGGATACTAACCCTTTATCTGATGTGTCGTTTGCAAATATCTTCTCCCATTCCATCGGTTGCGTTTTTGTTTTGCTGATTGCTTCCTTCGCTGTGCAGAAGCTTTTTATTTTGGTGAGGTCCCAATAGTTCATTTTTGCTTTTGTTTCCCTTGCCTCTGGAGATGTGTTGAGTAAGAAGTTGCTGCGGCCAAGGTCAGAGAGGTTTTTGCCTGCTTTCTCCTCGAGGATTTTGATGGCCTCCCATCTTACATTGAGGTCTTTCATCCATTTTGAGTTTATTTTTGTGTATGGTGTAAGAAAGTGGTCCAGGTTCATTTTTCTGCATGTCGCTGTCCAGTTTTCCCAGCACCACTTGATGAACAGACTGTCGTCTTTATTCTACTGAATATTCTTTCCTGCTTTGTCAAAGATTAGTTGGCCATACATTTGTGGGTCCATTTCTGGGTTCTCTATTCTGTTCCTCTGATCTGGGTGTCTGTTTTTGTGCCAGTACCATACTGCCTTGATGATTACAGCTTTGTAGTGTAGCTTTAAGTCTGGATTGTGATGCCTCCTGCTTTGGTTTTCTTTTTCAAGATTGCTTTGGCTATTCAGGGTCTTTTCTGGTTCTATACAAATTTTAGGATTGTTTGTTCTAGCATTGTGAAGAATGCTGGTGTTATTTTGATAGGGATTGTATTGAATATGTAGATTGCTTTGGGTAGTATTGACATTTTAACAATATTTGTTCTTCCTATCCAGGAGCATGGAATCTTTTTCCATTTTTTTGTGTCTTTTTCCGTTTCTTTCATAAGCTTTCTATAGTTCTCAGTGTATAGATTTTTCGCCTCTTTGGTTAGATTTATTCCTAGGTATTTTATGGTTTTTGGTGCAATTGTAAATGGGATCAATTCCTTGATTTCTCTTTCTGTCGCTTCACTGTTGGTGTATAGGAATGCGACCGATTTCTGTGCGTTGATTTTATATCCTGCAGCCTTGCTGAATTCATGAATCAATTCTAGCAGTTTTTTGGTGGAATCGCTTGGGTTTTCCATATACAGTATCATGTCATCTGCGAAGAGTGAAAGTTTGACCTCCTCATGGCCAATTTGGATGCCTTTTATTTCTTTGTGTTGTCTGATTGCTGAGACTAAGACTTCCAATACTATGTTGAATAACAGTGGAGAGACTGGACATCCCTGTCTTGTTCCTGACCTTAGGGAGAAAGCTCTCAGTTTTCCCCCATTGAGGATGATATTAGCATTGGGTCTTTTGTACATGGCTTTTATGATCTTGAGGTATGATCTTTCTATCCCTACTTTCTTGAGGGTTTTTATCAAGAAAGATGTTGTATTTTGTCAAATGCTTTCTCTGCATCTATTGAGAGGATCATATGGTTCTTGTTGTCACCATCTGAATTTGATGCACATAAGAAATCTTAAATTCCAGTACCCTGTCTTCTGACCATGCCCTTTTAGCCTTTCAGCTCCCCCCTTACTTTAGTCATCTTTGCCCTTGGACCTGACCTCTGGTTGGCTCCTCCTTTCCTCCATTTCCCACCAGCTTCCTCATTTTCTTTCCTAGGAAGCTGGTGTCCTAGTTGCTCACCTGGGCCACTCTTTCTTCAGCACTTTGAAATCCCTTTATCACCCTAAACCTATGCCTTCCCTGAGTTAAATTCACCCCCTGGGTCATCATAACAAACTCCTATCTGTGTTCACCCTGGTGGAAAGTTCTGCTATAGAAAGTTCTGTGATGATGTACATCATGGCACTGTCCTATTACTTGCCCCTCCCCCTCAGCAGGTTTCTAAAACATTCACCCACTTCTCAACATCCATCTCCTCTAGTTTTCAGAGGAAGACCTTACCTCTTACGTCTCTGAGAAAACTGAGGCCCTTAGAGGTGAAACACCTTAACCTTCTACCCTTCTCCATTCACTCAGCCAACAAATATTTTTGAATACCTGTTCTATCCCAAGCACTATGCTAGGTGCTGGGAATGAAATAAGGGACATTCTCTGGCTTCATGGTGCTACTCTGGTGATGGATACACTTACAAAGAAGACTACCAAGAAGTCCAGCCATCCACTGTGTGGTGAGAAAACACAAACCACTTGGGCACTCCAGTTGCCAGGCTCAGCTGAGCCCAGCTTGTGACTAATCCCAGGTCAGACTTCAGACATGTGAGGGAGGAAGCATCCGGATGATACCACCCAGCGAATTGAGTTACCCCCAGCCATTTGAAGATTTCAAACTCATGCCCTAGACAACATGGAGCAGAGTCAAGCTATTTTCACTTCCCAATGACCTTTGGGTCATTCTTTATCCATCTGGAACACATTTCCAACTTTCTTTGCTAAGTTAGATATTTCTTATCCCTGAAGACTCAGTATAGGCCTTCTCTTCCCCAGGAAGCATCTCCTAAACCCTTTGGATGGGTTAAGCGGCCCTTCCCCGGGTTGCTTTAGTATATCTCTTCTTTAGCAGTGTATAGAAATTATCTTTGTTCACCCAGAAATTATGTGTATATCCAGCCTAGCACAAATATATTCAACATATGCTTATTAGCTGAAGTGTGTAAATATGGACTCCACTGAGCTCTGGCCCAGGTAAAGCTGTGATGTTTGTCTCTAGCGCCCTCTACCTTCTTCATCTCATTCTTCACCACCACCCTTCAATTGAAGTGTCCCTTGTCCCAATTCCCTTCCAGGGTCGTTCATCAATGGTAACTGAAACGTGACCTTAACTTAGAGTGTGGGAAAGCTTATGGGGCAGGAGAAGGCTTCAAAAGCATCATTTGGGCCCATGGATTTGCTAAAGTCTAATCATTCAGAACATGATTATATACCAGGGATGTGAGCTGAACTCTGTCCTATGGACTTTCTGGTACGGAAGACACGTTAAAGCAGAGCCTTGAGAAACAGAATCACTGCGGTGTAGATGTGTCCAGAAGCAGGGAACTGCTAGAGAGAGAGAGTAGGGAGAATCTCAGGATTATTTCTGTGTATTTAATGATAGACCTCCACCCACATTTATACTCTGAGACATCACTCCTCTTGCGAAAGTTTATCAGGCCATGGGTGGACCCAAACTGGGTGAGTCTCACCTCTCGGAATTTGGAATTGAGACAGTCTTTCCATGTGACAAGAACTATTTACAACAGCAAAGCTGGAGGGTAGCCAGACTCTACAGTTTGGAGGAGAGAAGCAGAAATGAGAGACAAGAAAGAGTATTGCTTGCTTGGCAATTCTGGGTGTCAGTGCCCTTCTGTTTGTCCACAGGTTCTGACAACCTGCCCCTGCCCTGTATCCTTAAAATAATCCTCCTTTTCCTTTTCTGACTTCTAGTTATGAGTCGTTGTCACAATCAAAGAATTCTAATACAACTGTGGTTCCCAAACCGTGTGCTGAGGCACCCCAGGGTACATTACACTCATGGGATGCTTTGTTACATTTGGTTCAAGTCGTATCATTTCCAGTGTGTATTATATGTACAGTATATACTATAATTGTATTCTTTCTATGGGCTTTGTGCTCTACAAGGATGAAGAATGTTTGGTGACCACTAAGGAGAAGAGTAAGGTTGAACAGACAGGAGAGACTCTGAAAGGCTGATGGGAAATACTAGTGTTCAGAGTGGTCATTTGACCCTGACAGGACAGCAGGACAAGTCCAGTGGGTCAGCAGGTGGATGCAGGGTGGGGGGAACAATGCTCCCTATAGAGTTTATACAGTTTGGAAAGGGCATTTATACTATGTTCACTGGGCGGGTGGGGGAGCAAATCCAACGGAGTGTTCATGTTATTTAAAAAGCAAAACCTTCGAGCCCCGCGTCAGGCTCTGGGCTGATGGCTCCGAGCCTGGAGCCTGTTTCTGATTCTGTGTCTCCCTCTCTCTCTGCCCCTCCCCCGTTCATGCTCTGTCTCTCTCTGTCCCAAAAATAAATAAACGTTGGAAAAAAAAAAAAAAGCAAAACCTGCGGTGCTAGGTTGGCTCAGTGGGTTAAGCATCTAACTCTTGATTTCAGCTCAGGTTATGATCTCATGGTTCGTGAGTTCAAGCCCTGCATCAGGCTCTGTGCTGAGCGTGCAGAGCTTGCTTGGGATTCTCTCTTTCTCTCTCTGCTCCTCCCCCACTTGTGCTTGCTCTCCCTCAAAATAAACAAACTTAAAAAAATAAAACCTTTAAAGAGCAAAACCCTAATCATGTTGAATGTTTGGTGTGTAGCAGCTTCATATTAAGGAACTTAAAATGTCAGGTAAATAATATGTTGACGCTTTTGTGATCGTGCTGGGGAAAATAAATATGTAATTACAAATTTTACTTTTATAAATTAAAAGACCAAACTTTGTTAAAATGCACTTTACAAAGAACATGCCACTGGCAGGGAGGAAAAAAAAGGTAGCTCAGCTTTATTTATGAAAATCACCGACAAAATAATAAAAACCGAAAACAAAAACGGCATTTTAATTACAATGTGAGCTGAAGTTTTTCCATTTCTTTGTGACTTCAGTTTAAAAAAGAAAAATGTCTGAAATCATCATTGGTGGGTCCTCAATCCACTTTTAAATCTTTCCCCACCAGCATGGCCGTCACGGGGTGCATGCTAGCTCTGTGCTCCTGGTAGGTACGGACGACTTGATCGTGGTATTTGTCAAAGGCAGCAAGGTCTCTGTGGGAGCGGGAAAAAAGGAAGAAAGTTGGATAATGACTTATTATTTTGGCAAGGAATGTTTTATTTGGCAGGTATAATTTTATTCTTGTGAAATTAATGAAAAGATTAATTATGACTGTCTATGTCACGGTTATATATTTTTCAGAATTCCTGCCAAATCCACAGTCAAAATAACTTCATTAAGATATTCTTAAATTCTAGCTTTTAGCCAAGATACAACTTTTCCCCTCTACCGCGCATTGCTTTATTATATGTCAAGCAACCTATTCTTCTACCTCATTGGGACATTTGAATCAAAAAGGTTTGGCTTTATCTGTTCATTTCTTATTGCATTTGAATAACTTCAGACTCTTTCTCTTGTCCATGCCTATCCACCAATTATCTCCTACTTGCTTTTAAAGACCGTTGGTGCACATAAGATTGCTTTCTATTTACTTCCTTTTCACCAGTGTCTAAACCTATCTGGCCCATAATAGGTAACTGATATATAATGTTTCTAAAACAGCTAATCCAATTACCTCAAATTCTAAATATTTTAGAAGTGTTCATTCCTATTCCAAAATTATACCTGTAATCTTTAACAAATTTAAAAATTATTTTTAGATGGCATTTTACAAAGTATTTTAACAACAGGAAAAACTTAAGATTGTTCCTCCCCATTCCTGATCTAAATTCAAAGCACCATTTGAGTGGGTTCTTACTTGAATAAGGGCCGCGTAAATTTCATTCGTCCTTGCTCAGTTGCCATTTTTAGAGCCAAAGGAACTGCTTCCTCCCATTTCGATTGAATGCAGAGCCGTAACCATCTGAAAGGAAGATTTTTAGGGGGCGTGGGGTAGGAAATGAGGAGGAAGGGGCGGGATATACAGTCACTTCTGAAGATTACTTTCATAGTGATAAGTAATCCCATTATAATTCTACTGCACACCTCTTTATATTATGTCTTTATTCTGAGAATCTCAAATCTTTCTTTTTTTTCAAATCCTTTTATATACAATTCAATAACTGGAGAAGAGAAGGAAGAGGAGTTTGTTCTTGAAAAAGACCAGACGTTTTAAAAGGCTAGATTACGTTGGTGTTCATGTACCTTATCTGTGCAGTTTCTAAAGGAAATTAAACTTTGGTTTAAGACTCACACTACAAATCAGAATTAAGAAAGATTAGCCACATAAAAGAATCAGAGATTTCTAACTATTCCCTCATCAGAGTCAGTTTGGCTAGTTGTGGAAGAACTATTTACCTCTGGATTCCTAATTCTCCTTTTTGTTTTAAGGCCAAGAGAAGCTTCGAACAAATTCTAAGAAAAAGATTAATACTCTCATCTTACAGATACTGCAAGTATTCCTATGATTATTTATACAAGTGCAGAAGATTTCATAGGATTTCTTAAAACTCACGTATGGCTCCGACTCTGCTTTCCCTTTCTCCACATTTCAAACTAGTTTCTACTTTCTTCCACAGAGACAAGTTAAAATGATGTACCTGAATCGTATTTCAGAATTGCTAACGGCATTCAACTTGTACACCTCTTGCATTCGCTTTATATGCCCCAATGGAAGAGGTGCCTAAGAGCAAAATAAAAAAGTATGACATATCATTTCAACAGGATTCCTTGGAAGAAAGGAGCTGGAGGGAAATTCTTAGCCAGATTAAAATCCTAAATATTTTCAAATATAGAAATAAGTTAGATAAAATGAAAACAAATGCACACTACAATAAATGTTGTGCCAACTTATTCTGGATAAGGATGTTCTCCTAGGAGCGAAGGGATAGTTTAATTTGTGAGGTATCTAGAGAATTAAATGAGAATTTCTCTCCTCAGACCTTCTGGTATATATAAAACCTAACTTTCTAACTCTTTCCAGAGTCCTCCAAGATTTTCCTTATACTTTATCTATCTTAAATTTATCCCATTCTCTGTATTAAGCCACCGTTCTTTGCTTCCTCACAGATTACCCTGAGCTTTATCTTTGCATATTTCCTCTGAAATCCCTTTTAAATGATCTATATGCCTACAAAATAGCTTTTAAAACTTCTATATTACAGGTCCTTTGAGAACCTGATGAGTAATATGGACCCTTTCCTTAGGAAAAAGAGATACATTTACCATACAAACACAAATGTCTCTATACAATTTCAGGAGTTCATGAACCTCCTGTGCCTGGCTTAACCTTAAGCTAAAATGGGGAGCAAGTCTGGTGAGGAAAGAAGGAAGACAAGTTCAGTTTGGACAAGCAGGGAGGCTGAGGTGCTGCTAGGTGGGTGGTGACTCTCCTCTGCTGCCACGACTCATCATCTTAAAAAACCCACCCCATGCTCGCTCCGGAAGCATCTCTGCTCTGAGTGCCAGACCCTTCCCAAACTGTTTGGTCTCAGCTAACCTCCAAGTCTGCCCTGGTAGGTCCACTGGTTAAGGTCCCCTCCTGGACCCCCAATCTTCCCCCATTTTTGCCATGCCTTTTCTGGAAACATCCCGTCAGGTCCTCCCTCTCCCTGGCCCCAAGGCAGCGCTAAAGACATTTATGAAAAATGGCGACTTTATGCCCTAAAAAATTGATTCTCACCAAGCCCCTGTTGCCTAAAATCCATTCCTCCCTTTGTGTTGATTCCTTAGGAAACTCTGTCCAGTCTTCTTTATCCCTCTCAAGGTCCTCAGGCCCAACAGAGCATTTTAATGTGAAAGCCGAGACCCAGTCCTTCCCTCCCTCTCAAAATGCAGCCTCCTCTTTCTGTTTTACATATTCTTTTTATTGCCTTGGTTTGAAACCTTAAGATCTGCTTGGACTCATTCCTGTTAACCGCCAAATCCAGCCAGGCACAAACCCATGCCTTTCACCCTTCACCCCTGCCCCCTCCTTTCCTACCAGTGCCCCCTGGTACTGTCTCCCAGATAACTCCACCACCCGTGTTCCTCATGTTGATCCACCAGCAGGCTTGTTTTATAATCCATCCTTTCCTGTTAAAAATGTTAGATCCCTTCCTACCTACAAAATCTGATTCTTAGCTTAGCATTCAAGATTCATCACATCCTATACCAGGCTTTCTAGAATGATCTTCATTAACTTCTGCAACACGGTGGCTTGCTACTCCCTCGGACTGGAATTTCCACCTCTGCATTATGATGCTGCTCTCCTCAAAGCTAGCTCCACTCCCACAAAACCTTTCCTTGATGATGCCATTTAGAAGGGAGTCCTTCTTTACTGATTAAGTTTTTCTCAAATGATACCTAAAATATGTCTCCTTTAATTGCCAGATTTTGTATGTGTGACCTTTCCTACTAGATTATAAGCTTTTGTGGACATGGTTTCTTTCTTTCTTGAATATTTTCATATTTATAATAACACTAAACATAATAAGCATTCAACAAATGTCTTTAAAGAAACAAATGAATTTTATAAATTTTTTTTCCCATTAGTTTTCACATTAACATTTTTTTTTCCAAGTTGGGTTTGACCTAAATGCTGTGCTTTTATTATATCCATTGTAATGTCTCATGTTTTGAGCTAGTACTTACTTTCTGGAGCATCTGTGCTAAGAATTCGTTCAGCTGATGACTAGAGAGGTCCTTCAGGTCTGCTGCGGTGAATGAATTTAAATCATCTTCTTTGGCCTAAAAAAATGTTTCCTGGTTATTTTGTATAAAATGTACAAGTTAATATAATATTTATTGGTTCACCTAACATAAAAGTAAAAATTAAGAAAAAGACAGAAATACAAGGATGTACAAGATGGTAAAAAATAAATTTAAGCCTTGACTACTTTCATAATTTTGAGATGATGTTACTTTAACTTAAAGAGCTAACATGACTCCTAAAATTTATATTACTTAAGAGGAATTAGACTATTAATAGTAAAAAAATTTTTACATCCTTTGTACCATTCAAGATGTACAGATTGTCAAAGTAAAGAAATATTACAAACAGCATGTCAACTAATTTACAGGCTAATTGTAAAATTTGGGTAAAGGATCAAATTGCATAATAATATCTTTTAAATATTACACTAATTAATTGGTAAGGCCACAAACTGATGTTTCCCTCCAACCCCACACATTCTGTTTTCCCCACTTAATCTTGGAAATCATCTTAGAAAAAGAAAAATGATTCTGTACTTTTTAATTTAGGATTCACTGCCAAAAATCTTTGAAGATATGATTAAGAGATATTAAATGAAGATTATCAAAGTAATTATTTAAAAAATCTTTAAGTAGTTTTGAATTCCTTTCAACTAGGGTTTCTTTATTATTATTATTATTATTATTATTTTATTTTAATTCTAGCATAGTTAACCTACACTGTTATATTAGTTTCAGGTATACAATATAGAGATTCAACAATTCCACATTATTACCCAGCGCTCATCATGACAAATGGACTCCTTAGTCCCCATCACCTATTTAACCCATCCTCCTATCCACCTCCCCTCTGGTAGCCATCAGTTTGTTCTGTATAGTTAAGAGTCTGTTTCTTGGTTTGTTTCTGTCTTTTTTCCTTTGCTCATTTGTTTTGTTTCTTGTATTCCACATTGAGTGAAATCATATGGTATTTGTCTTTCTCTAACAGATTTTACCTAGCATTATACTCTCTAGCTCCATCCATGTCATTGCAAATGGAAAGATTTCTTTCTTTTTTATGGCTGAATAATATTCCTCAGTGTGTGTGTGTGTGTGTGTGTGTACGTGCACATCATCTTCATCCATTAATCTATTGATGAACACTTGGGCTGCTTCCATAATTTGGCTATTGTAAATTAATGCTGCTATAAACACAGGGGTGCATGTATCCCTTAGAATTAGTGTTTTTGTATTTATTGGGTAAATACCCAGTAGTGTGATTACTGGATCATAGGGTATTTCTATTTTTAACTTTTTGAGGAACTTCCATACTATCTTCCACATAAACTAGGGTTTCTTTTAACTTTAAAAGAAACATATGCAATGTTTAAAAAAATCAGATAGGACTGAATGAAAAATTCCTTTGTTTTTGCCACGTCTCTAGGTCCTACTCCCCAGTGACCAATATGAATAGTTCCTCGTATATCCTTCCAGGAAATTTAATGCATAAATATATCCTTGTAAAGAAACATTATTTTACACCTTCCTCCCTGTTCAAAACCCCCTTTACTATCTCTCTTTGGAACCTCACCTTGGTTATCAAAACTTACAGATCTCATGCTCTGCTCAAAAACATGCAAATTTAAAATATTTATTAAGGCTATATTGTAAGTGGTAAAAACATTAAAAGCAATGGAATGATAAACCAAAATTCAAGGTAATGGTTACCTTGCTGGGAAGGCAACGTGGATAGAGAGGGGAATGAGATGGGGAGGGTTGCTCCAAAAGTACCACTGAGGTTTTCTTTCTTATGTTAGTGGTGGGTACACCTTTTTATACCTTCCAATAGGTGATATACATTTTTTCTTTTGCATTTTTTTAATATTTAAGAAAAACAATTGAACAATAAAACAAGGCAAAGGGAGAACTAGTGATTACAATGTCCTCAGTCTGTCTCTGACACGACCCGCTCCTATTGATAGTGAACTATTTATAATCATCCGTGTTGGCTGCTGAGCCTAAAGGAATATCTAAGCAGAAATCAAGAGCAGGAGCAGTTTTAGTAGGTGGGCTGGCATACATTTTTCAAATGAACACAGAGGTCCTGGGTGCCTGGGTGGCCCAGTTGGTTAAGTGACCGACTTCATCTCAGGTCATGATCTCGTAGTCTGTGAGTTCAAGCCCTGCGTTGGGCTCTGTGCTGACAGCTCAGAGTCTGGTGTCTGCTTTGGATTCTGTGTCTCCCTCTCTTTCTGTCTCTCTTTCTCTCTCTCAAAAAATAAACATTAAAAACAAAACAAAACCCAGAGGTCTTAATATATCACATTGCTGTCGAAGATCCATCCAAGCATGGATCCCTCATACTTTTCTCCATGACATGTTTGTGAACTACACAAAACATAAATTTAAGACACAGACAGAAGAATTAAAGCATCATCTGTGGCAAGATGTGCCACCAGATTTCCCTTCCTGCATAGGAATAATTAGACCTTTCTAAATTATTTAGCATACATGATTAAACCACTTTTCCACTCATAACTCAACACCTCTGGTCCTTTTTGTTACAACACTGAACGCAGGAAGTATTCCAGGCAAAGTATTGACAGTGGACGTACATATGTGCACAACTACCCTGCTGGGTAAGGAGCTGCCTAGACACTTTCTACCCCCTCAAAAAAATCGTGAACTAGATCTAAAGGGTTAGTAATGTTCTAACTTTGTCATGATGTTATCAGAATCTTCAGAAAGATGTTTATATTTTATTTTAAATTACAGTATCTTTTCCCTTGGTTTAAGTTTATTTGTTTATTTATTTATTTGAGAGAGAGTGTGTGTGTGTGCATGCACACAAGAGGGGTTGGAGGAGAGAAAGGGACAGAGAGGATCCCAAGCAGGCTCCACACCATCAGCACTGAGCCGCATGCAGGGCTCTATCTCACAATTGTGAGATCATGACCCACGCTGAACTCAAGAGTTGGTCACTTAGCTGCCTGGGCCACCCAGGTGCCCCTTCCCTTGGTTTCTTGTTCCATTGTTCTGATTTGCCTTACTTCTGATTTGTTTTTCTTCCTTCTTCTGGCTCTAAGAGGGTTCCCTCAAAACCTGGAACTTTCTATTCCTCTTTCTTATTCTCCACATTTAATGTTTTCAGGATCTTAACTAGCTATTTAAAATTAAACCTCAAAAACGTTTCAAATCTTTTATTTCCTCCTGCACTGTTCCAGTTCAAACCCCACAAGCCTTTTGGTCTGAACTACCATCTTATCTGACCTACTAGCTGGCTTTCTTACTCTCGCTTTTCCATATTAATTGATCCTATATATTACACAGCTTGATTAATGGTCCTAATAAGCAACTCTGATCATTTCATTTGCTATTCAAAAACCTTTAAGGATCCACTGCTGTTTACAGATTGTTTTACATTCCTTAGTTTGACAATCAAGATTCTCTATAATAGGAAACGAATACATCTTTCCAACCTTGTTTTCCCTCTACTAATTCATGTATTTATCCAACAGTGAATAAATGGGGATGGCACTGGGGATATAGAGATGAATAAAAACAATTTCTGCTCTCAAGGAGCTTATCGCCTGGTGAAAGAAACAGATACAAGCAATACTGTAAGAAAATACATTTACAGTAAAAGCTTTTTAAAAATGAGCTTCACTGGGGCAGTTGGGTGGCTCAGTTGGTTGAGCATTTGACTCTGGCTCAGGTTGTGATCTTGTCGTTCGTGAGTTCGAGCCCCACATTAGGCTCACTGCTGTCAGCCCAGAGCCCGCTTCAGATCTTCAGTCCCTCCCTCTCTCTGCACCTCCCCTGCTCATGCTCTCTCTCTCTCTCTCTCTCTCAAAAACAACAACAACAAAATGAGCTCCACTAAAACCACTCATTGGATTAACTGATACTTTCTACCCTCTGTGTAAAATGAGTGGACTCGTGTCCAGGGTGCGCCCTTTGCTCTGAGTGGGTGGGCCACCCCTTCAACACCTGTGCTTTTCTTCTCCCACCTGTTGATTTATGTGTTAACTACATAAACTTGTTTCCAAATGTGTTTATGTCAATTGTAGTTATAAGCAGGAAACCCTGTTAAATAATAGGTATACTGATGAAAGAGGAGTGCCAAAAAAAAAAAAAAGAAGTCTCTATAAATATTAAGTTTATTGCTCTGGAAAAACTAAGTCAACTTTAACTTAAAAAGTGCTGTACAAAAAATGTTGCTACAGAATTTGTAGACAAGATCTTTGTAAACAGATGGGAATAACAACAGAAAAATCTAGAAGGAGCTACCAATTGCTTTGCAAGTGTATTTAAATTCTATTCCCACTTTAAAAGAAACGAAAATTGGGGCACCTGGGTGGCTGAGTTGGTTAAGTGTCTGACTTTGGCTAAGATCGTGGTCTCACGGTTTGTGAGTTCAAGCCCTGCATCAGGCTGTGGGCTGATAGCTCAGAGCTCAGAGCCTGCTTTGGATTCTATGTCTCCCTCTCTCTCTGCCCCTCTCCTGCTCCCACTGTGTCTCTCTCAAAAATAAATAAACATTTAAAAAATAAATAGAGGGGCGCCTGGGTGGCGCAGTCGGTTAAGCGTCCGACTTCAGCCAGGTCACGATCTCACGGTCCGTGAGTTCGAGCCCCGCGTCAGGCTCTGGGCTGATGGCTCAGAGCCTGGAGCCTGTTTCCGATTCTGTGTCTCCCTCTCTCTCTGCCCCTCCCCCGTTCATGCTCTGTCTCTCTCTGTCCCAAAAATAAATAAACGTTGAAAAAAAAAATTAAAAAAAAAAAAAAATAAAAAAATAAATAGATAAAAAATAAAAGAAACTAAAATTGGAAGTTACAGGTGCATCATGAATTTGGTTTACGCACTTGATACACAGCTTTGGCCCCATAGTAAAAATCTGAGTAATTTATGTTTTAAAATAAAATGTCTTCCTTATGATTAGTTTTTATGACACCATGCTTTAGCCAATTTTTTCGATTAACTGGTTCACGGAACTGGCTAACTGATTCATTCCAATCTGATAAGAGTACTTTAATGATAGCACACACTCGTGCACGCGCACACACACACACACAAAGCCAGAAATGGTGTGATAAGGCTGTTTAGGATCCTATGGGAGAAAAGGAAGGAAAGCCTTACTTAGCTTGGGATGAGGAGAGAGTGAGGGGTGGGAGGAAGCAGAGAGGGCAGCATTATAGAAGGCAGGAAGGAATGGAAAAACACTGTCTTAATGAAACCCAATGGAACTTAACGGAAGTCATTGTGGCTATGGCCCCATGTCAGAAGGGAAGAGGAGGGTTGGGAGATGAACCAGATGAATAGGCTCTAAGCTCTAACCAGGCAGAACTCACCTATCTGCGGAGGTTCCACGTTTTGTTGCTGCTTAAAAAAAAACTTTGTTTGGACTTTGTCCCTTCCACCCAGAATGTCCTCCTCTACCTCATCCATGCCCAAACCATATCCAGTCCTAGCTGAAATACCCTCTTCTGGACAAAGCTGTCCTCCATGCTGCAGCCAACCCCAATCCACTGTCCCCCGCCCCAGGTGGAGGTACTGGCTCTTTCTGGTGACCTCTTGTGACTTCATTTGTTCCTGTGCATACGCAATCGGTTGGTCGGGGGGGACAGGGACACAGAGAAAGAAAGAATCTTAAGCAGGCTCCGGCTCAGTGGAGCCTGACACAGGGCTCCATCCCAACCCTGGGATCATGACACGAGCCAAAATCAGGAGTCAGAGGCTTACCCGACTGAGCCACCCAGGTGCCCCTGTATCTTTTTCATGCTGCTCATCACTTACTGCTTAGCATCAGTTATATAACTAAACTTTAGAAACAAGTGTCAAAAGGCAACATCTAAATTTGTTGCAGATAACAGGATGAAGGGTAGCAAAATACACTACTCCCAAATATGCCACTTTGGTATATTGATTATTTCAGTTGTAGGCTCTTGAAAAATAGGAAGGGCAAGGAGAGGTTTTCTCTGCACTACGCTCATCTGCCTAAAGACAGACCTTCCAAAAGGAGCTCAACTGTTTCATCAATCAGGCAAGACTGACTCCTATCACAGAAAAGGAAACTAAAAGTTGACACCACAGCCAGACAAACTTTGTCACAAACTGTCATACCTTCCATCTGTTCTCCTGAGGGCCCATTTATCTTTCCTAAAGATCATTTATTTTCCCCACTGAAATGGTGTTTAGTCCTGAATGAGGCACATCTGAGCTAGTCATTTTTCCATGGGCCTCTCCCATGTATGCATGAGATATACATGTTAATAAATTTGTTTTTCTCTTGGTAATCTGCGTTTTATTACAGGACTCTCAGCTAAGAACTCAGAGGGCAGAGGGAAAAGTACTTTTCTTCCCCTACAAGGATTGCTCCTACATTTTCTGATATTTTTCATTAAAGCGCTGTCCAGGGTACATCTTCACTTGGGTTTCTCTAAGGGTTATGTTTCAGTATATACACAGAGAGGCTCTTCTTTAGGAGGCTCCATAGATGTGAACAACACCGACCGACAGAGCAAACGTGCCTCGGTTTTTCCCTAACAGCTGGCATTAGCACTCACCTGAGACCAGTTTAGATTTACCTGGTATGGGTAAGGGCTATATTTGAAACAGTATCTTACAAGTGATTTGTGAGGAAAAGAAGAAAGAGAAAATGCAAATATTTTTGCATACCTTTTTTAAGACTCTAGAAAGGAGCAAGAAAAATGAGAACTAGTACCAAACATCTATTTGCTCCCCGCCCAAACTTAACTTCACACATTGAGGGCTGGTATCACTTGGGACAAACTTGACTTATTTTCTGTTGTTGTTTAAGATTTGATTTATGTAAGCAATCTCTCCACCCAACTTGGGGCTCAAACTCACAACCCCGAGATCAAGGGTCACACACTCCACTGACTGGCACCCCCAGACTTGATTTATGAATAACCTTTCCAAATACATGAGTTTATAAGTAAAGTCCCTGATGAGTAGAGACATATTTGTACATTTCAACAAGGAGTCAAAAATCGCACATCAGTACTCACCGCCATCCACCGCTGACTTAAGGCAATGCAAGCATTTGTCAGAGTCATATCATAGCTGCAAAGATGAAAAAATACTGGAGATTAAATTTCATAAAGATGTACATGCTCTTCCATAAATGCGACGTTGAAACTACAGAACGCACTTAACTTTCAAAGTTCTTTTTATTTATTTTTATTTATTTATTTTTTTCAACGTTTATTTATTTTTGGGACAGAGAGAGACAGAGCATGAACGGGGGAGGGGCAGAGAGAGAGAGGGAGACACAGAATCGGAAACAGGCTCCAGGCTCTGAGCCATCAGCCCAGAGCCCGACGCGGGGCTCGAACTCACGGACCGCGAGATCGTGACCTGGCTGAAGTCGGACGCTTAACCGACTGCGCCACCCAGGCGCCCCTCAAAGTTCTTTTTAAATAAAGATCAGGAACACCAGAGTGATGGAAACAGGAAATCTTCTACCTGACTTAAATATTCTGGCATCATCTAAGAACCTGGAAATCCACGTGGATACCAAATTAGTGAAGCACCTGACTATCCTTCAGAGAGAACACCCCAACATCTCCGCAAAGACAGATGCTTCAGTAGCGTGTGCTGAAGCAGCTGGGACTCAGTTGGGCAGATCTAGTGTTTGCTGTATGGCAGGCAGAGTTCTAGGTGTTCATGACAATGTGACAACACGCTGCTTTCGTGGATTTTACATTCTGTTGTTCCAGCTATCTAATCATCCCACAAATCTGTGAGTGCCTACGTGTCAGGCACTGTTCTAGACACCCGGGAAATAACGGTGTCCCAGGAGACCCTTGGGAGACTCCGAAACGATGTGATGATTTTATTTCTTCTCAGAAGAAAGTGGAAGTAAACTCTGATTGTAAAGCAAAGCAAACTGCATTAAAATTTGTGAGTTCTCAACTTAGAAGATAAACCACAGGTTTTGCAACGATGGAAGAGACTGTAAAATGTGTGCAAAATTCTTGCAAAACATCCCTATTTGTCCATAAATCATGCTTGCTTGCTGTGAAATGTTTCCATGAGAGAACAGTAGGGAACTTGCCCCTGAGGGTCTAAATTAAATAAGTTTTGATTAGAAGTTACCATTGAACCTGCTTAAAGAGAGTTTGTGCCCTAGGGGAAATTACAAATGGGTTAAAGCAGGGAACTCCCTTGAAGCAGCTGCCAGTCAATCTCCATAAAGTAGTCAGGGTGTGGACTGCAGGGAAAGCCTCTTGTTTGTCCCCAAAACCAAAGGGGATCAGAGGCAGTAAACTGCTCAGGCAGTAAATCCCCTTCAGCTAGAATATTTCTTAGCACTGATTTCTAAGGAACAAAAGGGCAGTATAAAACCTCTGCTTATCTCTTTCTTGTGCCCTGAAATTTCCTTCTCCGTGTCACAAAAGGAACCTTGTAAGAATTAGCCCAGGAGGAGAAGCAACCCTTACTTATGGCAAGGTCCTAAGAACAGTAGTGAGCAAAACCAGATATGAGCCTTGCTTGCATGGTGCTTCTGTGTAGGGAAGGAGAAAGACTTTGGTAATCACACAAATCAATTTAAAATGACTACTGTGGTAACAACAATGAAGAGGCCATACACGGCACCAGAAAACCCTATACGGGGACTTGACCTGGTCATAGAGGTCAAGGAATGTTCCTTTGAGCAAGTGGTTCTTGAGCTGAGACTGTAATTACCGGGGTCAAGACTACGCCATGTGGCGGGAAGGGCTAATCGTAGCGAACAACCTCAGTTCAGGTCTCTGATCTCAGGAGGGTATTTAGTTTAAAAGACAGCACCCTGGAGTGGCACCTGGATGGCTCAGTGTCTGACTTTGGCTCAGGTCACGGTCTCACGGTTTGTGGGCTCGAGCCCTGGGTCAGGATTTTCTCTGTCCCTCCCCCACTCATGTGCACTCTCTCCCTAAATAAACAAACTTAGAAAACAACAAACAACAAGAACAACAACAGTATACTGGGGAGTAAAGACTGCCAGGGTTTGAATCTCAACTCTTACTACCTACTGTGCAAACTTAGGGAAGACATTTTACCCAGCTAAGCCTAATGTGTCTTCCCTGGAAATGGGATGACAACTTATAACACTGTTGTAACGATTAACATAATACTTATACAAGTTATTTCTCATTACAAAGGTTTTGAAGGAAAGGGAAATATCGTACTCTTCTCTGTATCACCAACCTTCAGCTAAAAGGCATTCAGTAATTACTTGCAATTCATTGATTTATATCACGGAAATGATTCTTTTGACCTCAGGGTTAAGGTTCAAACACCTATGAAGTCTACTCGCTAACTAGTTACAGCTTAAGGAAGTCATAAAACCCTCCCCGGTATCTTGGAGGAGCTTGAGGATTTAGGAGAATGAGAAGGAAAGCATTAACAGGTAAGTACTGACTTGGGTTTTACAGGAGGCATTCCAGGAGAGTACAGCCAGGCATTCCAATCAACTTGATTGAGAATATCAACCTGCGAACAGGAAGGGCACCCAGTTTGCTACAGAATAGGCTTTTCCATTGGAAACAAAAAGAATCTAAAACAGACTTCTAGGTCCTCAAATCTGTAATTTTGTCTATACTGACATAACTAAAATAAGAAAATTATAATGCATTTCTGAAACATGCTATTGCAGATCTCTCTGAAATATATACACAATAGTTCATGTTGTTGAGATCACATTTTAAATAGGAAAAAATACAATGAAAGGTTCAATCTTACATTCTAGACCTTACATTAGACTTACATTCTAAGTAATTCAAATCAGCCTAACAAATAGCCATTAGATGAAGATATATTGGGCATGAAAAATAAGGAAGTTTTTAAAAGCCAACCTTATCTTTAAAGTGGGAATACAGGAAATCCTTCCAGTCATCAGTGGTTATGCTCTTATAGGAAAACTTCTCAACATAAGCTTTTAGAAATCCTAGGAAAACCTCTAAGAGTTAAAAATATAAAAAGAAAAGAGAAAAAGAGAAGTTGATTAATGGAAAGGTAACTATTTAATATTTTGGGGGTCCTTAGTGTAGTACTATTAACCATAGAGAACAGAGAATTTTCAGAGAATAGCAAAACCAGTAAGGGCTCCAGTGGTGAAAGAATGTTCAAAAAAGGAGGTAGGACTTAAGCTGGGCCTTGAAAAATAAATGTAATTTAGTGGAAGGGAGAAGAGAAATCCTAATTACAATTAAGAGGAAGATACAATGAAGAAACATAGAGGGTGCCTGGGTGGCTCAGTCGGTTAAGTGTCTGACTTCAGCTCAGGTCATGATCTCACAGTTTGTGAGTTTGAGCCCCGCATGGGGCTCGGAGCCTAGAGCCTGCTTCGTCCCTCTCTCTCTGCCCCTCCCCTGCTCACGCTCTTATGCGCACGCTCTCTCTCTCTCTCAAAAATAAATAAATATTAAAAAAAAAAGAAACATAGAAAGAACCCACAACACAAATTCTAAAAGCGATGGCCTCGGTGTGACCCGAAAGGAGAAGAATAATTTGGGACTGGCAGAATGCGTATGGGTGAAGAAGGGCCTTCAAAGTCCATGAGCAAAGGAGAATACCTCAACACCCATTGATAGGGGAAGGTTACATAAACTCAGCACATCTGTATAATGAATGAGTATGGTGGCATTAAAGAACATTAAGACAGATTTGTATGTTCTGACATGGAAGGATGTCTGTGGAACACTGCTGAATTAAAAAAAAAAAGGTAGAACAAATTTTACATATATATATATATATATATATAATATCCATTTTCTATAATTAAAATATATTTGTCTGTTCATTTATACTTAGAAAAGAATCTGGAGCCATGGACACCAAATGGCTAACAGTGGTTAGCTGGGGAGTGGAAAGGGGCTGAGGGACTCTCACAAACTTCTGTACCACATAATTTTTTTTCAATAAGTACATACTATTTTCATAATTTTTAAAATACTGATGTGTTTTCTTTAAAGACAAGCAACACAATTTTATTTAATTTTAAATAAAATTTAATTGCTCTCAAAAAAAAAAAAAATCAGAAAGTGCCAACTACTTGCCTGGGCCCCCAAGAAGTTGTTCAAGGTAAAAGAGTAAAGCAAAGCCCTTCTCATAGGGAACTGAAGAATATGCTACATCAGGGTCCACATTCGTCAGATCAACCACAAGTTTGGTGTAAGGATGTGTATCTCCAAACGTCTTTATCTGCAAGACACAGAATTCGATGAATGTTCAAATATGAAGACTGGTTACCACCATGCAAGCCCAGAGGCATAACTTTAGTAGGACAGTCTAGAGCTTAAACTGAGAGACTAGAAATTGTAGGGTATGTTAGCACAAATTTCTGGAAGTCTGTTAATGGAACGGCTACTTGTGTCATGTTCCATAACATTTCCTGCCCAATAGTGGGTTTCATTCTTATAAAAAACTAGAAAGATGTTTCAATTCCTGGTCAGCAAATTCAACCTTTAGGAGGGAGCACTGAAAAATGACATAAATATACCAAATAAAATTCAAACTAAGTAACTGACTACATTAATTGTAAAGACCCAATGAGGTCCTACTGGTCATGAACATGACCTTACACAGCATAATGATTAGCATGTATCAATAGAATATTATACCAGATCTGCTTGATTTTCCACACCTGTAAAAATGGCTTTCTTGTTGCTACCTAGTAAAGTTAGTTTACAAACTATACTTGAATGCCTGTACAACCTTGGATGAATGCTTTTCACATCACGACTCACTGAATTCTGTAGTTCTCCCCATCCTCCCAGAGCATGAAAATGTCTGAACTTTTCACCAAACAGTCGTCCACAAATGTGGCGTTCCAAGTACACAGTATGTCCTTCGTTTAACCTGAAAAATTTTTTTTGTTGTAAATAAAATAAAAACAGTGACACAGTCGAAAGGAAAGAGCATTTTAATGAACAAAAATTTCCTTTTGGCTTTTCCAGAGTAAAGCATTGTAAAGCACAAACACTACAGTCAAAGCAGATTGCCTAAGTGGCTATTCTGCATTCCATTCAGAACAATGGGAAGCCCAGCCCAGCAGATAGCCTAGGGGAAAATTAAGCCTTGGTTCTTGTTTGACCTGTGTATTAAAATGTGACCATACCAGGAACTAAATAACAAGCATAAGCTGAATACTCCACTCTCCCTAACATTGTGACAAGTGTTGCAGAATTTTTTTTTTAACTGTCTATCAAAGAGATGATACCAAAGAACGACAAGATATTTCCACAAAACAATTCAGAGGGCCAGGAAGTAAGGAAAGAAATTAATAACAAGGACCAATAAAGAAATAATAATAATAGGGGTGCCTGAGTGACTCAGTCGGTTAAGCATCTGACTCTTGGTTTCGGCTTAGGTCACGACCTCACAGTTCGTGAGTTCGAGCCTCATGTCAGGCTCTGCACTGACAGTATGGAGTCTGCTTGGGATTCTCTCTCCCTCTTTCTCTGCCCCCCACCCCCACCGCATCTTTCTCTCTCTAAATAAAAAAAAAAAAAAAAAGAAAAGAAATAATAAAAAAATCTTACCAAAAGTGGTCCCAAGTTTTGTTGGTCACTAGATTTCCTGTCCAGCTATGAGATATTTCATGTGCAATAACCTAAAATGGAAATGATTCATAGTAAATAGTGTAAGGGGTTAGGAGTGAAATGGATCACTTTAATCTAAACTCCATAAGTAGGCACTCTAGGTCTTTTAATTCCATGTTCAATTTTTTTTTTTTTTTTTTTTTTTTTAGCATCAGCTGAGATATTCAGGGAGTTAGTTCAGCATATGAATCATACTTTGGCCAAGGACAAAAGTACAGTTTAAAAAATTAGAAACAGGGATGCCTGGGTGGCTCAGTTGGTTAAGCGTCCAACTTCGGCTCAGGTCATGATCTCACAGCTCATGGGTTCAAGCCCCATGGCAGGCTCTGTACTGACAGCTCAGAGCCTGGAGCCTGCTTTGGATTCTGTGTCTCCCTCTCTCTCTCTGCCCCTCCCCTGCTTGTGCACTATCTCTGTCTCTCAAAAATGAATAAACGTTAAAAAATAATAAATTGGAAACAAAATACTATTTAGAAAATATTAAGTGGAGATATCACTCCATTAAGATGTATTTCATAAACGTATGAAGATCAGACCATAAAGTTATGAAATCTATTAAATCTAACCGTTAATGTAACAACAATCCCCAAATTATCTTTTATAGCCATATCTTCAATGTAACAATACAATGGGCATTTGAGAAAAATCAGTTGACATAATAGTTCTTGAGGGTAAGACCCTGATAACAAATTTTAACTTACATTGGAGAGTGACTTGTCTCCTGCCTAAAAAAGAAGAAAGTTATCTTAGTATTCAAATTACAGACTATATTTAGAAGGCCGCCTGCATCAGGATGTATTGTGGTATCAGTAGTCCACTGTATTTCTACTATGGCACTCCAAAGGGTATGTATGGAGAAAATTAAACAAAAAATGCAGGACTAAAAAAATAGCGTAATGCTTTCTCTCCCTCATCTCAGGAATTTTTCCAGGACCAGGAAGGCCAGTATACTTATTTCTGATTAACTTTCGGGAAACATGTCTCCTACTTCCATTTTTTAGATCTGCCCTAATTTCCCTCATGTACCGTATTCTCTCCTTATTGCCCACAGTGCATTTAAGAAAAGTCTGTAGTGATTTAAAGCAGCTTACAAAGGCATATGAGCTATAGCTATATACTGTAGGTCCAATCCTTCCCTATGCACGGTCAAGCAAGCTTTTGTTTATTTTGTTGTACCAGTACCTCTACACCAAGTGTAAATGGTCTAGTTTCTCTGTCTGGCTGCATCATTCATCAACAGATTATTGTTATACAGCCTTCCCTCCCCCAACGTCCCCGCACACCTTGGACATAAAATTCTTTTCTCCCTAAGGGCCAAATTATTTTCTTTTGAAAAATAAGATGATGAAAATAGCCATAATAAGCAATAAAATCAGGAAGGAAGAGGAGTTACATAAATAAGAGAAAATATGTTTTTAAAAAACATATTATTAGGAGTCTAAGGCTCTTCGTGTCTAGCTTTATGTTTGGGGAGAACTCGATTTCAAAGGAAGAAATATTTATACTTACCAGCAGAGTAGGAGTTACAAAAGTGAGGCAAGGATTTTCCATGCCACCGTAAGGGAAGGATGGTGGCAGGACTAACAGGTCATACTGCCCCCAAACATACGGTCCTCCCAGATCTTCTGCAATTTTAAGCATAGATTCTGTCTGGAAAATTAATGCATATATATTTGTATGTCTTAGTCATCACAATGATGGATTTCTTAAACGTGTATATTGCTTTCTATGAAGGTTATGAGTTAATGATGCTCATTTTAAATGATATTGGCACAAAAAATGCAGCAACTACAAATCACATAAAATAAGGTGTATTTGATTCTCTTACTACATCACTTACCACCATAACATTTCATCCTTAAAACCTTAAATCTACTGTCTACCACGATTATTAAAAAGGGGAACTAGATGACCAACCTCAGAAAATTCATAAGCAGACTTTTCCACCTGCTCTTTCTCAGACCAAACCAGTGTTCTTGGGCCAATCTTCCTGCAAAATTAAAAAGCTTAATAAGTGAAATTCAAGACAACTTACCTCCCTGATTCTAGGAAAGAGCTGAGGTACTATACACAAATCCTTGCAGTACTAGTGTGATTTACCATGTGCTTATGGGGAGGAGGTGAGGTTAAATGGCTTCTCTGAGATACAAACCTGCTGTTGTATATGCAGCTCTAGAAGGAGGCACAGGCTAAGCCAAATGAAAACTGAGACATAAAGTGCCTTGATTGGCTCTGGTAAGAACTTTGGGGACCTAGTTTCCTCCCACAATCTCACAGCTATAGAAACCCAATCATGGCTCAGTAGGAGGTTATTCCAGAACAGGGGCAGATGTAAACTTTGTTATGCATTTACAGGTTGAACACTCAGAGAAGAAGAAACAAGTAGAAAAACAAGGAAATCATGTCACATGCTGCAACATGACTGAAACTTGAGGACATTATGCCTAATAAAACAAGCCAGTTGCAAAAGAATGAATACTCTAGGATTCCACTCATGAGGTATCTAAAGTAGTCAAATTCATAGAAACAGAGTAGAATGGTGGTTACCAGGGTGTGGAGGGATTTAGAAATGGGAGTTGTTTTCTAAAGGGTATAGAGTCTCAGTTTTGCAAAATGAAACAGTTTTGAAAATCTGTTTCACAATAATGTGGATATACTGAACACTACTGATTACTGAGCTGTACATGTAAAAATGATTAAGACAGTAAATTTTGTGGGGTTTTTTAAACCACAATTTAAAAAAAAAGAAGGACACCTGGGTGACTCGGTCAGTTAAGCTTCTGACTTCGGCTCAGGTCACAATTTCATGGTCCATGAGTTCAAGCCCCATGTCAGGCTCTGTGTTGACAGCTCGGAACTGGAGCTTGTTTCAGATTCTGTGTCTCCCTCTCTCTCTGCCCCTCCCCCATTCACGCTGTACCTCTGTCTCTGTCTCTCTCTCTCAAAAAATAAACATTAAAATAATTTTTTTTAAAAAGGAAGAAACAAATGGAACTACATATATCACTTATATAGGGCTAGAACTGAAAAATATTTTTTTCATCTACATTTCATCTTAAAAATTTTATGTAGCACCACCAAACCCCGAACAACAAGATTTTGCCTAGGTGTCCCGTCCCAGAGAGGCAGTGGATTCTAGGTTGTTGCTTCTCAAACTTGCATAATGTGCATACAGATGATCTGGGAAGCTTGTTCATCTGCAAACTTTGATTTAGTAGGTCTGGATAGGGCCCAAGAATTTGCATTTCTAACCAACTCCCAGGTGATGCCAAAGCTATTGGTTTCTAGACCACACTGAGTAGAAATGTAACTCACATTATCTAATACATTTAAAGGGAGCCACAAGTATAAGCTGCCTATTTAATTTTAGATTGCCTAGTAGTCACATTTTAAAAAAAGTGGGGGGCACCGGGGTGGCTCAGTCGGTGAGCGTCCGACTTCGGCTCAGGTCATGATCTCGTGGTCTGTGAGTTCGAGCCCCGCGTCGGGCTCTGTGCTGACAGCTCAGAGCCTGGAGCCTGCTTTGGATTCCGTGTCTTTCTCTCTCTCTGCCCTTCCCCTGCTCATGCTCTATCTCTGTCTCTGTCTCTCTCAAAAATAAATGAACATTAAAAAATTAAAAAAAAAAAAAGGTAAGAGCATGCTCATTCTATAATACTTGGAAAATCTGAAGGGCAACTGGTAAAGACTTTAATTTAAAATTAGTTGCTATTTACATTTTATAATTAGATTTGATTTTTCCAGAGCTGTCAGCTTGGTATCTTGAGAAATGCACAAATGAGCTATTAGTTAATCCTGCCAGAGATTCAAGATGCCTAAAGTTTAACCTTTTCATAAACCTCAAGATTTGTTCGAAAGCTCACCTGCTTTCTAAAGCTCCAACAACTAAAGCGATCAGGTAGCAGGGGATTGGAACCTAAAGGGAGTGAAAAAAAAGAAACGAAAAACAATAAAAAACAACCCACACACATGCTCAAATTAGTGCTTAAAAATGTTACAGAGTAAGACAATTCATATTTAAAAGTAAATAAATTCCTTTTCAAATTTCACAGTTCTCATTTTTAGGGGGTCAAATAGTTCAAAATTGTGATGTAAAACATTTCAAAACATCTATTTCTCTTTCAGTTTACTAGGAAGGACAGATTCTGAAATGTGAAAATCATGATTGCACAAGGTCTATTTCAAGCATTTCTCAAAAAGTAATCTGTAAGAAGGAACTGTGCTTTTTCTCTTAAGTTTTTCAGTGTTTTCCTTGATCTAAAACAATACTTTACTTTCTTTTTTAAAACCACTCCTGGTATATTTGAGAGACATATAAAAGAATCCAGCAGTAAGAGGATGCTGAAGGTTTGGGAGCCTGGAATCCCAGATGCTGGTGTAGGAGCAAAACTCTCCACTGGGGCTCAATTACATGTACTGTGAAGGAGGTCAATTAAAAACAAAAACAAAAACAAAAAAAACATGCACAGGGCCGCCTGGGTGGCTCAGTTGGTTAAGTGTGAGACTTTGGTTCAGGTCATGATCTCATTGCTCATGGGTTCAAGTCCCGCGTTGGGTTCTGTGCTGACAGCTCAGAGCCTGGAGCCTGCTTTGGATTCTGTGTCTCCCTCTCCCTCTGCCCCTCCCCTGCTCGTGCTCTGTCTCTGTCTCTCTCAAAAATAAATAAACATTAAAAAAAAACTAAAAGCACTATGTATAAACACACACACACAATTCATCAAAGGTCAAAGATGCAAGTCAAATTACCAGCTTAAATTACACAGGAATTTTAACTTTAAGGATTGTAACACAGTGTTGTTGGTTTTTTTCTTTTTCTTTTTTTTGGTCTAATATAGCCCTTCCATTTATAAACACTAAATAACCACATGCCTGTACTGTGGTACCAAGGCAGGCAAAAGTGTAACTTAAAATAACAGAAAATCTGCTACTAACTGGGATAAGAGAAAATGGGATCAGGCCATGCTCCCCACTTTGCTTATCCAGCAACCCCTTTCTTTAGTACAACTCTGTAAGTAGAACACAACATTTTATAGGCACAAAAGAAAAAGAAATGAAGAAAAAAGAAGCTGCTTCCTAAATTCTGAAATATTTCAAATGTAATTTTCTCTCCGGATGGGTAAAAGCTATTCGTAGTTCACCACCAATTAAACCAAAAATTTAGACCCTAAGAACTTACTTTTTGGCTGAATCTATAGATTTTCCTGCTCGGGTCTTCTGGGTCAGGTGCTTCTCCATCACGAATGGCACTCATAAGTGCCACCAATTCTTTAGGAACAGACACCTAATCAAGAAGAGAAGTCATTTCCAGTTATAAATAAAAGATGCTATGTACCTTAAACTCTGTATGTAAAATAATGTATTCTCCCCTTCTTAATTATGCAATAGACTGTTGGCCAGGTAAGTTTGTACATATCAGGTTTATAAATAAAGCTAGCAATACATAAAACTGGCTTCTTTCAAAACAAATGTGAAGCATCTATCTATCCATTCATCCATCCATATTACAAGCATTAGGTAGAAACTAGTTTAAAATTCTAGCTGTGCTACTTACTAACTGCCTGGACTGCTGGAATCAAGGACTATCCCCTCAGCATTAACGATCGAGGAAACATCCATTCCAAGTTCTAGACTTTCGTATTCTTCTTGCATGGCCCAGTATTTAAAGCTATCTCTGGGGCAGATACAGAAGCAGGAGCTCCAGAACCAGTGCTACAACAACCATAATTCTAGCACTGAAAAGCATTTGGGAAATAATTCGGTTCTGCTTCCTCTATTTAGGCAGTGATATGTTATACAGATGAGACAACTGAGGTCGTGAGGTCATAAGACTTGCCTCGGGTCATGCAGTTATTAAGTGGTAGAGGAGAGTCTAGAAGCTGAGATTCTTTGCCTCCAAGTATATAGTGTTCTATAGCCCTATACACAGTAGGTGTGGTTTGGTGTGGGATGATCTCAGAATCAAGAAGGCCCCGTTAAGACAGGTTGGTCCTCAATTCTATTTGCTTGGTCCAAATAGGTCTGGCCCGGGAGCTAGTATGTATGTATGAATGTATGTATGTATTTAATATTATTTAGCACTTATTATTTATTTAGTATGTATTTATTATCATAGTCCTTTCTGAAAAACGATTAGCAGTACCTATGACAAGAACAAGACGGAAATGTATTCAGTAAATCTGCAATATATGCCTGTTAGGATACCTAGATAGAAGTTTACGTGGCTACAGAGCACATTTCTAGAACCTTTAATCCTGCAAATGTTAATTTTTAAAAGTTAAAAGACACTGTCCCCAAGTTCTTGCTTTGAGGTCCTTTATTCTGAATTTCTTTTACAATCAAAATAGTACCCATTTCCTTTTATTATACTTATGTTCAAAACTGCCTTTAAAAGAGAGATGCAGGGGCACCTAAGTGGCTCTGTCGGTTAAGCGATCGACTTTATCTCAGGTGATGATCTCACGGTTCATGGGTTCATGGGTCTGAGCCCCATGTTGGGCTCTGTGCTGACAGCTCAGAGCCTGGAGCCTGCTTCAGACTCGGTGTTCCCCTGTCTCTCTGCCCTTCCCTCTTTCGCTCTCAAAAATAAATACACATTAAAAAAATTAAAGAAAAAGAACTTATTTAAAAGAGAGATGCAGGGGCACCTGGTTGGCTCAGTCGGTAGAGCATGAGACACTGGATCTCGGGGCTGTAAATTTAAGCCCCATGTTGGATGTAGAGATTATTTAAAAATAAAATCTTGAGAGATGCAAAATGAGGACCCCAGCTTGTTTGGTACATATTTCATATAGAATTTAATTAAGTAAAGTATTACTAACTATAAAAATCCAACTATTTTCTCTGCTTATCATTTCTACCACATTTACTTACATGAGTCATTTAATTTAGTTAATAATTTGTGATACTTACCTCAGCACTATAGGTTGATTTCACAGAAGGAGTGTCCTGGCAAGGAAGAATTGCTCTGCAGTGGATGGCCTGGATGGGGGGGGGGGAGGGGAAGAAAGAGAAAGCTATTCCCATTTCTTATAAATCAAGTCATTAAGAAATCGTTAAAATTGCAGCACTGTCCTTAGACACATTCTTTTTAAAAGTATGTCTCACACTTGCTCAGATCTATTGAAGTAGCAAAAACAGACTTGTGGACAGAAAAGTTTGATTTTCCATTTTAAAGTATGGTCAATCTCACATTTCAGTTGAAGCAGGAAGCAACCTTAAACATTGTTTCCTACTCTACTTAGCGAAACAGTAGTGCCCAGTGAGAAGCTGTTAGGGACCCTGAGAAAAAAAAGGCTCGTTGGCGAAATAAAATGGCAAACCATGCATTCTACATCCCTGTCTTAATGAGTCATTTGGAACATAGCCTCCTGAAGACTCTGAAAAGACCTACAATAAAGAAACCTGTTTGAATTCTTACAATTGTTTCGACGGGGAACTATTTTTCTCTGGTCAGTTATTAACATCTCATGGGACGTCTGTGTTCCGAGGAAAACAGCTTGGGGAATGTCGCTAGAGTCTTGACATTTCAATTTTGCAGCAAACTTGGAAAGTAAAAACGAAGATGAAAAGGAGAAAGAACAATCTTCCTCAATACCATCTAGACAGATTCATTCGCATGAGATGCAGTGTTTTTCTGCTTCCCCATCCATCTGTCACGAGTGCCGGTTCCATCAAGAAGAATGGCCAGAGTACCCATGATTTTGTACCCTGGCCGACAAACAACTCTGGACTGACTGCTGGTGAGCAAAGCAGCCCCAGCCTCCTTGAGACGGTCCCCTGAGCTTAAAGGAGCATGGACACTAACATCTCTGTCTGAACTTGTTACAGATCCTAGACATACTTGCTGCCACTGCACGCTCCTTACAACCCCCAAACTCTAGCCCTTTTCACTTCCTATCTAATAGATTCTCCAAGGACATGGGATCCTAAATGACTTCTACCTGGATTAAGTAAGACTAGAAGAACCACCTGATTCTCCGAAAACAGGCCTCTAAGACCCTGTCTTTGGAGTTCCTTAACGATCTCTAGTTGGTGGCTCAGCAGCACCAAAGTGGTTTTGACAAGTGTCTCACTGGAAAAGCCCACACCCAGGCACACGTGCAGAGGGCAACCGTAGCAAACTTGTCGAACAAAATCACATCCAGCTTCCCCATTAACTGCAGTCATTTCTTAATTTCACTGCAGTCTCTTTCCTGTATTTCAAACACTGTTGCCAATATGAAGTGGAATACCATATTCAAAATTCACATTCTTGTGACTCTCAAATCTTGCACATGTTGCCAACTTTAGATTATGGACATTCTAAAAGAAGTACTGACTGAAAATCAGATGTTTCTAAGAGAGCACACAACTTGTACACTCGTGCCTAGAAAACTGTATCTCTTTCAGATTACTGAACTAAGGGTTTCTTGGATTAAAAAGGTATTCGAATTGCCAATAGAAAGTAAACATGTCTATTTTGTGTTCCACTATTGCTTCTTTTTTAATAGACTTGTATTCAAATTTGAGCCTAACATAGTATCTATCCCAGAAGAATACTGAGAGGACTAAGTATGCAAAGTACCTAACACAGTGCTGGAAAATACAGTAAGTGTTTAACAAAGTGAGTTCCTTTAATTGTAAATTATTTGATTACTAACAGAATTAGATTTTTTTCTTTTTAGAAGATAGTTTGATATGTATTATCCTTGTGACAGATTGTCTCTATAGGATTCTTTATTCTTAGTTTTTATTTTATTTATTTTTATTTTAATATAATTTATTGTCAAATTGGCTAACATACAGTGTGTAAGGTGTGCTCTTGGTTTTCAGGGTAGATTCTCTTGGTTTTTGGGGAATCCCAACAAATGCCCTCCTCAATGCCCATCACCCATTTTTCCCTCTCCCCAGCACCACCCCCCCACCAACCCTCAGTTAGTTCTCTGTATTTAAGGGTCTCTTATGGTTTGCCTAACCTCCCTCTCTGTTTGTAACTATTTTTTTCCCCTTCCCTCCCCCCCCCCCCCATGGTCTTCTGTTAAGTTTCTCAAGATCCACATATGAGTGAAAACATATGATACCTGTCCTTGTCTGACTGACTTATTTCACTCAGCATAATATCTTCCAGTTCCATCCACATTCTTAGTTTTTAAAGAGAAATAGTTTAAGTCGTGTCACTTTAACAGTATTTTAATATATTTACAAAACATATGCAGTTGTAAATGTGTAAGAAAAATCTGGAATAGATGCAAACCTAACTCAGTGGTGGTTACTTCTGTGCAATGATGTCTGCAGAAGACTGAAAAATCTGAGCTTTCACTTTCCATTTATAATTAACATTTTTCATAACCAGTACATATTACTTTTGCCTTATTAATTTTTTCCTTTCTATTTTATAACCATTTCTTGAGTGCCCACTTAAGAATGCCAAGTTCTATGTCAGGTGCTGGGGACAAAAATATAAATATGACCTAGATAGTCTACTTCAAAGGGGCATGATTTCAAACCGAAGGGAGTTTCTTTTTAAAAGTAATATATGAATGTGTTAATAATGAGAGATATCAATGAAAATACATATTGTTGTTATAACATACATTAAAATGCTATCTTAGGTGAGGCCTGAGACCACTGTCCACTTTGCTTCACTGAACTGAATGTGTTGGGAATTCTATGTATAATGAATCGTTCCAGATCCTTTTACCTGGCACTGACTAAAGAGATATGGGTGTTCCTTCCCAGAAGTTTGTTCAGGAGTGAGCCACTGAAGAGCAGAAGACTTTGGAGATGTCTCAAAAGAAATTTCTATAACGACTTCTTGATTTCTGTATGCAACAAACAAATACATTAGTAGCATATAATTCAATCTCACTAAAGTTTGGGTTCATAATACACAGAGTATATACTATAAATAATATTTTACAAGGTCTCGTGACTGATGGAGCATAAGCTCTAGAATGCTGCCTCCTAAGTAGGTCGAGTTTGCCCCTCACGTTCTTACCTGAATGCCAGCTTCCGGGTCCTTTTCACTCCACCATGCTAACTGCTTACAAAGATGTAACAGGAACAGGAACTAATATTCGTGGAGTACACTACGGATTGTCACACACTTGCGCTTGTGGTATCATGTAATCTTTTATGATAATGGGAAAGTGGAAGAAATAATTTTGGAACCCTGACTACTCCAGCAGTGGATGCCACAGCACGACACAGAGTTGTACTGGCCTGCAAACTTACCGGACAGGTCGACACTGAGAAGAAGCATTTAGAAACTTGTAGTCATTTTTACACCTGCTGAATCTAGTAATCAAAAATGTGTGCTTGCTTTTAATCTCTTCTTCCTAGCAATTCATCTTTATTGCATTTTATAAAAGAATCAGCCTGTGACAGATTGGAAATACCAAGAACTGGCCCTTTACCTCAGACAGTTTGAGCAGCACTCATCATGAGGAAATAGTAAGAGTTGTGGAGACAGGGAGCCATGCCTGTGTTTGAATCCTGAATCTACAACCTACTGGTTCAGGAAACTTGGGCAAGTTATTCGACCACCCTCTGCCATAGTTCTTTATCTGCAGAAAGAGGTCAATGATATCTACCTGACAAGTTACATGTGGTTGTTTCTTTTTCTTAAACAGGAAGAGGAGGCATGAAAATACTGGCCACTGGAAGGTGAGGGTAGATCACTCTTGTTTTAGGCCAATGGTTTTCCACCCTTTCTCCCCTTCCCAATTCATCAAGGAGTGGGATACACCCCTGATATGACAACTGTGGCTGCCACTTTCTTGAATAAGTTATTTTATTTCTCTGAGGTTCCCTTTCCTCATTTGAATGGAAATCACACCACAATGGTTATTGTAAGGATTAGATAAATTATGTAAATTCGGTAAGTTAGATAAACGTATTTAAAGCACTATCTCAAGATTGGTATACAGAAACGGTTCTATGTTTGTCATTGCCATTATTCCATTAATAAAAGTGGCTGGCCTCTGGGGAAAAGGTGAAAAATGTGCAGCTTGTAAAAGTTTCCCAGGTGATCCTGAAATGCCTCCTTAAGATGGCACGCTCCCATCATCACTCTAGGTATTAGTAAAATGATCAGTAAAGAAGTAACAGTTAGCAAAACTCCTATTCTTCAGGATTTTGTACAATGAATTTCTTTAGTATCTTAAGAACATATAACTTTTACCATAAACTTCAATCTGAGGAGATCAGTAAGAGCACCAGTTACTACCTATAGTCAAACTAGAAATAGGAAAGGAAAATTGTTTACATTAAAAATACTTTTTCTCTATTATTTAGCTATGTAAAAGAGAAAGATAATAACATTCATACTTGCTCAGAGCAATAGGAAGAGAGATTTCCATTGGTGATCCTCTGTAACTTTGTCTTTCTCCAAGAGCATATTTAACGTCTTGTCCATTGATGACCACTTTTTCTATCGTGAGGTCCTTTGTATCCAAAATCTAGAATTAAATTAGTGTTTTTAAGTGATAAGAAAATTGTTTTATATGCACCAGAGAAAACTAATATTAGTTATGGGTTAACTATAATGATTACAGAGTAGAACTAGTTGCTCCTAGAGAGTAAAATACAGAGTGAAATTACAAGAATTAAAGAAGTCAAAAGTTAGTGTAGGTCTCATCTCTTGGGGCTCTAAGCTTCCTGAAAAATTTTTGGTTCTAAAGTTCGCATATATATCATTAGGTAATTCTGGGATAGTCCCACAAATTTGAGGTTTTAAGTGGAAGTCAAATCTAATTTAAAATGCCTTTGTTCCTATCTCCTAAAACTTAACTTCCCTGTTATGAAAAACATTCACCTCGAACTTAAAAGTTTCTTTCATCACCACTCCTTGATGTATCTCACCATGTATTTCTTCCTGAAATTCCAACTCCTATGTACTTGCATCTATTCCCAAATTAAAAGAACCCCTGGCACTTGCTGGGCAAATACATAGGCTATATACTTGCCATTATGTACCTTGAAAAAGCCCAACCTGGGCTGCGGTGGGGGGGGAGGGGGGCAGCTCCTACCACATGACCTACTGAGGTCTGGGAGAGGGTGTCTACTTGCCGTGGCCCATCAAGGACAACTGCGTGGGGCAGGAAGGGAGTGGCAGCAGGTGTCTGAGTGCTTTCCATCCCCATAATCCTCCATCCGAGCCCTAGAGACCATACCTTTCATCATCTCTCTCTTGCTCTAGAATCTTCAACCTTCCTATGCCACAAGACTGTTTCCAAACAACCTGAACAAGTCTCCCAATGTTACTTTTTAAACTTCACTTGATCAATCTGCCCTGATACCTATTCATTTGTCTCCTTCCTTTCTTTTTTTAAAGTTTATTTATTTTGAGAGAAAGAGAGATCGGCAAAGAGCATGCACACCCACAGGCGAGAGCAGTAGCAGGGGAAGAGAGAGAGAGAGAGACAGAATCCTAAGCAGGCTCCGCGTTGTCAGCACACAGCCTGACATGGGGCTCAAACTCACAGACCCTGAGATCATGACCTGAGCTGAAATCGTGAGTCGGACACAACCTACCGAGCCACCCAGGCACCCCTGTCTCCTTCCATTCTTAAACTCTATGGGCAACCTATGGCTGCTATTTCCTCTTCCTCATCAATCTCTCCTCCTTTTTTCCTTTCTCCCTCTTCAGTCTGGCTTCTCCATCCTCTGCTACTGAGAGGGCAGGGCACTCCTCCTGATCGAGGGGTCTTTTCTGCTCTGTAATCTGGACCCCCATCCACTCATAGCCCTTATGGGCCACCTCATCTGTTCGATGTCCTTTCCTTGTCTTCTTTGAGTTTAAACATGAATGGTTTTCCTCCTTGTCTAATGCCATTTCCTCCACCTCCTTTCTAGCTCCTAAAAATGGATATGTCTCAACGTTCTAGCTTTGATCCCTAGATTTTCTTACCATATTCGTCACTCTCTCATTCTCACTCATCCCGTGTCATCAACCAATACCTCTGTGCTGATGACTACAGTCTGTTTCTACAGTTGTTACCTCTTCCTCAGGACTGCTGCTGGGTTTCTTAGTTGCCTGCTTGACATTTCCATGGGAAATATTGCCTCATATTCAGTGGGCTTCTCAAAATTCCAAAAATGAAGCTACCTGGATGTCCCTGAAATCAGCTCTCTCCCTTTATTTCTGTTCTGTTAACAGAATCCTCAAGGTAACTAAGGTTTGAGACATTCAAATAATCCACAATTGATCCCACTTCCCAATCCCCCATAGCCAATTAACAAATTTTTCTTTCATGCCGTCCTCATACTTTCTTCTCTGTCCTTCTACCACCACTGTAGGCCAGACCCTGCCTTAGAACCACCTGCGGTCTGATCTCCCTACCTCTGGCATCTTTTTACTGAAATCTGGCTGCAGTAGCATGGGGAGTTAGAGGACCAGCTGCTTCTCTTTCAAGTTGGTTAACTGAACTATAAACTCAGGAAAAGTCACAAGGGCAGTCGTTAATTTGATTCCTACCTCTCTAGAGTCAATGATACTTGGTTGGAAAAAAATCTCCATTCTGGTTTGATCTTTTTTTAAAGCAGCCATATTTGTTAGGGGAGCCACCTGTTTTCCTGCTAATAGGTAATTATTCCTTTTGGGTTACTTTCTTCTGGGGGCACCTCAACCATCGCCCTTACTCTAAATTAGTAGAACTGACTTTTCTTCTTGTACTTGCATATTCAGAATATTTGGTTTTATTAGATTTATATCTTATTGAGAATGAGAGGGTTACTCCTTTGTGCCTTCCTATTCCAGTACCTATTTCTGGCTATCTGATTTATTTTAAAAAGTTAATTTGAATATCTATGTATATAACTACTCATGTTTACACGACTTTCATAACCAAAAGGATGACTCAACTGGCTCATTTCCCAGAGGAACATATTCTATTGTCTGTATCGCCTAAACTTTTCAAATCTATTCAGAATCAGAGAGATTACTGTTATGACTATTTTTTTAATCTTTTTCATATCCTCTGAACTTAATACAGTAGTTGGTCCAAATCTCTCCTATAGCATTTATTGTGCCATATTATATTGCTATGTTTTCTCTACTAGCTTGAGGGTTCTTAAAAAGACAGAACCCTTCTTAGGTTTGCATTCCCAGAGTTCAGCACAGTACCTGAAAAGTAGTAGGTATCAGTTGACATCAGCATGAAACAAGTGCTGAGCCAAGAGACAATAGAAAACGCAGTGGTTAAGCTATATATCTCAAGTCTTAACCTCAGCTATCATTCTCAAATTAAGAAATTCCCCTTCAAATTTCACTAATAAACGTTATTAAACAATTGATCAAAAATAGTAATAGGGACAAAAAGGAAACTGGATAGTTGAAAAGCTGGAATTAGTACTTTTCAATAAAGTTTTACTGAACACCAACTGTGTATAAGACCAAGATACCCACATGCAGTTGTAAGAAACAGACCTACTAATGGTAGGAAGTTACTAGGAAGTTACTGATTTACTATATCTCACAGTATCCTCTTTGAATAACACCCCCCAAACCAGCTGGCTAGATGCCATGGAATATATAACCAATTCCCTTTTTGCACAGGCTGCTGGGAAGCTCCATGTTAAACCTCGCAACCCACTTCTCTTTTTTTAGGACTTTGTGCCATACATTTGGTTTCCCTACCCTTATTCTCTCTTCCTCCAAATTCTTTAAAAAAAATTTTTTTTTTAATGTTTGTTTATTTGAGACAGAGAGACAGAGCGTGAGTGGGGAAGGGGCAGAGAGAGAGGGAGACACAGAATCCAAAGCAGGCTTCAGGCTCTGAACTGTCAGCACACAGCCCGATGGGGGGCCCAAACCTACAAACCGCGAGATCATGACCTGAGCTGAAGTCTCATGCTTAACTAACTGAGCCACCCACGTGCCCCTCTCTTCCTCCAAATTCTTAAAGTATTTTTAATCTTATAATATTGTATATGTTTTTTTAAAGCAAGCTCAAATTCTTTCTTCAACAAAGCATGGCTCTAAATTAAAAAGCTTTATGGGGCGCCTGGGTGGCTCAGTTGGTTAAGCACCGGACTTTGGCTCAGGTCATGATCTCATAGTTTGTGGATTTGAGCCCCGCAGCAGGCTCTCTGCTAACAGTTCAGAGGCTGCTTTGGATTCTGTGTCTCTCTCTCTCTCTTCCCTTCCCCTGCTCACGCACATGTTCTTTCTCTCTCTCAAAAATGAATAAACATGAAAAAAATTAAGTTAAAAAGCTTTATGCCTCAGTACTATGTCTCTACATTTTCTATTTGTTATTTGCAGGATGCTATAACGAAAAAAGCATGGGGTTATTGTTAAAACCAAAACTAAAACAACACCTTGATTTGATTCCCAGCTCAGCTATTTACTTAGTGAAGACAGGAGGGTTTGCAGTCAGAAAGATCTGTGTTCACATCCTGGCTTCTGCAACTTACTAGTGAATGATCTTGGTCAAGACATTAAAAACTCTTTGAGCCATCAACTGACAGAACACCTACAAAAATTGAAAAGTTTAATACAAGAAACAAATGCTTGGAAGTTATCACAAATGAGTATTAAAACTTCAGTGCAAATAACCCAAAACTTCAGAAGGATTTTCAGAAAAGCTGGGATTTAGTCCTAGCAGGGTTCCTTCAACATTCCCAGCATCGAGGACTCTGAGAATGAAGTGAGAAAGGACACTTGATGTCCTCACCCAGCACTGCCACTGGGTCCTCTCTATTGGTGGTGGTGAGGATGAGGTCCTCTCACCTTCAAGATACACTTCGCACATTTTTAGTGCAGCCCATGTAAACTTTAGGCACTGCTTTCTAATTGAATTCATCCATTAGTTCATCAAACTAACAACACGTCCTCTACCTGCCAGGTGCTATACTAAGAACCTGAGATACAAAGAGCCATGAAACACAGAACTATCTTCAAGAGCCTGTAATCTAGCGGAGGAAAGATGCTAATGTTGAATAAATAAAACCAAACTCTTGGCCTCAAGTTGTTGTGATAAATAAGCAAATTACAAACAGATGCCACTGTATACAACTAGACTTCCTTGCATAAAATCTAACATTATAATTCTAGGCTCTAATTTACTAAACAGACATGCCAGCCAGACATCCTGATTTAAAAACCTTACTTCTCTCAAGATTTGGGGAATGAAGAAAACAATGGGCAAGTTTTTAGATTGGAACATTGAATGTACATTCTTTTCCAAATTGAAGCATCCTGTCTTGTGCTTCCTCAAGGATCAGAGTTCAGTCTTTATTTTTACAAAACAGGTGAGAGTGCAAGGTCGTATTAAGCAGTGATAAACTATCAAAATCTACTTTCTTTTAATAAAAAGAGAGATTGCATTGAAGTGGCCAATCCTACCAGGGCAAAGCTGCCTGCAATAAAAGATAGCATGGTACTTCAGGCAGAACAAAGTACAACCTACAAGGAAATAGATATCTTCTTGCCTGTGATATTAATTTTCTTCCTTGTGGTATTTTTGGTGACTAAATATCAATATATAGAGGAGTCCACCTACTTTTGAAATCAGAACCAGTCTAGCAAGATGGTAAAGGACAAAGAGTAGGTTACCTGCTACATTAGTTCATATTAACAAACTCAAAACACAGGCCTATTACACAAACAGGAGTCATGAGAACCACCAATTCTTATCTAAACTTATAATTATACCCAACTAATTGACCCCACTAATTTCCCACCATCAAGCCTACAACATATGGTGATCAGGTTGCTTAATGCTGTGCTTTAGTAGATGCCACAATACTCTATGCAAAATACACTGGGCCTGGCATTTTAAACCCTTGTCCCTCTTATTTCTAAAATGCTCACCTATGAAATTCTTCAGGTGAAAGGTACAATCCAAATACTATCACTTTGAGTAAGAACACTGAAAACAAGTTATGTCGTACACATAAAATAATTTAATCATGCTCCATAAATCTAAACAAACTTTTCATCACTCAAGTGGCTAGAGATCTTGTGAAAGTACATTACTTTCTAAGAAGCGCAATAATTACTCGCTCCTTGGAACCAACTATAATACACTGCATTGAGATACGCTTGGAAAGCCTGAATGGCCCAACGGTCCTTAAATTACTTGAAGAGAAGGGCAATAAGAATCAAAGGTAGAAGGACCATGACCCTGGAGAAAAAGAGCTGCATCTAGAGTTAGCAGAGACTGGAAATACCAAAGCAGTAGGGATAGACGGGTCTGGAGCTGGAAATCCTAAGGGATTTGAGAAACACTGGTAGGGAGGCTGAGGAAAGACTACGATAGGTCGATGGGTCCCGTCCTGCAGACGTGCAGGTTGAAATAAGGTGCCTGGGAGCAAAGGATCAGCATCCGCAGGACATCGGGTGTGAGACTTAGATGAGACTGTGGACTGAGGAAGGTGCGCTGGGGGACTGGAAGAATTCTGGGGCCCGAGGAGGGAGTTCTGGGCTGCAGGCCGAGGAAATGGGGAGGCCACAAGGGGGTTAGCGCCAGAAACTAGGATTACAGGGGAGGGAGGGTTCGTGCTAAAATGAAGCCTGAGCGCTGGGTGAGGAGCAGGGCGTGGATGGGGCGCTGGGATGTGCCCAGGGACTGGGAAGAAGAGTCTGGGGAGAGGGGCGCAGGAAGAGACACTTAGGTATATTCAGAGGCTGAGGGAGGGATGCAGAGACATAAGTGGGTTTGGGAGGAGGAGATATAGGGTGAGTGAAGGCTGAGGAAGGGGAGGCTGAGAAATGAGTGAGGGTTGAAGGGGAGGTGTGGAATATCAGTTGAGGGCTGCAGACGGACCGAGGTGCGGGGCTGGGAAGGGGCGGCAGCGGGGAAAGGGACGCGACGCGGGCGGCCGGAGAGAGGCGGACACTGGGCGCTCGTCCCACCGTACCAGGCTGCGCAGATTGTCCTCCTGAGACTGCACCGTGAGCGCGGCGGTGCCGGTCAACACCCGGCGGGTAAAATCGACGCTGCAGCGTAGGTGCAGGTGCTTGGTCCGGCAGACCGAAGCCGGAGAGGCCAAGGAGCACGTATCCACTACCTCGGGCATGGCTCTGGGGAGTCCCTCCGCACACCGATCTGCACCCCAAAACCCAGCTGCCAGACTACTCGACTGAGCGAGAGGAGGGAGGGAGGTAAAGAAGAGCTGAAGGACTCGTGGCGCCCGCCGGGAAGGGAAGTTTCTCAAAGTGAGAGAAAAGTAGGTTGCCCCGTGGCTGGAACTACAAGTTCCGTGATGCAGAGCGAGGAGGCGTGCGCTATGCTCCCTGGGAGTGTGTGTGGGGGGGTGCTGAAAGGACTGGGGACATTCCTGAAAGGAGAGGAGGAGGAAGAGGAGGGGAGTGGGAGCAGCCGGTGGAGGGGTGGGCCGACGGAAATGATCCCAAGTGTAGCGGGGAGATCAAGTGAATGCTTCCATTTTAGTTTCGTCCAACTTCGGTAGAAATTGCAATGGCAGTTGAAAAATGTCAGATCTGTTGGTAGTAGCGGGCAGTAAAGATAGGGCAGGGTCAGAAGCAATAAGAAGCCTAGCAGAAGGCCTGCCTTCGTGCAGTTCCTCGTTAGTATAGTGGTGAGTATCCCCGCCTGTCACGCGGGAGACCGGGGTTCGATTCCCCGACGGGGAGGCACTGAGAGGTTTTTTTCGTTTCCTTTTATTACCTTTACAACAACTGTGATAAAAGTGCACCCTCAAACATTTTAAAGGTTAGTACGGAAGAAATAACCAATGCCAAATTACCTGTAAGCGTTACTTTTTAAGAGTTGTTTGGTTGCTGGTTGCCGTGTTGGCAACCCAATACACGTGAGCTAAATATTGCATCAGTTCAACAGGATTTTCTTTAGTGCTTCTTAGGTACATTTCCAAGCCCTGGAGAGCAAAAACAGAATAAGCCAATATTCCCGTTTTAGAAATTTAGGAAGGTCATTTCAATATACTGTAATGAGAGAATTCTGTGATGTTGAGTATGTGCTGGCCACAAGATTGGAATCTGGAGCTGGGACATCTAGCTCGGCTCTGGGGCTCTTCCAGAAGGTGAGGAAAGATTGAAGGATGATTTCCTTTGGGATGGGACCTCAGAGTTGAAGCTGGAAAAACTGGGAGAGGACAGGATTCAGAGGACTTTAAATAGCTGGTTCTTTAATCCTGAATTCAAGGAGCGGGGTGGGGGTGGGGGTGGGGGGAGGCGGGGCATTGAAGAATTTTAAACAAGTGAGGGACATGGTCAGATTCACGTCATGGAGAGAACGCTGGTGGTTATTCAGAGAATGGCTATGAGTTATCAAAAACAGAGGCAGGTGAGTTAGGAAACTATTAGAATAGTCCAGGAAGAGGATGCAGGGGGCCTAACAAAAGAGAATAAGTAAAGATAGAAAAGAAGGAATACTTAAGAGATAAGCGGATTCACAGACTAAGAAGCAGCCTAAAGTGTTTCTCAGATTTTTGGCTTCAGTGTGTGAGCAATCATTAAGGTGAGCAACCATATTAAGAGGACAGATTTAGGCGGGATGATCTAAGTTTAATTTTGGACACTCAGAGTTTTAGAATGTATAGGAGTCAAAGTGGTGATGTCTGTGAATCACTTGGATATTTAAATCCATAGATCTGGGGAAGTTTATGGCAGATATCAGAACATCCAGGAATGTGGCAGGTGAAGCTCTGGCAGTGAATGAGCTCAGTCCAAGTAGAGTGTGTAAAGGGAACAGCAGTGAAAACAAGTTGAAAGCTGGGAGAACAGCAGGTTTTAACAAAAAAAGGCTAAAGGAAGGAGGGAATCCTTTCACAATGTATGCATATATCAAATCACCACAATGTACACTTTAAATATATTACAGTTTTATTTGTCAATTATATCTCAATAAAGCTGAAATTTTTAAAAAGGGTCAAGGAGAGTAAGAACTCATGAAACAAACTAGGAAGAGCCAACCAGCAATGTCAAATGCAGCCTGGAGGGCCATTAAAATAAAAAATAAAAAGCCTCCTTTGGATGCAGCAACGGGGTGGAAGTAGGCAGGATGGTGGTTTTATTGAGGTTTGTAATTTCGTGGAAGGTGGATGCCGGAGAGCAATAGGTTGGGCAATTAAAGAGAACAGGGAGATAGAACGTGTCAAGACGTTTGGCCAAGGCGAGAAAGGAAGACAAAAGAGGAATAGAGAAGAATGTGGCATTGAGAGCGTGTTTTATTTTTTTAGGGAAAGAGATTCCTTAACATGCTTAGATATAGATGTGAACGGGTTTCTAGAGAAGAAGAAATTGAAGATTTAAAAAGTGTGGGAGGTTGTGGCTTAAGCAAGTCACACCACCAAGTGTGGTTGGTGTTGGCTTAAGCAAGCCAAAGGAAAACAAAATAAAAACATCCAAAACTATGAAATCCAATATTTTACACGTGCAAAAGTCTGAATTTCATAGGGCCTAAGAATCCGTGACATAGTTGACATTTGCACACATTTTTTTGAGATTTGCATTTTTTGACATTTGCATACATTTGAAGATCAAATGATCTTCCTCATGGAGAAAGGATAGTTTGTTTTAATAAAAGAATGTCAATATCATCATCTTCTATTATCGATTACCAGGAGCCCACAGGGTTTATGCCAATGAGTGCAAAAAGAGGTAGTCACAGGCAACCACAAATGAATTCCTCAAATTGATTAATAGGTTAGTCAAAAGATGGATATTCAGTAGCAATTACCTTCTAAGATACCACTGACCCCAAATACAGTGTACAAAATTAGCAATTCACAAACAATAGAAGTTTTCTTCATATCCAGTGGTGGATTGGGAAGGTTTAAAAACATGAAGCTTGGGCCACGTGGGTGGCTCAGTCAGTTATGCATCCAACTTTAGCTCAGGTCACGATCTCATGGTTCATGGGTTTCAGCCCTGCGTTGGGCTCTGTGCCGACAGCTCAGAGCCTGGAGCCTGCTTTGGATTCTGTGTCTCCTTCTCTTTCTGTCCCTAGCCCACTCATGCTCTGTCTCTCTCTCTCTCTCAAAAATAAATAAACATTAAAAAAATAAAAACATGAACTTTTCCATTGCTTCTATAAAAGAATGATAACAATAAGAATGATATACAAAAGGAGACTTTATTAAGGATGAAATGTAAAATTGTATTAAAAGAAGTAGTAAATATATTTACAGAGCCATTTGAACAGGGAGTATTTTAGCTCTACTGCTCACCTGGAAAAATTACTTAATCCCTAGAATCCTCAATCCTTTCGGGAAAATTGAGATACCTGTGCCTCATGGGGTTGTTGGAAGGATGAAATGAAATAATGCATGTGAAGTGCTAAGCATTGTACTTGGCATAGTGATCATTTGTTACATGTTTGCTGCTATTATTTTTATTGGTTTTTATTTTGTCCATTTTGGTCATGTTAATATGTGTTTTTCCTTATTTTGTTAGCAAGAGTTTTTAGGAAGACCTGGAAAATGAGAAGCAACCAAGACATGGGAAATCAGCAGATAGTGCCAAAAGAGACCTCTAAAGAGAGTTCCCAACATTAGTGATGATCACCTGTTTTTGAAATATATTTATATTTAGGAAATTTGGGAACTCGCAATAGGTGTATTAACACATGACTTCCTATTTCCATCATGTCGAGCTCTTCAGGGTCACCTTCACACGCCAAACTTTCAGCCAAGCTCAGAGTAGCTTGTGCAAGAAAGATCTCAGCTCTCTGGAGCTCTTCCTTAAGACTTAACCTCCACCCAGTCCCCAGGGCTCCTAGAAAGAGTTCTCTCCCAGGAGCTCTCTCTCGTCCCTCTCATCTGGACAGGAGTCTAGCAGAATCTCTTTTCCTGACAGAACAGAAGTGTACGTGATGCCCTTCCTGTTCTCCTTCCAATGGGTGAGAAAGTGGAAGAAATTATTTTAGCTACTTTTTTTTTTTTTCATGTTTAGTTCACAAAATGGTTGAGGCAGCCCTGACCCATTTCTGCATTTTTCTATGAAATCTGTTTTTGTGTGTTCAAGAATGTTATACTTAATATTCACATCTCTAGTCTGGTCATGCCAAGAAAAGGTGAGGGCAGCTGGGGATGCCAGAAATGAAGGGAGCACAAGACAAAGTTCTTCCCAGTTAGTAAAATAGCATAAGCGACCCTCTCCACCTGCCCTGACTCCTTCTACCTCCTCTCTCCCCCTCCCCGGCCCCTATCCCTGGCTGAAAGCAGGCTGGGTCTGGAGAGCCTCTCACACAGATTTGCCATTTGCTTCTCTGTTTGTGCCCACAGGAGGGACTGGCCAGAACAGGATAGATTGTCAAGCTGTGCTGGGTGGGACTGCTGGTCACATGACCTTCTCTGTTTCCCCCACACCAAGTAGGGTTCCAAGACCAGCAGTATCAGTGTCTCTTAAAAGCCTCACCAGAAATACAGATCTCAGGCCCTGGCCCTGGCTTGCTGGCTCAGAATCTGCATCTTAATAAGATACTCCCAGGGATCAGTATGAATATTAAATTAAACCACTGCCTTAGAGACTCAAAGGATACTTTTGGGATTGGAGGAAATTCAGTTCAAGAGTTATCAAACATATCAGGACTCTTTTTGGAGTCCTGGCCCTGGATCCTCAAATCGGTACTCCTCTAATACTCTAATGTCATCCCCAATACAGCATAAATATCAGTTTATTTGTCCTTTTTCCCCACTCGATGGAGTGTCCTGAATTTCCAGATGGTATATTTTCCATCTCTGAGCATGTTTGTTGGATGGATGAATAAACGTACAAATGAATGAGGCTTTCATATGAGGTTCCAGGGATACTTTTATTCAGTGCTTTACTCTTTGATGGCTTTGAAGCAAAGAAAAAGCTGCTTCTTGAACTCTTCCTTGTCCTCTGATGTCACCAGGCAATATGTTTGCTTGCAGCAGAAAATGCACTTACTGTCCTCTTGTAAATGGTAAACCCTTTACAAATATTTTCATTGAACCATAGTATCTACTCATAAAAGTGCACATATCATAAGTGCATAGCTCACTGAGCTTTATAAACTGAACACACACCAGTGCAATCAGTACCCAGATTAGATACAGAGCATCACCACCACCCCACTTGATGGCCCCCTCAAATTCTCTCCTATTCTCTATAAGCCTCGCTCCCTGGAGGTAATCACTGCTTGATTGCTAACAACATATTACTTCTACCTGTTTTGTTATTTATATTTCCTTTACTTAAACAGAAATGTACAGTAGGTACTCTCATGCCTGGATTCTTTAGCTCTTATATTTGTAAGATTCTTCCATACTGTTATGTATAGTTCTGGGTTATGTGTCCTCACTGCTGTGTAGTGTTACATGTGTGGGTAGACCACGATATATTTATCTGTCCTAGTGTGGATGGACATTAGGATAATTTTCAGTTCTGCATTACTGTGAATGGTGCTGCTATAGCACATTCCAGAACATGTCTTTTGGTGGACATATTGCCGCCAGGTTTTGATGTGCTGCTTTGACCCATGCCAGGTCCCATTCCTTTGGGACCTCTGCACCAAGCCAAAACTCATTCATTGCAGCAACCCAGGCTCTCTCATTATGGACTCAAACCCAACAAGCTCCCAGCTGGAGTAGGGAAAGGTGGATCAAGCAGGAAGGGAGGCTGTTTTCAAGTTACAAGAAAACAATTTTCTTCACAGGGTTGCCTGGGTGGCTCAGTCAGTTAAGCTGGCTCTTGGTTTCAGCTCTAGTCATGATCTCACGGTTCTTGGGTTCAAGCCCCGCATGAGTTCAAGCCTCACATGAGTTCAAGCCCTGCACGGGGCTCTGCACTGATAGCACAGAGCCTGCTTGGGATTGTCTCTCCCTCTCTCTCTCTTCTCTCCCCAGTGTGTGTTCTTGCTCACTCTCTCCCCCTCTCAAAAATAAATAAATAAACTTAAAAAAAATTCTTCCCCAATGCTGATCTAAATCATTCTTTATTTTCTTCTCAGTCCCTACTGTTTCTTTTCTAGGTGCACCTGATTGCAAGATTCAGCCGCACTGGGGTTTTTTCTGACTCAGAGATTCCGGCTCTACTTACATTTTTCCTGCTAAGTAGCCAGTGGTATTTCATCAAAGTAGGTACTTACACCTTTTGTTCTGATGGCTTAAAGCATGTGTGGGGTTTGACAAGTGTCATTACTGATTTCAAAAACAGTATTTCTGTCTCAGGTTGGTTGGCGTTGAGCCCCGTTTCTCTTGTTTGCCTGCAGAGCAGGGGTGATTGCTATTTGCTTGTAAAATACGTTTGCAGCAAAGACCTACCTAAAAGCCTTTCCTTCTAAACATTCTTCTCCTTTACAGATTTGTGTTTGAAGAACTAACTAGTATTTTGTCATTTCTTATAAAAGGCCTCTTGTGCTTTGTATTTGGAATTGAGCAAACCCAAGTAAGAGGCTCATATAGTTGACTTCTCACGTTCTCCGGCAGGTGTGTGCCTTAGTACTTCTCCAGCTGAGCCATGCATGTCCCCTCACCTCCCACCCTGCTTTCCACTTCCCTTCCAAGTGCTGCCTCCTCCGGGCATCCAACACAGACCCTGCTCCAGCCAGACTCTACTCTTTCCCAGGGGTGCACCCTACTGTTCTCCCCCAGGCCAAGGTGCTGGACTGATTCCCTGCTCACTCCTCTCTCCCCTGTTTGCTGGCCCCCTTCTCCAGAAATATCTTCCCAATGTATTGTCCTTCCCTTGTTGGTCCTGAAGTTTTCTGAATAGGAACTTTATACACACACACACACACACACACACACACACACACACCACAGAGTTAACCCCTCATTATTTGCAGATTTCATATTTGTGAGTTCATCCACTCACTAAAATTTAGTTGTTACCCCAAATCAATACTTGAAGCCCTTTCATGGTCCTTTGTGGACACATGCAGAGCAGTGAAAAAATTGAGTTGCCTGAGGCTTACATTCTCAGCTGAAGCTGAACAAGGCAAAGCTGAGCCTTCTTGTTTCTGCCTACAACTTACACTGTAAACAAGTGTCCTTTTTGTGGTGTTTAGTGTCATGTTTTTCACATTTTTGTGCTTTTGGGGGGGGGGGTCATTTCTCTGTTCTAAATGTCCTCCAAGCAAATGCTGAAGTGCTGTCTTGTTTTCCTAAGCACAGGAAGGCTATGATGTGCCCCATGGAGAACATACATGTGTTAGAGAAGCTTCGTTCAGGCATGACTCACATTGCTGGGGGCTATGAGTTTGATGTTAATGAATCAACCCTGTATTAGATAAGGTGTCTTTGGACAGAAGCACACATAAAACAAGGTTATGTATTAAGGCGCTCCTGGGTAGCTCAGTCAGTTAGGCGTCCAACTTCAGCTCAGGTCATGATCCCATGGTTCATGGGTTTGAGCCCCTTATCGGGCTCTGTGCTGACAGCTCAGAGCCTGGAGCCTGCTTCAGATTCTGTGTCTCCCTCTCTCTCTGCCCCTCCCCTACTTGCACTCTCCCCTCCTCCCTCTCTCTCTCAAAAATAAACATGAAAAAAAAAATTAAAACAAGTTATGTATTGGTTGAAAAATGCCACCAAAAGTTCACAGAACCCCACGGTGTTTCCCCTGGGAGCAGTGGTTCAGGTTTCACTAATTCAGTGCTCACTGCAACTTTATATAGAGCACAACCACAGCAAGTAAGGAGAGTCAACTGTACATATTCTTGCCCTTCCAGTCAGTTCACATTTGTTTCTTTCAACCTCTCTCTGTTCCCAAAGCAGTTAAGGTGGCAAGCTTTCCCTGGGGATACCTTACTCTCTCAGAGCACCCAGCTCAGTACAATGTGGTAGGTGGGTCCTCAGTAGATGGGAAAGGAATCCAAGAAGGAGGGGAGGGAGGATGGGACAAATGAAGGGGGGGGGGGGGGGGAAGGAAAGAACAGTGGAAGCTGAGATTATTGCTTGTCAAAGAGAGCTTGGATTCCCGGAATTTCACAGTCCTCAAATGCTTCCTCTTTATTTCCGAGAGGAATCATTGAACTAGAATAACATAAAATTAGAAATTAAGTGCAATTTTGTGATAGCTTTGGCTTTTATTTCTGCTCTTTAAGGAATCACACAGAGCAAATCTTCCAGATTCTTTGGAATTTTAAAAAAATGTTTCCTTTTCCTCCTTCTACCCACTCTTCACCCATTGTTCACTTGGAGCAGGAAAGCCCTATAATTCCCCAACTCTAGGCCAAAAGGAACTGTACTCAAGGCAGGCTTAAATACAACTCTGAGATATTACCAGACACCTTTCATGGGTAGCAAGCAGCATGGATATTGGCTTGTCCTTGGGAAGTTCATTACCTTATTGGGCAAATGAAGACCATAAAATGAAACCGCTAGAGAACAGAGTGGGTGACTGAATAATTAAAGGGTATTCAGGTGGACCAGTCCACAAATGCTGTAGGAGTTCAGTGGAGAGGTCTGTGGGCATCTTTCTGGAAGCAGTGAGGCATGCATGGAAACATAAAGCAGAGGTCTCATTTTTTTAAATTGCTAACCAATATCAATAAAAATTTGGGGGGCACACCCTCAAAAAATGTGGGGTTTTTTGCTTGTTTATAAATTCTTTACATGTGCTAATGTAACTAATGAATATCTCATGGCACAAAATACATTGAGAGGAAGGGTCATGGTCAATGATAGTGAATATAAATCCTTAATTTTAAATAATCATCTTCATAATTTTGCTTTGCATCGTATAGAGCTACCTTCCTGTCAGATTTGATTTGATCATCATTGTTTCATTTTGTTTGTTAAATTGAGGTAACCTACCTTATCTTGGAATAGAAGCATTAGTTCTGCGATTTTCGTTTGCTTACTTACACTTACACGGTAACGTCTGCATTGAGGCTGCAATCTGTGAAACCTAAGCATAGCACTTCCAATTACCTAAGCCTCCAGAAAATTCATGAGCCTGCATAGGGGTTTGGCCAGGGGCAACAGAAATAATGCCAGCCCACTGAGAAAAGTTAAAGGGACAGTAGAAGAACAAAATACAGTTGTTTATGATTACATCTCACAAGTCATATCTGTGAAGCAGACCACTTTCATAAATAAAATTAGAGGCTTAGTATTTCCTGCCTGTACCCAAATGATTGCTGCATGCATTGTCTATCCTGCTTTGGAAACCTTTCCTGAGTGAATGTGTGAAGTTTGGATGGGTAATTGAAAGGGACAGTAATTCCTAAGACGTTAATGGTTAAGAGCATAGTCAGATACCAAATGCAAATTCAGAAAAATAGCTCACACTTCTTGAACCCCCAGATGTATTTCCAAAGGACGAATCCATCACATTTTACTTGCGATGCCTATGTGCACTGGGGCTGTGCATTCCACCCTGGCCTAGTGATCAGGGCAGGGATTCATTGAGGTTTTCTGTCCCCTAGAACTGGAAGAAATCACAGCCACTGGAAACTTACCTTTCCAGGTTAAACTAGCATCACTGAGCCTTGAAAAGTGACGTACCATCACCTCTGCCATATTTGATTGGTCACACGAGACCAACCCTGATACCATAGGAGGGAACTACACAAAGACATGAATACCAGGAGGTAGAGGGCATTGGGAGCCTTGTTGAGCTGGCTGCTACCACGAGGTAGGCATTATTATCATCCCCATTTTACAAAGGAAGAAACTGAGGGTCTGATAAATAAGTAATTTGCTCAAGTCACAAGCTTGGAAAAAGCAGACCGTGGGTTCCAACCAGGGAGTGTGACCCGAGAGCACATCCTTTTTGAGCACAGCACTGTAGCCTGATCTCACCGCAGGCCTTTTTCTAACTTCCTTTCTTCACCCCACTGCATGAAACATTGCAAATGAGATAGATTTCCTTTTGCTTAGACCATTTCAAAAGTCATTGTTTCTTAAGGGTGGAGGTTGGAGGGTTTCCAAAGAAGGAAATACAATGAGAATATCTGGCCAAAGTCCCTAACATGTACACGTTAATTAATTAACTAAGAAAATGTCATCCAGAGACTGAGAATAACAAGACCATTGACCCGATTTCAGAATCTGACATTTACAAAATGATCACAAGGTAGTGGGTTGTGTGTACATCCTGTTCCATTTCTCCCTTCCTGGTTGTTTCGGTCAGGTTGTCTCACGAGTCTGGGTGGGCTAAATTGAGCAACATTTTGCTAAAATAAGTCTGCAATATTAGACCTTAGGAAACAAAAGCCGGAAAGAGAAACTACATTTCCTATACAAAGTGGAACTATTGGATAACATCTTGCCAACAGTATGACTGGATAGAGGGCGATCTATGTGTGAGAAGGAGTAGGACTATATATGATGTTTAATGTTATCTGTATAAATGATCATGAGAAAGGTAAAGTTTTGTTGTTCTTTTGTTATGATCTTTTCTTAACCAAATCTGTAGTTGCACTGAATTGTAGGCCATCATTTTAAACTAGATATGGCACGGCATTCATCAATAAACACATTTTGTTTTATTTAGTAATTTATGTTAGCATTTTTTTCTATGTCAGGCCCTATTCTAAGTGCTTTAGACATATTAACATAATTTTTAAACTTCTTTTTTACAACAATTTGAGGCATACAGCATAAAGATTTGATATTTGTGTATATTGCAAAATAATCACCACAATAAGTCTAGTTAACATCTGTCACCATACCTACAGCTTTTATTTTCTTGTGATGAGAACTTTTAAGATGTACTCTTTTAGCAACTTTAAAATATGCAAGAGTATTATTAACTGCAGTCACCATGCTGCACATTATATTTCCGTGACTTATTTATTTATGACTGGAAGTTTGTACCTTTTGACCCTCTTCATGTATTCTGTCCACTCCCCCTGCCTCCAACCTCTGGCAACCACCAATCTGTTCTCTGTAACTCTCAGGTTGGTTTTGTTTTTAATTCTATATATAAGTGAGATCATATGGTATGTAGGTATATACTTATCTTTCTCTTCCTGACTTATTTCACTTATCATAATGCCCTCAAGGTCCATTCCTGTTGTTGCAAATGGCAGGATTGTTTTTATGGCTGAACCATGTGTGTGTGTGTGTGTGTGTGTGTGTGTGTGTGTGTGTGTGTAAGTGTAGGTATATGTGTATATATGTGTGTATAACTGTATGTATACATATACACACCCACAGACATGCACACCATATTTTCTTTTTCGTTCTTCCACTGATGGACATTTGGGTTGTTTTCATATCCTGGCTATTATAAATAATGCTGTAATGCACATGGGGGTACATATATCTTTTCAAGGTAGTGTTTTCATTTTCTTCAGATAAATACCCAGAGTGGAATTGCTGGATCATATGGTAGTTCTATTTTTTTTAAGTTCTTTCTTTTTTTTTAATATTTATTTATTTTTGAGAGAGAGAGAGCAGGGGAGGGGCAGAGAGAGAAGGAGGCACAGAATTCAAAGCAGGCTCCAGGCTTTGAGCTGTCATCACAGAGCCTGATGTGGGGCTCAAACTTACTATCTGAACCATGAGATCATGACCTGAGCCAAAGTCAGGTGCTTAACCGACTGAGCCACCCAGGTGCCCCATATATATTTTTAAGTTCTTAGCTGATTAATCCTCTCATGAAAAATCTGCACCATCACCACAGATAAAGTCACTGCAGAACCTTTATTCCTTCTGTTTTCCAATCTCTGGCTCACTTGTTGCCCATACCAACATTGGCATCTGCAGTCCCCCTGACTTCTTCATTCTGTTCTTATGGTCCTTTCCCTGTTTTCTGGAGGTCTTTTTCTTCTCACACAGGCCATGTCTTGCAAGTCTATGTTTGGGTTCATTTTTCTGTGCATCATCCAAGGAACCATAAATCATGCCAAAGCCAGTTGTTTTGCCACCAACAAATGGGTTCTGAATCCAAATACAAAGATGGCATCTGGTGTGGTCTTGTCCATTCTGGCTAGTTTTCCCTGAATTTCTGTCTTAAGTACTGTTGCCTTTCCAGGGTGAAGAACATCAATGAGCAGTTGCTTCCTCTGAAGTAGTTGGTTGGTCACGAACTTCCTGGCCCAGATAGGTACTGTGTCCTTCTTGATGGTGGCTGAGCTTCAAGCAGCCAGGGAGGAAAAGAGAATGACTATATGGTAGTTCTATCTTTAGTTTTTTGAGGATCCTCCAGACTGTGTTCCATAATGGCTGCATCATATTTATATTCCCACCAACGGTGCACAAGGTTTCCCTCTTCTTCACATCCTCACCAACACTTGTTATGTCTTGTCTTTCTGATAATAGCCATCCTAACAGGTGTAAGGTAATATCTCATTGTGGTTTTGATTTGCATTTGATTTTGATTTTGATTTGCATTTCTCTGATGATTAGTGATGTTAAGCGTCTTTTCATGTGTCTGCTGGCCATCAGGATGTCTTCCTTGGAAAAACATATTTTCAGATCCTTTGCCCATTTTTTTAGTCAGATTTTTTTTTTTTTTTTACTATTGAGTTGAATACACTCTTTATATATTTTGGATATTAACCTCTTATCATATACATGATTTGCAAATATTTTCTCCCATCTGTCAGGTTACCTTTTCATCTTGGTGATGGTTTCCTTTGCTGTGCAGGAGCTTTTTTGTTTGGTATAGTCCTACTTGTTTATTTTTGCTTTTGTTGTCTTTGCTTTTGGTGTCCAATTTAAAAAAATCATCACCAGGACTGAAGTCAAGGAGCTAATCGCCTATGCTTTCTTCTAGGAGTTCATGGTTTCAGGTTCTACATTTAAGTCTAATCCATTTTGAGTTTATTTTTGTATATGGTATAAGATGGTGGTCCAGATTCCTTCTTTTGCATGTGGCTGTTCAGTTTTCCCAATACCATTTATTGAAGAGACTGTCCATTCCTCATTGTACATTCTTGGCTCCTTTTGCCACAAATTAATTGACCATATATACTTGGGCTCACTTCTAGGTCTTCATTCCGTTCCATTGATCTATGTGTCTGTTTTTGTGCCAGTGCCATACTATTTTGGTTACTATACTTTGTAATGTAGTTTGAAATCAGGGAGCATGATGCCCCCAGTTTTGTTCGTCTCTCTGAAGATTGCTTTGGCTAACGTGGAGTCTTTTGTGGTTCTGTGCAAATTTTAGAATAGTTTGTTCTGTTTCTATGAAAAATACAATTGGAATTTTGATGGGGATTGCATTGAATTTGTAGCTTGCCTTGGACAGTACAGAGGTTTCAAAGATTTTAATTCTGATACTATGTTGAATAAAAGTGGTTAGAATGGTCATCCTTGTCTCATTCCTGATCTTAAATGAAAAGCTTCCAGCTTTTCACCATTGAGTAGGATGTTAGCTGTGGGCTTATCATAGATGACCTTTACTGTTTTACATATTTCTATTAATCCTGACAACGACCCTGAGAGGTAGGTATGATTACTTTTCCCATTTTACAGACGGGGAACCTGAGGCACAAGCGCTGTCCTGGTTAAGTTCCACATTACACAAGTTACAAAATAACCTAAGGTTAAGTAACCAGCCAAGATTACGCAGCTAGTAAGTTTCAGAATTGAGACTGGGTTCCAACCAGGCACTAGAGCTGCAGAGCCTGGCTTTTAGTCAAGCTTTTTGCCTGGAACAAAATATGGATGCCTAGGTCATTCTCTTTTGTGACCTCATAGGCCGTTCTTGCCACTAGCATCCCCTCCCTCCCATTCTCACCCCTTCTCTTGCCTGACCAGCAATTTCTGCGCTTTTTTTTTTCCCTAAGAGTCAATTCATGTTTACCCTCTACTATGAAGCCTTCCATGACATGAAGTCATAAAGATTTATGCACCTATTTCTTTGTGTTCTTAACATGCTTTGATCATTTTATTGAGACATGGGCTATTTTTTAATCTACTCGGCTTCTAGTCTACCTTCTCTGTTACCAGTTCTGTGATGCATCTCTCCCCCATTTTAGGGGTGGTCCGTGTGACCTGAGGCTTTCCTTAATGCCACAATTCAGAGGCAACCATGTGAACCAGGTTGGTCTAATCCAAGTGAATCCTGGGACATGACAGGAGCTGGTGGAGAGAAACACATGATTCCATTGTAAGTCTAGAGCTGCCGGCAGCCTTCTGTCTTCACACTGTGCCCGAGAATGAAGCCAAACTGAAGACAGGGAGAAAGGAAGGAGAGTGAAAAAGCCTGCTGGAGACATTGTTTGAACCTCTGGGTCAAACCCCACCTAAATTCAAGATACACCTTTGGACTTGATGAGCTAGACTTCCCTTTTTCAGCTTACTCCAGATGGAATTTTCACTCATTTGCGACGAGAGGAATACTAACCAGTAGATGTATTCTACCATGTATCTATAGCTATTTGACTATACCAATGTGAACTAGACCATAATTCTTTGGGGGCAGTAGATGCTGAATAAATATTTGTTGAATGAATTTAACTGAGGAGTGTTTTGGAGGGAACTGAGCCTAGAGCAGGGACACCTTTATGGAGGCTAATGAACTTAGCTGGTACAAAATATAATCAAGGGACTGGAGAGTGGGATTGAAGAAAGGGGACAGGAATCAAAGAATGAACCAGGCAGTGGTACAGAATGGGGTGCACAATAGTTACATGGAAGCTCGAGTGCTACCCCATTCTGTGTATTTATGTACCATTCTGTGTGTGTTTTAGTAGACTTCTCTTGAGCAGCCAACTAAATTAAATTTCATATTGCTAGCTGCTTATTGCCTGTCTAAATTACCCATCTCTGCCAGTTTGTCACAGTAGAAAAATTAATGTTAGGCAGAGGCTCATGTATGAGCCAATAACCGTGATTATCACAAAAAAGGAGCTTTATTAAACAACATTCAGGTCTTCCTAGGGATAGGATTGGGAGTTGAGAGGCCCATAAAACTCAGTGTGTGGTGATAGGCAGCTCCTGGACAATGTAATGGAGCATCAGCTAAGAGCAAAGGCCCTGAGTAAAATGGAAACTGGGTGGTGAAGTTGTCCTTGCCTTCCCTAACCACCAGCTAAGAGGACATCCAGTAAGAGACCCTGAGAGTTATGTGCAACAGCACCCTACAGCCAGCTCCAGGACCCAGCGGAAGGGAGGAACAAGGCGCCTCTTTGCTTCCCATCAGCTCACCTAAAAAAGGAGCTAAGTCCTACTTAGCCTCAACATCTTCACTCTCAGCCTGCCCCAGGACAGGCCAGAGGGCAAGGGAGGTACCATCCGTTTTGCTCTGGGATTATTGTACTTTTGGCCTCCTACTTTGTCATTGACCTGCAGACTGCCAGCTGCAAGGTGGATTCTGGATAACTTATGCCCAGATCAGCCATGGAGAAGACTCCATTCTCCGGGATAAAGGATCAATAGCAGTACAGATGGACCATTCTGTGATGATGGAAATGTTCTGTATGCAGTACATTATGACAGCATCAGCCACAGTGGCTACTGGGCACTTGAGATGAATTGATGGCTAGTGCAATTGAAGCACTAAAATTTTTAATTTAATTTAATTTTTAAAATGAAAATTTAAACAAGGACCAGTGGTTGCCGTATTGGATAGCACAGCTCTATAGTTTCTTTCTCTCTCCTCTCTCTTGGTTTGCCTCTTCTAGCTATTTCTTCACCTGTCCCTCTTCCTTCTGCTGAAATAGCTTCTGTGGAATATGGACTTTCACATTCTGGGCCAGTGCCCTAACCCAGGGGATGCACAATGAGTCAGTCAGTCTTTTAGCTAAAGAGGAGAATTCTTTTTTTTTTTTAATGTTTATTTATTTTTGAGAGAGAGAGTGAGACAGAGCGTGAGAGGGGGAGGGCCAGAGAGAGGGAGACACAGAATCTGAAGCAGGCTCCAGGCTCCGAGCTGTCAGCACAGAGCCCGACGTGGGGCTCGAACTCACAAACTGCTAGATCATGACCTGAGCCAAAGTCGGAGGCTTAACCGACTGAGGCACCCAGGGACCCTGAGGATTCTTGATCATGACTCAAAAACATAAAAAAAAAATGGTATGCTATTATTTCAAATTGTTAGTATTTTACACAACTCCCTTAGCTGGTTATTTACTTCTTATTAGGAAGAAACTATAAGAGCAGGAAAGATGCCTGTAAAGAGTTCTGGAGCCAGACTTCCTGGTTTAAGATCTGACTCTCTCACTTATTAGCTGTAGGCTCTTAGGCAACTTACTGAATTTCTTAGTATCTCAGTTTCCTCCTCTGTAAAATAGCAATAATAATATTGCTATATTATTGTGGTGGGTTGTGGTGAATCTTAAATTGTGTGTGTGTGTATGTGTGTGTGTGTGTGTGTGTGTGTAAAGCACATAGGACAGAGATCAGCACATAGCAGGTGTTAATCAACATTTACTAATATTATTCCCTCTGCTTGGCAACCTTCTTTGCACAGAGCAGGTGCTCAAAAGAAGTTTGAGAGAATGAGGACTGGATTAAGTGTGTTGCCACCAGGTGGCAGTAGTGCCTCACTTATAAGGACTAACCAAACCACCAGAGGACTTCATTGGAGTCGGGGAAACTCCCTCCTTCATGAAGTCCCAGATGCGGTATGAAGAACTGAACCCCTTTCCTCTTCTGTCCTTCCTTTTCCTCTAATATCTGCCCTCTCTCTCCCCTTGCCCCTCGCCCCACCCGTGTATTAGCCTGCTAGGGCTACCGTACAAAAGACTGGATGGCTTAAACAGCAGACATTTTCTCACAGTTTTGGAGGCTAGAAGTTCAAGATCAAGATATCTTCAGGGTTGGTTTGGGTGAGGCCCCTCTCTTGGCTTGTAGATGGCTACCTTCTCACTATATCCTAACGTGATTCTTCCCTAGGCACATGCAGAGAGAGCGCTTTGGTATTTCTTCCTCTTCTAGTAAGGTCACCAGTCCATATTAGATTAGGGTCCTACCCTTATGATTTCACTTAACCTTAATTACTTCCCTAAAGACCTTATCTCCAAGTACAATCACATTGGGTATTAGGACTTCAGCATATGAGTTTGGGGAGACCCAATTCAGTCCATAATACCACTTTTATTTATAAACTCTGTTCTCATACTTCTTACCAATGTAGCTTTTCTTTCTTACTTCCTGTTATTCACTCATCCTTGAATCTTTATATGGCTTTTCTAGGACTTGTACAGGTTGTAGCTGAACAACTCTAGGGGGCATCGTTCATATCATAGCGTACATTTGCATATTACGACAGCATTGAGGCAGATGGCAGTAAGATGTCTTGAAGAAGAGGAGTCTTTTTTTAAATTCACACAAAGGTGCTGGCCCCCTCCACTGTGTTCCTGTCCTTCTCATCATTGTTGCTTCAGCTTCTCTCCTTCCTTACTCTCTCCTCTTTGGGCTGAACCTGCTCCATGTTCATAAAGAGATTAATTCATCACAGCACACATTATTCAGTACCTTAGGGCCAGGCTGTCTTGTGGATACCAAATGGTGCACCCTACCCTTGCACATTTAACCAGCCAGTCCATCCACACCCAGCAGGACAACACCCAATGGAATGAGCCTCCAACAGTCCTTGGATCATTCACTGTCTGCCTTTCCCTTGTACAGACATTAGGACCCAGGCAGGGAAGGGAAGAGGAGACATGTAGTATTGTAGTGTAAACTAGCATTTATTGAACACTTACCATGTGCTGCACACAGTTCTAATTCTCTCTGCGTATTACTTTTAATCATCAAAACTATGCTCTCATTTTCTAGATGAGAAAACTAAGCTGTAGACAACGGGCAGAGACTCCTAATTGTTCCCTAATTTCTGTCTTCTCTATTTTTCTTTAAGTAATTGAAGTTGATGGATTTTGGCTAGACCCACGGGTGCCCAAGAATGGCCACATTTCTCAGCCTCCCTTGCAGTTTGATGTGGCCACATTACTTAATTTGGGCCAGTTGGATGTGAACAGAAAAGAGGGCTGCAATTTCAGTGTTCCATCCTTGAAAGGAAGCTTCTTGCTCTCTCCGTCCTCTTTTCCTTGTCCCCATGCTTGGACAGTAGTGAGCCAGCTTTGACCATGGAAACAAGGACCATAGGATGAAGAAGAGAAGAGCAACGACATAGAAGGAACGTGGTCTGTAGATGAGCTTATGGGGCAAAGCCATGTACATGTTGACCCTAAATCTATCTTTAGATTATTATGTGAACAAGAAGTAAACTTGTCTTGTTTGAATCACTATAGTTTGGGTGTCTTTATTACAGCATCTTAGCATGTTCTTTCACTAAAATGGAGAAGTTAAGTAACATGCCCAAGATCACAAAGGTAATAAATGACAGCAAAAGGATTTTAACTCAGGTAATGATTTGAATCCAGAACCCAAGCTAATTGTACAATAATCCAAAGCCTAAGCTTAACCACTAACTGTATAATAAGATCTTATTCCTCCAAAAGTTCATAATCTCCAGGCAAGACCACCCCTTGTATTGGGCTTTGAAGGACAGTCAAATGGGCTGTAAAACACAAACTGTATAATCTTTTCATTGAATACCTGGAAACCCCATGATTATTCCCTTCTTTGGGGCAGTAGAGATCTGGTTAAAATGTAAACACAATGTGGGAGGGGCAACACAAAAATCCATTATAACCATGGAACTCTTGGTACTAGGTAATTCCTCATGCTATCTGACCTGTCAAGGTTGAGACAGAAAGGGATAATGGACACGCAAAATTTTTTTTTTCAATATATGAAGTTTATTGTCAAATTGGTTTCCATACAATACCCAGTGCTCATCCCAAAAGGTGCCCTCCTCAATACCCATCACCCACCCTCCCCCCCTCCCACCCCCCATCAACCCTCAGTTTGTTCTCAGTTTTTAAGAGTCTCTTATGCTTTGGCTGTCTTCCACTCTAACCTCTTTTTTTTTTCCTTCCCCTCCCCCATGGGTTTCTGTTAAGTTTCTCAGGATCCACATAAGAGTGAAACCATATGGTATCTGTCTTTCTCTGTATGGCTTATTTCACTTAGCATAACACTCTCCAGTTCCATCCATGTTGCTACAAAGGGCCATATTTCATTCTTTCTCATTGCCACATAGTACTCCATTGTGTATATAAACCACAATTTCTTTATCCATTCATCAGCTGATGGACATTTAGGCTCTTTCCATAATTTGGCTATTGTTGAGAGTGCTGCTATAAACATTGGGGTACAAGTGCCCCTATGCATCAGTACTCCTGTATCCCTTGGGTAAATTCCTAGCAGTGGACACACAAAATTTAATGGAATGCCACAAGGGAGGTGGGTAAAATAGAGCATGGGAGAACAGAGAGTCCAGGAAGGAAACAGAAGAATCCTTTGCCTTGAAAGAAGGTGTGGTAGACAGAGTAATACCCATCCACCCTCCAAAGACATCCATGTCCCAATCCCTGGAACTGTGAGTAAATTACACTACAAAAGGGATTTGGTAAATGAAGGATCTTGAGTTAGAGAGATTTTCCTGGATTATTTGGGTGGACCCAGTCTACGCTCAGGGGGCCTTATAAGGGAAAGAGGGAGGCAGGAGAGGGAGAGTCAGAGAAGCCAAGAGGATGACAGAAGCAGAGGTCAGAGAAAGAGAGATTTGAAGATGGTACACTGTGGCTTTGAAGAGGGAGGAAGGAGCCATGAACCAAGGAAAATTCTCCCCCAGAGCCTCCAGAAGAATGAAGCCATGCCAACATCTTGATTTTAGCCAAGTCAAGCCCATTTTGGACTTCTGACCTCCAGAACTGTGAGATAATACATTTTTTCAAACCACCAACCTCGTGGTACTTTTTTAGCAATAGGAACTACTTATACAAGGAGTGTGGTTGTCTGGGTCCCTGAGAGACACAAGTGGCACATGAACAGACTGTAAGTAATGGTTTTCTGGAGGTCAAGGGCACCACAAAGTGATGGAGAAGCACCAAGAGATTAACAACAGCAGGAAACCAGTACCATCCTGAGGCCTTGAAGGGCATGGAAGAAAGAAGGGCATCACTGAAGACTGGCAGAACTAGAGCCATGGAGAAGACACCCAAGAAGAAGCTGAGGCCACATGGGCTGGGCTGTGGGTTGGGCACATCTCCCAAAGGTGTCTGTTAGGTACAGTAAGCTCTGACGGCGAAGAATTCTTTTGTCCCTAAGAAAAGATTCACAAGGAATTCCTCAATCTCTGAGGTCAAATCAGACAATATTAGAGCTAACTTAATGAGGAAGGTTCTCCATTAGACTCCCTTATTTTTATGTCTTTCATTCTTGTTCTAGCCTATTCTTTGTCTTGCATATGTAAAAATGCCTTTAGTGATTATGACTTATGCTTCTTATTTCAATACATCCTTTTAGTGGAAAAAATATATATATAAATGGATTATAGGGTATAAAAAGAAATGCAGTTATCCATGCATGCAAAAGCTTAGCTCATTGGCCAAAGCTGTAAGCTGAGTACCTCCGTGCACCTTGGGGCAGTGACCCATATTTCAAGCAAAGTAGCAAGGGGAATATTTCAAGTGTCTCTAGTTTTAATATAGTGCATAGGTAGTGGCTACCCTGATCTTGCAAGTCATACCTAGAATCAATTGGGGGAATGTGCAAGGGGACGTGGGTACTTTGATCTTTTCATAGTTTCCTTCTTGGTAAATAAATTTATATTTCAAGCTGAATCTCATCTTGCAATTTCCTGCCAACTTTAGTTCTCTGTAAAACTTATCTTTTCTTTTTCCACCTCTGCCCCCAGCCAACAAACACCTTACCTTTTTAATTGTCTAGATTTAAATACAATGTTTTAGAGAAATGAAGCATGTGATAACAGTTCCTGCAGCCCTTCCCCACAGCATGACATTAATTTGGACCTCTGTTTTCACTCAAACTTTGGAATTGCCCCCTGATTTATATTAAATATACCTACATTTGAAGACTTAGAGGTAATCTAAGTGGAAACAGCTTGACTCTCTAAAGAAAAAATAATAAAAATCAGAGTAAAATAATTATAAGCAAATTGGAAGAACAGACTCAATTTTGTCACCAATAATTTTTAGAATTTGTAGAGTGTCATTTGTTATTACTCTCTGTTTCCACATCTCCAGCCAAAACAAGTTCTAAGCACATTTGAATGTATTTTTATAGATGAAGTCAATGAATTTAACATGATCATTTTTTAAAACTTTTAAATCCAGATAAATTATGTAGTGAAATCCCATTCATTTGGATTTCGCCCATGTTTGCCATGATTTGGATACGAGTTGGTTTAAAGTTTACTTTTCCAGTTACTGGGGGAAAGGGTTTACTAGGAAAATAATATAAATATGATTTCAATCTATTTAAGAAGTCAAGTGGCTTCCAAGTACTTGAAAAAGCTTTGACATTTTCAATTTGCATGTAAGTCATTTACTTTGATAATGACAAATGACTATCAAGGTTCCTGACTTCACTGATATTTACATTGGACTTTGTAAGTCTACAAAACATTTCTGTGAGTCAGAATTTTTGTTCTCACTGTATAGAGACATCCATTCATTTCTTCATTTAATAAATATTTTATTGAGCACCTCCTATGTGCCAAGCATTGGTCCAGGTGCTAGAAAGAAAATGGTCTGATTAAACTGGGACCTATACACAGGTTATATTCATCCTCTTACCACGACCACCCCCACCGTGTCATCCCAGTAGGTATTAAACCTGGAGGGCCCTTTAAGCACAGAGTGTATGTCTTAGCTACCTGACTCTCGGAATGCCCCGTATCTAGAACTGAGCTTGGCACATAGTAGCTGCTCAATAAATGTTTGTTGAATGAAACACTTCTGACTCCCAGTCCAGTGCTCTTCTGCTATCACACATCTAAGACTTGTGTTAGGTGCTGGGCTACAAAGTATATCTCAACTAATCCTCCAAATAATGCTAAGAAGTGATAGTATAAGTCTCTTCTAAAGTGTAACTCAGGGGGCTGAAAGTAACTTGACCAGGGTCACATATCTGATAAGTGGCAGAATCAGAATTTGGGTGCAGGAGTGTTTAATTCCAATGCCATACTACCCTATACTGCCCCCAGAGCTGACTTGTAACTATTAGGTAGCTATGTGCTAAAATTCAAGATCCACAAAGGCAGGGATCTTCTACTTTGCTTTGTTATTACTGTATTTCCAGAGCCAAGAGTGTACCTGGAACACTTTGCCACCATGTATGCTCTTAAGACATATATATGTAGTATAAATAAATTATTTAATTAAAATGATCTGACAGGACATCCATTTGGTAACATGTTGTTTGACATTTGTTGTGTTACTGACAATCACAGGCACTGTCGGTTGCTATTTCTTCCATCACTCCAGTTGGAATAGCTCTGATATTGTGTCCATCTTGCTCAAATATGACTCAAGGAAGAGGCATCCTATTCCTGCTCTAAGCCAGGGATTTTCAAGTAAATGTCATTCGGCAGTGTCTGGAGACACTCTTGGTTGTCATAATAGGGGGACGGTTGTGCTTCTGACATCTAGTGGGTAAAGCTCAGAGATTCTGCTAAACATTTCGCAGAGCTTAGGATAGCTTCCTACAATAATGAATCATCAAATCCAAAATGTCAGCGGTGCTGAGGTTGAGAAACCCTGGTCGACGCCAATCGCGGTGTTTCCATTTCTCATGCAGTGAGTGCTTTAGATCCGATCATGTGAAGTAATTCTGGTCAATAAGATATGAGCAGAAATCCATGAGGGGAATGGGGCAGAGAATATTGATTACCTGCCCTTATTCATTTTTCCTTTTTAGTAGTAACACCCCTTCAGTGTGAGCTAGGCATATGCCCATCCACAAAACCATACTGCTCAGCCTCCCTTGCTGCAGGGTATGGCCATGTGGCTGTTTTGGCCAAGGGGATATGAGAAGAAGTGTTGAGTCTCATTTCCAGGTCGTGTGTTTAAAAGGGGATTGCTGTGCTTCACTTTTTCTCCTTTCCACTTCCCGCAGACTGGGAGGTGATATTGGTGATTCAACTTGAAGACACAGCGTGACTTCAAGAGTAATAAGACAGACTTACTCGTATTGGGATTGGTACATGAGAGATAAACACGCTTCTCTCTTATTCAAACCATCATATTTTTGAGACTTTCTGTTTTAGAAGCTTGACTTGTATTCTAATATGGAGTGCTTCTGACTAAGCTTTTCCGCTCTGATAAAAGACACATGTGTACCTACACACACGCACACACACACCTGCACACACACAGGAAATGACTCTGTCCAAAAGACGATGTGGGGGTTGTGCAGAATGTCTGGAACCATGAATGCCATCTTGTTACCATGAGGTAAGGTAGCCAGAGGGACAAAGCTGACCTTCCAAGTGAGAATGCTATGGGATGGTTGTAAAAAACCCCATCTTTCTAGACATTGTTGAAGCATTAAATTAACTAACTTTGCTTCTGCCCTACCACAAGACTTCTTGTTAAGCAACATAGTAAATTCTCAATATCATTTAAACTATGTAAACTTTAAAAAAAAATTATAGCCCCATCCTAATTAATTCCCTTTATGTACTCAAGCATAAAGAGATTACATGTCATTATAAGTACTCAGATGTTTTTTGGTTAACTTCTATTGCCTTCTTCCTTATTTTCTATCCACTATCAAGTTAATCTGAATCTGTGAGATTTCTTTGCTGGAGGTGAATATGTTGGAAAAACATACACTACCAGTCCCTTGAGGAAATGAGGATATGGAGAGCAGTGCCCCCGAAAATGCTTCCTGGTTGGAAACTAGAAGAGCCACTTTGAGCAGGTAGAATGAAATTGAATAAGAGACTCAGCTTCCAAGCAGTCAAGGGTAGGACTGCCACAGGGAATTGTGTAGGCTGTGAGCTGCAGCAGGGAGGATTGGGGTGGGGTGGGGTGCTTTAGGGAATGCCGGTTCCATGTCAACGGTGCCCCCTAGTGTTCTGTAGTGCACGACCTGTGTAACTACCCTAGGTCATCCCACATTAGAGGGTGCCCATGTCCAGTATTTTTTTTAATTTTTAAAAAAGTTTTTATTTATTTATTTTGGGAGAGCACAGGCGGGGGAGGGGCAGGGAGAGAGGGAGAGAGATCCCAAGCAGGCTCCACACTGTCAGCACAGAGCCCAACGTGGGGCTCGAACTCACTAACCGTGAGATCATGACCTGAGCTGAAATCAAGAATTGGATGCTTAGCTGACTGAGCCACCCAGGCGTCCCCCATGTCCAGTATTTTAAACTAATTACATCCATCTATTTTGCTGCCACTAAAGCCTCACTCGTAACCCTTCCCTAGTTATGCTGCCTGGAGACTCCCTTGAAGCCATTAAGCTCATGCTAACAGGCTTGCAATGTAGGCAAACTCCTTAGGTGATCTTGAAATGACAGCAAAGGCTGTTCCCCGGAGGCAATGACAAATCCTCTTTGCTTTCCTCTTGGCAGGTGATTTAGAGAAGGGTCTTTGCTCTCTCCCTAAGTGCTCTGCTTTTCACATCTGCGTACCCACCACTGAAGGGCCAGTGGGAAGATGAATTTCCATTCACTTCCTAACAGCAGCTGGCTCCTCCTTTTGGACTCATCTTGAATTGTTTGCCAGACCAGCCAATTAGTCTCTTCACCCTTCCTGAAGCTTCCCAGGGAAGCAATTCCACAACCAGCAACTCCCTCATTATCCCACTTCTTCTAAGCACTGTGATTCTAAGTGTCCACCATGAGAAAGAAGCTGATTTGCACAGATTCTTTAACCCTTCCTTGAAAGACTTCAATCTCTCTCTCTCTCTCTCTCTGTGTCTCTCTCTCTCTCTCTCTCTCTCTCTCTCTCACACACACACACACACACACACACACACACACAGCATCTATACCCTGATCTGAGGTAGGAAAACAAGGTAAGAGTATGCAGCATTCAAGAGTACATTTGAAAGTGAGACTTAATTTCAGTTGGAATGTAGTGTAGAGAAGTCACAATTCTGCTTAAATACAGTGTGGAAGGCAAAACATAGGGACTATATTTCTTGATCTGCACTACTGGGCACAATAAAGAGTTTTTCCTAATTTATGGATGTTAGTATGAAAGAAATTGTATAAGGGCATAAAATCAACTTGTTATATACATTAAAAATTTTATGAATGTTTATTTATTTTTGAGAGAGAGAGAGAGAGCACGAGCAAGGGAGGGACAGAGAGAGAGGGAGACACAGAATCCAAAGTAGGCTCCAGACTCTTTGCTGTCAGCACAGAGCTCAACGTGGGGCTTGAACTCAGGAACTAAACTGTGAGATCATGACCTGAGTTGAAGTTGGATGCTAGCCGAGCGAGCCACCCAGGCGCCCCTCAACTTGTTATATGTTTAATAAATTATTAGAAATAAGTGGCCCAATTCAATTGAGCTCTCTATTCTCAATTTACTACTAAATTCTCCTTTAGTTCTTAATTTCAAAGTATAACTACATCTCTCATTCCCCAAACCCAGGATGAATGATTGATTACCTTGCAGAGTGGGCCAGAGATTCTCCTGGTTCAGTTATCTAGGGCATCTATTTGAATATTGTTACTTCTCTGATACCTGAGCAAAGTGTCCATAGGCTGTACAGAGTGGGCAACTGTTTCAACTCCACGGACACAGGGGCAAGGGGACGGGGTAAAGATATTTGTAGGGCAAGCTCTGTGCACACAAGGGTGGGAGTATTCTGTTCCTCCACTTCTCTGCTGTCATTATTGCAACTTCTTTGGGTCCTGTAAATTACCTCAGATGGGAGAGGAGGGGGTTTGAATTCCTCTTGGTGGCTGGGGTGGTGGTTAAGGCCTGGACATAGGGTGAACCACACTGAGGACAACCCCCACCCTGAGACGAGCTCATTTTCATGTCAATAATCACAGGATTGTTGTACTTCAGTGAGTGAATATCAGTGAGGCACTCAGAACGGTGCCTGGTACACAGAATGCAACACCTAACACCTAAGAATGCAACACCGTTCCCTTGCGTTCGTTCCTCTCCTCCAGTGCCTTATGCAAACATGAACTCGACAGGTGTTTGCTGAGTGGATGGACGTTCAACTCTGTGCACCCTGGTGGCTTGAACTGTCTCAGAAGATCTCCCTTTTGGGAGATCGGTTGGTTCTTTTTCTTGCCTCCCTTAACAAAAGGGGCATTTGCTCAATACCTGAGCTAAATCTTGAACAAAGGGCTCCCCTTGCAGCTCTGTTCAAAGCGAGGAAGCTTCTGACTTTGCAGTAAGCTGGGGACCCCTGTTGGCAGCAAAAGAATAAAGGAAACTGGAAGCATCTGGATAATAAAACTGCCGCAAGTCACTGCAGGAAGTAGCAGCTGTCTCCAAAAATGCCATTGCACCAGATTTTATATATAATAGGGAGGGCTGGTCCCTCTGGAGAGGAGACAGTCAAGGGTTCCTTCAAGAAGGAACCAACTTCTGTAAATCAGGAAACGTCAAAGTACTGACGGTCCAAGGGAAGGCCCGGCACCTCCCCAAAGTGAGTCATTTACTCCCGCGGAACCCGGAAAGTCAGGCCCATTTCTACACCTTTGTGGTGCCCCTTCCCTTACTCTATCCCCCAAGAATGTGGTCCGTGAGCAGATTTATACCTTTCACACCCTTTCTTGCCGGAAGGCTCCCTTCCCATTGTTTCACAGGCTGGCAACTTCTCCAAACTCTCCCTGGGAAGCCCTGCCCTGCATCACACCCTCTCCTGTCAACCACAGCCTCACTTGCTCTCACACCTGTCTTTCTGGGGCCCTTTAACTGCGAAATCTTCCATTTTACAAACCAATTAAAGGTGTGTGATGAGGCTCCTAACAGCCGTGCTGTGCTGCCTCCTTTTCTCTCAATCCCTTACTCCAGCCTCGCAGCGGGAAGCACTCTGTTTTTCGAAGAAACCAGAAGTAAGTCGCTGGAGATTCCTTAATGGGGACGGGGTTTTCTTTTGGGGTGATGAAAATGTTTTGGGACCGGATGGAGGTGGGCGGTTGCACAGTATTGTGAAGGTACTAAATGTTGTGGAGTCATACACTTTAAAGTGGTTAATGTTATGTGAATTTCACCTCGGTACAAAACTTAAATTACTTTTCCGGCCAAGTAATGGTTCAGATTCTCGGGTAACCAGGGTTAGGGAAATACTGTACATGGACGAATGAGGAGAGACACCCAAGGGCTTGCCTTCCTCACAGCCAGAGGCCAAGAGGGCAAAGAAAAAAGAGAAGACAAGCCCAGGTGCCCCAGGGCGTGGGCTGAGGCAGTTCCTTGCCAAGGCCTCAGCCAGCCATTGAAATAAAGCTAAAACACCTGAAGGTTTAACTTTTCTACAAGGGCAACAACATTTCTTTTTCTGTGACGGTCCCTTTGGCTGCGTTGGTGATAACTGGCCATTCAGGTTCTCTGCATGAAGTTGTTCATCCCATAAGCAAACACTGCTGGAGTCTGACAACAGCCTCTAAACTGGTTAATTTTAGCCTCTAAAGGCTGATTATCAAATTTTTAAAAAGCCAGCATTCACAGAGTTTCCTTTCACTTCCGCCTTTAGTAGAAGCTTCTGGAGGCATCCTGCACCTGGGTTAGGGTTTTCAGAGAAAATAAGGGTGCCCTGTTCAGTTTGAATTTCAGATAAAGGACAAATACTTTTTTAAGCCCAAGTATATCCCATGTGATATTTGGGCCATACTTATATTGAAAACGTGTTCATTGCCTGTTTGTAATTAAAATTTACTGGGATGTCCTATATTTTTACTTGTTACATCTGGCAACCTCTGAAGGACTCTCTGAAATTCTGACTGATAGGGTTGTAGGCTATGCTCAGACCGGGAGTTCAGAGCAGGGACGGTCTCCTCTGGGGCTTGTACTACGTCATCAGCCGCCCTCACCAAACCCCACCTCCACTCCATGAATATTCAGTCTCCCAAATGATTGTCTGGCTTCAAAGACCACAAGCCTCAAATTTGTAACAAATGCCAGGCCTGGTGGCAGTAGTAGCCCCTGTGATGTACATCAGGTGGGCAACAGCCTGCAGCATTGAAGCTTCCAAATGCAAACAAGCTGTGATCAGGCAGAGTGTAGAAGGGGCCAACCAAATCCCACAGCAGCCTAGCTCCTGAAGAACATTCTGTGCTGGCAAGACCCACTTCTGGTAGAAAATTTCCTAGAGGGGCGTCTGGGTGGCTTAGTGGGTTAAACGTCTGACTCTTAGTCTTGGCTCAGGTCATTATCTCACTGTCCCTGAGTTTGTGTCCTGCATCGGGCTCTGCACTGACAGCGTGGAACCCGCTTGGGATTTAGCCTCTCCTTCTCTCTGCCCCTCCTCCACTGGGTGCATGTGCATGCATGCTCGCTCTCTCTCTCTCTCTCTCTCTCTCTCTCTCAAAATAAATAAATAAATAAACTTAAAAAAAAAATAAAAAAGAAAAGATCCTGGAGAGTTGCTAGAAGCTGGCCATTCTGGACTTTGACATTCTTCTCCTGCTTTTGTTCTCCTGAGTTATTCTTAGGCCACTGAAGTCTATGTGAGAAAGAAGTCTAATCACAGTGGGAAAGTGGTTTGACAAACAATTAGGAACTCAACACAGCTTGATTATGCTACCCTGGCTGTGGGCTGGATGACCATTATTTAAAAAATATTTTTTTTGATGTTTACTTATTTTGAGAGAGAGAGAGAGAGCAAGCGAGTGCAGGGGAGGGGCAGAGAGAGAGGGAGACACAGAATCCGAAGCAGGCTCCAGCCTCTGAGCTGTCAGCAGAGAGCCCGATGTGGGGCTTGAACCCATGAACTGCGAGATCATGACCTGAGCCGAAGTTGGACGCTTAACCAACTGAGACACTCAGGTGGCCCTGGACCACTATTAATGCCCACTTGCTTCAGCTAAGATCTAGACTCACGTACAGGGCAATAGAAGGAGAAGAACTCTGTGTCAATATCTAACCCCTGGAAATAATTGACAGGGCTGGTAGTAAAGAGCACCCTCCCATTTCATCAAACCCATCATCCAGCCCCTTTCCTTCATTTACTTGAAGATTGAAGGGGGAGAAAGGCTTGACCCTCATGATGGAACTCACCCCAGTGTCCGTCTTACCCTGCAAAGTTCAAACAAATCTGCTAGAGGCCAAGGTGGCGATCTTGTCATGTGTGTCTCCCTCAATGGAGGCAGTCTGCCAGACCCCCAGAAACACACAATGCTTTGGCTCCCACTCAAAAAACACCAACATTCATTGCCGACAATGTCCCCACCTACCACCAGTCCCTACCCACCCCTTCCTGGAAAATGTGATGGAGGAGGGGTAATGGGTCAACTCCAACACCACCTGGCCCTCAGCAGTAGACCTGGACGCCGGCCCGGAAGCAGCCCTGGCCCGGTGCACAGACAGTTCCTTGGGGACGTGCACGGTGTGGCACATCCTTATTCTCACAGCTTCAGCTTCCTGTGGGCTGTGGAGTCACCTCTGTTGGTTTGGGTCTCTCTGACCTTGGATGATATGGGAAAGAGGCCAGTGGGTGAAATTGGGAGGCTGAGCTGTGATATGTCACAATCCGGCTTAGGGTGGGACACTTTGTCCCCAAAGAGGGAGGGTGACTTCCTACCACACCCAGCCACAGCACAGCCATTCCCGGGACAACAGGCCCTCCCCTTTTCCCCATCTAACTCTAAAAATATATGCCACGTACGATGGCCCAGTTGCCTTCGGAGGTAATCCAAACCTGGCCAAGAAGCTAACACTCAATTCTTTGTCTACTGCTTCAGGAAGTCTTAACTCCCTTTAGGATAGCTGGGTTTTGGAGACTTTCTGGGGGGTGAGTGGAAAGTATAAAAGCATACTTTCAGAGGTTTGCTCACTAAACAGTGTTTTGCTGAAAAGTCACAATGATTCCAGCGGCAACTGACTGAAATCGTACCCTCAAATCGATGTTCCCTAATCCAGAAATCTTGTAAATATGATATGTTTCTCTCAAACATTTCAAACTGGAAGTGACTCTATCACATTTGCCTGGTCAGACAAAACACCCGGCGGCCTCAGCCAGCTCCCAAAGGGAGAAGACGGTAAGTGAAATTTGGCTCACTCAACACGGTCTTGAAAAGACTAAGCAAAACAATCACTAAAATGGTCGGGGAACCTGATGATAGGACAGATCTTCCTTCTTTCATAGACTCAGTGGAGTAACTGATTTCCTATGCACACAACCTGTTGGGGCCATTCAGATTACTGAAGTGAATGAAACGAGAGAGATTTTATTTCGTCTCAAGTTTTCTCTAGCTGTCCTTTTTGGAGGGTCTTTTATGTGTCCCTCTTCAAATTTCTCCTCAGCCTGGGGCTCCCTATTTGTCATTCCATGCCCAGGAATGCTCCCAGCTTGAAAATTCTTCAGGCCTCACTTTAAGTTTCTCCTCCCCAGAGAAACTTTTCCTGACTCCCTCCTTCTTTCCTGACTATCTCCTCCTGACTACTACCTTAGCTTAGGTTTTCTTGTTATAATGTCTTCCCGGTTCTTGTTACCATTAGAGCATTTACCACAAATGGCATTTTCATGTTGAGTTATGGCTCCTTCCTAAGCTATAAACTCTATAAACGCAGTGTTTTAGGGGCGCCCACGTGGCTCAGTCCGTTAAGCAACCAACTCTTGGTTTCGGCTCAGGTCATGATCTCACGGTTCTAGAGTTCAAGCCCCACGCAGGCTCCCCACTATTAGTGCAGATACTCTCTTTCTCCCTCTTTCCCTGCCCTTCCTCTGCTTGCGTGCATGATCTCTCTCTCTCTCTCTCTCTCTCTCTCTCAAAATAAACAAACTAAAAAAGAAAAACCCAAAACACAAAAACAGTGTTGTAGGTTGAATTGTGTCCTCTCAAAAAGATACGTTGAAGTTGTAAACTTCTGGTGCCTCAGAATATAACCTTATTTGGAAATAGGGTTGTTATTGGGATAATTAGTTAAAAAGAGGCCATACTGGAGTAGGGTGGGTCACTGCCCCAAGATGACTGGTGTCTTTTTATATAAAAAGAAGAGACACAGAAACAGAGGCACACAGGGAGAATGCCATGCGAGGAGGGAGGCAGAGATCAGAGGTCCAGCTGCAAACCGAGTGCCAGCATATCACCAGAAGTTAGGAAAAGGCAAGAAAGGATTCTCCCCTATGCTTTCTGAGCACGTGTGGCCCTACCAACACTGATTTCAGACTTAAAGGCTCTAGAACTGTGAGAGAAAAAAATGTTTGTTGTAAGCCACACCATGTGTGCAGTGCTTTGTTACAGAGCCCTAGGAAGCTAACAGAAGCAGGGATGTTACCTATTTTGCTTCTTGCTGTATCCTCAGCATCTAACTCCGTGCCAGCATAGAGTAGATGCTTAATGAAGATTTGCTGAGTGAACAAACAGCAGCCTTGAAGATTCGCCTTTTTTAAAAAAAGAATTTCAGTCTGGTTGCTGACTGGGCTTGAGGTCAATTAACATGATCTTGTTTTACACTCCTTTGAAGGATGGTACCTTTTTTTTCTTTAAGTTTATTTATTTATTTTGAGAGAGAGAGAGAGACGGGGACAGAGGATCACAAGAGGGCTCCGCGCTGACAGCAGAGAGCCCGCCTGACGCTCGAACCCACGAACCACGAGATCATGACCTGAGCTGAAGTCAGATGCTTAACTGACTGAGCCACCTAGGCGCCCCAGGATGGTATCTTTTTAAATACAACAATACTGTAACAAGCGAAAGAAGGAACTGACAAAATATTCTTTGCTACCTTTCCCCTGATAGCTCTCCATAGGAAAAGCACTGAAGTGCTTGAAGGATTCTGGCTAAAATTTAGAACTTTACCTGGAGGTTACTACGCGTTAAACCTGGGCTTCGTAAGGAAGTGCATAGTGGCTGAGTCTGTTAGCAACACTTATTAGGAAGGATCCTGGACAAGCCCCAGTTAGGTGTTAGGGGTTGGGGTGGTATAAAGAAAGGGAATACATCCTCAAGGCCTCATAAGGCTCAGCGGTGTGTAGGTGGATAGGATTCACACAGAAATGACAACTAACCTTTCTTGAGGGAATCAGCAAAGTGTTTACAGAGGAGGTGACTTTTGAACTGGTACGTGGTTGGGGCTCAGTGTATCTCACCCTGAGCATAGCGATTTCAGGAGCACCATAAGGGTGGAAAACAAATTATAGGAAGTTAAGAAAGTGTTTAGTAAGGTTAAATTATACTTCCAGGCAGTTTGGCTTAAAAGGAAGAAGAGGGAGGGAGGAGGGAGGGAGAGAAGGAGAGGGAGAGAGAGAGAGAGAGGGAGAGAGAGAGAGAGAGAGAGAGAGAGAGACTTTTTTCAGTCTTCCCATCTCAATTATTAGCATCTGGCCAGCTGCTCAGACCAAAACCCTATGTATTAGTTGGGATGTGCTAGCTGTCTTAACAAACAACTCCAAACTGTCAGTGGCCTGAGACAACAAAGGTTTATTTCTTACTCGTGTCAGAGTCCAGTGTATGTTGGCTGGGGAAGGAGTGTTGGGGGAGGGGATGCTTGCGCTCCGCGCGGCCAGTCAGGACCCAGGCTTCTTCTAGGTCTTCTAGGACCCTGGCTCTGCCGTCTTCTAGCAAGGTGCTACTCAGAATGTGGTCCATAGGCCAGTGCGGGTTCATGAACTCTTTGTCACCATTTTGTGCCAAGATAATTATGGAACTGAGAGTGTTCAGAAATTATAGTAGTTTGACAGGATAATTTGAGGTCTATTGAATCTAATAATAAAAAATAGAATTGGGCTTATATTTTGTCTTTTTTTAAATGTAATTTTCTCAGGGATTATTTTTACTGTATTTTATAAAAGTAGCAGGCCATGAAAGATTAGAACTAAAAAGAAAAGCTCCTCACTACATATAGTTTCGGAAGCACTCTTTTAGCATCTCAGCCTGAGTCCTAGGTCTCTCTGCCCCTGATCAGCAGAGAAAGGAGGAGCGGGGGCATGAGGGTTGTGTGGGAGATCTGAGGCCCCGGAATAACAGATGCTATTTCTGACAAAATCTCATCAGCCCAGTCTTGGTCACATGGCCCCACTTAACTGCAAGGGAGCCTGGGAAATGTAGTCTTGCTGGGTGCCCAGGAAGAAGAGGAAATAGAATTTGGTGAAGTCATAGCATTGTTTGCCATTCTGTAGGTGCCATCTTGACTGGTTTCTTTATGGCCTACGTACAATCCACTGGCTATCACTGTTAGCTCTGCCTCCACGGTATAGCCCCAATGTATCCACATCTCTTTTTTTCCCACTTCTACTGTCTTACCCTAAGCCATCTAGCGGGTCTCCTTACTTCCACTCTGCCCTGCACACTTTTGCATTCCCACTGCCTCTTCCCTAAACAACCTGTCTCTGCCCAATATCAAGGGTAAAGTTTTTACTTATGATTGAAATAATGATGTCCGATTTGCTTCAAATAACCCAGTGGGGGAGGGAGATTGGTGGGAATATAGATGATAGGTATTAATAATTGTTGGAGCTGGGTGATGGGCACATGGAGATTTAGTATATTTTCTACTTTTGTATTTGCTTGAGATTCCTATAGTAAGGGGTTTTTAAAAGTAAACTTTCAGACCATAAACGAGGTTATATCCAAGGTGACTGCTCATGGTTGTGCGGTTATGCTGTGCTCAAGTGTGCCGGCCTGGGGGGCAACGGGAGGCAGAAATCTGCAGGACAGCATCTCTCAGGGGGCCCGGTATTCTCCCAAAGGAGTCTCTACAGAAAATGGTGGCCATTATCATGCCTTTCCTCGGTTTAAAACCTGAGGATGATTTTCCACTGTAATTGGTATATGGCAATTTTATTTTAATGCCTCAACTTGACAAAAGAGTCCACAATCTGATGTCTGTAGTCCTGTTGTCATTGTTGTTATTATAGGCTGAATAATGGTCCACAGATATGTTATATCCTAATTTTTGCGACCCATGAATGTGACTTTACATGGCAATGGCAAAGAGGACGCTGCAGGAATGACTGAGTAAGGAAGGATGTTGAATTGGGGAGACTCTCCTGGATTGTCTGGTTTGGCTCAATGTAATCACAAGAGTTCTTTGAAGTGAAAGAGGCGAGGCAGACTCTCAGGAGAGGAGATGCTGGGAGCAGAGGGTGGAGGGCTGTGACTGCTGGGGTTGAAGATGGAGGAAGAGGGCATAAGCCCCTAAATGCCAGCAGCCTCTAGACGCTGGAAGAGGCAAGGCAACAGAGCCCGTGGAAGGAACGTGGCCCTGTGACACCTTGATTTTAGCCCATGAGATTCGTGTCACACTTCTGACCTACAGAACTGTAAGATAATAAATTTGTGTAATTTTAGGCCACTAAATCTGTGGCAGTTTGTTACAGCAGCAATAGGAGACTAATACAGTTATATTACTTGATATCCACATGCTGTCAAATCCAGAGGTCGACCTGTGGACATCACACACTCCTTGCTGGCTACTGTCTGCAGACCAGGCTCCGTCAGCATTGTCCATCTCCCAATCTCATCACCTGCCTTTTCCTTTCACTTGCTTTGCTTCAGCCCCATGAACCTTCTTTCTCCCTTAAACTCCTTCAGGCCTTCGTTTGCCATTCCTTCTGCCTGAAATGCTCTTCACCCAGCTCTTACCTGGCCAGCTTATTTAAGCATTTGGGTGGCAGCATAAGTGTCACCTCCTTAGAGATTTTCTTTGACTATTCCCTCTAAAGTAGCCCTTCCCACCCTTCTCTCTCATTACCCTATTTCATTTACTTTATAGCACCCATTATTCTTTTAAATAAGCTATATTTTTAGAATAATTTTAGATTTCATTAAGAATAATTATTCTTTTAGAATAATTTTAGATTTAGAGTAACACCCCCAAAGATCATGTAGGAAACTCCCATACACTCCTGCCTGTACTCCCAATATCCCTTATTATTAACATCTTACATTAGTGTGGAGCATTTGTCATGATTAATGAGCCTATATTGATGCATTATATGAAACTAAACCAGACTTTGTTCAGATTTCTTTAGTTTTAGCCCAGGATCCTATCCAGGGTCCCATCCTCATCCAGGGTACCACAGTACATGCATTGAGTTCTCCTGTTGGCTGTGATGTTTTTTTGATGATCTTGACAGTTTTGAGTACAGGTCAGTTCTTATGTAGAATGTTTCTCAACTGAGATTTGTCTGATGTTTTTCTCATGATTATCCTGGAGTTTGGGGGACTCCATGATTATTACGGGTTTGAGGGAGAAAGACTATAGACATAAAAGAGCATTTTCATCACATTGTATCAAGGGTTTATGATTTATGATCTGGTTTGGTTTATGACTGTTGGTGTTGACCCTGATCACCTGGCTGAGGTAGTGTTTATTAGGTTCTCCACTAGAAAATTACTCTCCCCCCTCCCTCCTCCATTTGATCCTGTACTCTTTGGAAGGAAGTCAGTATGCACAACCCATACTTAAGGAGTAGGAAGTGACACCCTTGCTACTTTTTGAGTTTATTGTATTTACTTGTTTGATTATGTGTTTTGAACATTGTTACTGGGCTAACCCACAGATATTCCCAGCCTCCTTCTTACCTACTGTTTGCAAGCAGATGCAGGAATCTCAGATGCCTGTTTTCCTTGTTCCGTCCTGACAAATGAAACGGAAGGAAGTCAGTCTTCTGGTATGTTTGGGAGGAGGCTTTTTCTCTCCTCATAAAAGAGGTAGCCTCTGTTGTTCTATTGTTACCTTCTTCTTTGCACCCTGAAAGTGGAATCCTGGAGCTGCTGTGGCCACCTCGTGACAATGAGTGACAAGCATAATGGCAAAAAGTCAACATGCTAAAGACACCAGGGCAGAAATACATTTAAAAAAAAAAAAAGTAGAGTTGCTTTGATGGCAACTGATGCCAGCCATCACCTACCTTTGGACTTAGTGTTATTGAGAAGAGTTTAAGCCATTGCTAATGAGGTTCTAGTTCTTGTAGCTGAAAGCATTCTTTTTTTTTTTAATGTTAATATTTTTTGTTTGTGTTTGAGAGAGTGTCTGTGTGCATGCACACATGAGACAGAGAGAGATAGAGAGAGACAGACAGAGGGAGAGGGCGGGGTGGGGGGAGTAGGACAGGGGATCCGAAGTGATCTCTGTGCTGAGAGCAGACAGCCTGATTTGGGGCTCGAACTCATGAACCATGAAATCATGACCCAAGCCAAAGTTGGGTGCTTAACTGACCGAGCCACCCAGGTGTCCCTGTAGCTGGAAGCATTCTTAACTTATAAGGTATTCCTTGCTTGTCTTCCAAAAATGAAGTTCTATAAGGACAGAGACTTTGTCTTGTTTCTCTCTGTTTCTAGGGGTTGACAGAGTAGATACCTAGTATGTTCTCATTGTATGAGTGAAGAGACAGATGACAGTTTAAGGGAGAGGGAAGATTTTTTTTTTTTTTTTTAATTTAAGAAAACCAGGGCATATTTGTAAGATAATAAGAAGGCACCAGAATAGAGAAAGAGATTGAAGGTATCAAGAGGAGGGGAGAGAAAAGATACTTCATGAAGGATGGTCTCAGAAAAAGGGGAGGGAATGGGATCCCATGGCCTAGTGAAGGTGTGTGTTAGATAATAAAGGGAGAAACAATCAAACAGAGGCTCTTAATCTCTTCAGTCAGGAATCTGATTGATCTGAGAATCTGATTTGAGAATCAGGAAGTTATGGAGCCTTTCTCCAGAAGAAAGCATGTTGTCACATATAACCATATTTTTACATGTAGTTTCATGAAATTTGCCGATGCTGCTCCTGCAATCATCCACGGCTCCTTAACATTTACCTTTTAGGACCAGTGCAAATAAAATGGGAGAACTGATATCAGGTTATTAACTTTTTAATGTCCTAACTAAGGACACTGAAGAATAAAAGTTACTGTTTACAATCTCATCTTTTCATTAAAGAATGGTTATGTTCATCTCAAGAAAGCAGGAAGGACCTAATCTTTTAGAAAGTACTACTATTTATATTGGGTAAATTTAGCATCACAGATAACTCACTGCATTGTCCTTAATAAAAGCACAGTGCAGGTTTTAAAGTCAAACAATTTGAGTCAGCTCTGTTCCTTACTTGCTGTGTAAGTAAGAAACTTGGGGAAGCATCTAAACCTCGCTAAGCCTTGGTTTCCATCACAGCAAAACAGGAGACAATAGAACCTAACTCATGGTTGTTGTGAGATTAAGTATAGTAATGCCAGTGAAGCAAATGCTAACACCCAGAGATGACCAGTTAACTCTGGGGAAAACATCCTTCTGAAAATGGATATAAAAATGATCATAGAGGGGCACCTGGGTGGCTCAGTCGGTTCAGTGTCTGACTTTGGCTCCAGTCATGATCTCGCAGTTCCTGGGTTTGAGCCCTGCATCAGGCTCTGTGCTGATAGGTCAGAGACTGGAGCCTGCTTCAGATTCTGTGTCTCCCTCTCTCTCTGCCCTCCCCTGTTTGTGCTCTCTCTCTCTCTCTCTTTCTCTCTCAAAAATAAGTAAGCATTTTAAAAAATTTAATTAAAAAAGATCATAGATACACAGATATAGATACAGCTAGAAACACGTGTGTATGTGCGCACATGCATGCACACACACACACACACACACAGCCACAAGCACATATACAAGTCAGATGCTTCTGTGTGTATTTCTTTGTACTCTGCTTTCTCTCTCTCTTAACAATATATGTGAATATGTATCCTTGTACAACACTATTTTGAATGGTTACATGGTACTCTAGAAAATGGCATAGCATCATTTATTTCACTGATCTTATCTTGTTGGATGTTGAATTTATTTCCAGTTGTTTGCAATGATAACTCTGCAATGACCTTCTTTGTAACTGAAGTTTTCTCATACCTATGATCATTTCCTAGGAAAAAATCTTATATGAAGAAATGTTATATTAAAAACATAAATTAAAAAAAACAGACTCTGGGGGCGCCTGGCTGACTCAGTTGGTTAAGCCTCCCACTCTTGATCTCGGCTCAGGTCATGATCTCACAGTTTGCGGGTTCAAGCCCCACGTCGGGCTCTGCATTGACAGTGTGGAGCCTGCTTGGAATTCTCTCTCCCTCTCTCTCTGCCCCTACCCCATTTGTGCTTTCTCTCTCTCAAAAAATAAATAAATAAATAAATAAATAAATAAATAAATAAATAACAAAAAACAAAAAACATAAAACAAAAACAACCCAGACTCTGAACCATAGAGAACAGAGGGGAGATGGGGCAGATCGCTGAAACAGGTAAAGGGGATTAAGAGTACACTTATGATGAGCACTGAGTAATGTATGGAGTTGCTGAGTCACTGTATTGTGCACCTGAAATTAATGTAACACTGTATGTTAACTACACTGGAATTAAAAAAATATATCTAAAAAAAAAAAAGTCTTACACAGTTTAAGTTTATTTGCCTTATAAAGTCATTTTGACCTCCAGAAATATTACGTCAATTTCTAGTTCTCCCAGCATGTATGAAACTGCCCATTTCTGAGCTCTCTCACATTACCATTTTACTCTTCTAAATTTTTCCTTTTCTTTGGAGAAAAATTATATTTGATATTTTAATTTATATTAATGTGACGACCAGTAAAGTCAGGTTTTTCAAATGTTTACTGGCTAATTATTACTATTTACTTTGTGAATTTGTCATCTGTATCTTTTATATATTTTTAGAATATTTTCATTTTCTTTTTTTAAATAATTTTTTAAATGTTTATTTATTTTTGACAGAGAGAGAGAGAGAGAGAGCAAGCTCAAGCAGGGGAAGGGCAGAGAGAGAGGGAGACACAGAATTCGAAGCAGGCTCTGAGCTGTCACAGTGCAGAGCCCAATGTAGGGCTTGAACTCACAGACTGCAAGATCATGACCTGAGCTGAAGTCACAAGCTTAACTGACTGAGCCACCCAGGCACCCCCATTTTTTTTTTAAGTTTACTTATTTATTTTGAGAGACACAGAGAGAGCATGCTTAGGGGAGGGATAGAGATAGGGGGAGAGTGAGAATCCCAAGCAGGCTCTGTGCTTTCAGAGCCCAATGTGGGGCTCAAACTCACAAACCAAATCATGAGATCAGGACCTGAGACAAAACGAAGAGCCATCAGGCATCCGAATATTTGCATTTTCTTATTGATTGGGAGTTCTTTATGTAACAAAGCTAATAATTCTTTTCATTCATTATGTTGCAAAAGACTGCATCATTTATATTTCTGAAACCTAATTGCTCAAAGACCTACTGAAGGCCTTGGGTGCTAACAACTATCTTGCTCTTTCATAGGCTTGGAGTTTTTAAGCCAACACCTTGGGTCTGATTGTTCAAATAATTTTAGCTGTATGAGCTGACCCTCCTTTTTCTACCTTGAAAACAAGAGTAAATTTTTCACCTCCAGCCTAGCCATCGATCGATAACAGCACAGGACTTTAACATTATTCTTATTTTCCAAGTCAGTAGTGTCTTGCTTTTGTTGATAGTTCACATGCTATGGCATTCCTTATGATACTCATAAGCATTTTGGATACAAAAAGAACACATTCTGTAATTATCGTGATGTTTTGTAGAACCAAGTATGCTAAAAAACAGTCAAACACATTCTAGACCCTTAATAAGTATTTGTCAAACTGAACGAAAGGAAACTTCTCAGAATGTTACAAAGCTGTAAAGTCTGATATAAAATAGCACGATTTGCTTTTAAAAACTTGTTTCAGGATGGAAATGAAAGGTGTCGTAATTGACTTTCCCTTTAGAAGGTGACCAAAGAAATTATGGCATGCCTCGCTTTTTTATTTCCTTTCTTTCTTTTTTTAATCTTAGATTGCTAGACCAGACTCAGCTAGTTCTGCAGCTGTGTTCTTGGCTGGGTAGAAATGCATCTCCATTTTCTGCTCCAGTGACCAGCTATTGTACTGACCATCTCTACCTTTCTTTTAGTTATGTGAAGCAAAGCTCTTAAAGTTACCTGAATATTTGCATAACACACATTGTCCTGAGTTTGTTTGAGCGATTCTAAAGTAAACAGTTTTTTGGCTTTCAAACTTACATAGCACTAAAGAATGGAATTTAAGGTTGGCTCAGGGGGCGGATTAGACGAGGTATTATAAATTCCCGAGTGTGCCCCAGGATTAGGGGTCTGGCTCTTATAGACTCCAAGATTTTCAATTAAAGCTAGGAATATTATCCTGAGTTTATGTTGTTTTCCATTGCTGCTGCTGCTTTCTGCCAAGCAAGAGTTCATGACAGATTTTTTGCCTGTTCTCAAGCAAATAAGAGTAGGCAACACTTACATAGCACCCTTTCTCATATATTAGGCACCAGGCCCCATTTTTCACATTAACTCATTCAATCCTGATAACAAACTTATAAGGTAGGTTGTATGAGGACAATGATAGTTGCTGTAACAAATAAGCCATGGGATGTTATTGATTTAATCCAATAAGTGATTATTTCTCATTGCCTGTAACCCACTTACAGGTGTTTGGTAGAAAGTTTAGGGACCCAAACTTCTTTCATTTTGTAGCTTTTCTATACCTTAGAGCCCCAAAATCTTTCTCTTCTAACCAGCAAATGGAAAACAAAAACGGGGGATTCTCTGTTGGAGGTTTTAAATGTGTGAGGCCTGAAAGCATTGCACATCTGCCCATGCCATTTTCCAGAACTCAGACACATGGCCTCATCTAACTGCAAGTGTTGTTAAGAAACACAGTCTAGCTGTATTTCCAGGTGAAAGAGAAAGTGGTTTTGGTGAACATACAGATTCTGTCACAGTCCACTCTTTGGTTACCAAATAGCCTCACTCAACTAACCCTTCTTCCCACACAAACAACACACTCATTCCTTTCCCAAAAGAGACAACCCAATGCCCCTTGGAATTACTGCAGTTATCTAAAAATCCAGCATTTCTGGGTAATGTGTGGCCTTCTCCATCAGGATGGGATGTTTTCTTCATTGCCCATTGATCTCTGAACTGAAGGGACAAACTTCCGTGTCCCATTCATACCCAATATAAAGTGGTGGGCAAGGACAAGATAAAGTAATAGCTGTGCCCAGTTGGAAAGGGAAGACAGAGACACACAGCAATGCGGATAACTGACAATGGTGAAGGCCCAGTGGGAAGGCATTGTGCTGTGACCTGGTCCTGGGAGTAGGAGTAAGTACCTTGGCTCCTCCCTTCTTACTGTAGCCTGATTTTCCACTCTGGGAGGAATTCCATGCACTTTGTTTTCTGTAGTCCTCTCTGCTTTCTGGAAGGTTCTTCCTTAGCTGTTATCCTCCATGGCCACCTATGAACCCATGAGATGGGTGTGGAGGAGCCTGTCCTTTCTGAGGGCTACACAGCTTCTGAAGCCCACTTCCTACTTGTGCAAATTTGGAGACTCAAAGGTTGGTTCAAGGTTCTAACTATCAAAAGCCTTTTAAATCTAGGTTTATTTTTCTTTGGCAATATCACTCCCTAAAAATTCAGAATGTGCTAATCTTTGCTTCCCAGAAATCCCATGAGCAAAAGTTCATACCCAAAGTTTTTTCCTATACATGCTTCTCAAGCTTCATTTATGTATTTGCTTCCTCTCTCATGCTTCTGTCTGTTGAGTTGAGAGTAACTGTCTTGAGACTATCGAAAACAATAGGCATGGATGGGAATGTCACATCCTTATTCAGATCGTTGTTAGTAGGCTTGAGTCAGAAGGGGATTTTGTTGCTCAAATATAGTTAGCGTTTGGGATCCAAAATGAGTAGGCTTTTATAACCCTTGAGACCGACTATTTCTGGACTCTGTAGCCTCTTTTACTTCTGTTTACAAACCAGCCAATCTTTCCTAGACCCCTCTCTTTCTCATAATTCTCACTAAGAACAGAGTTGTACAAGTGCCTACCTCCTTAACTCGGTGCCCTACGTGTCTCATCTCACCCTAGTCCCTGACCTGGGAAAAATCAACACATCCTATGACTCTATTTCCAGCCACTTCCCCTGGACTACAGGCTTAAGTAGGCATAATGTCTGCCATTGAAGGCAACAGTTGTATCAGATTTTTGCCACTTTACGAAACAGGTTTCTTTCTTTCTGGTTTCTTATATCACTTTCCTCACTAATTACCACTCAACTGCTGAGCTGGTTCTGTATTGTTTTAGGTTTTGGTGATGGCAGCACTCCACTTCTAGCTGCCATTTTTTATATTGCTTGGCGTAACAGTAGCTGCTATAACAAACCTTGGAATTTCAGCTTAAGACAATAGTTATTTCTTCTCATAGCCAAGCCAATGTAGGCACCTTCCACATGGTGACTGAGGGCCTCAAGCTTCTGCCACCTTGACTTTTGCCATATGCTGGGATCATGGAGTCCTTTGCTTTCAGACAGAATCAGTGAAAACATAGAGGATCATCTATGGGAGGGTTTTAATGGCCAGGCCTAGAGGTGGTACACATTAGTTCTGTCACATTCCATTGGCCAGAACCCAGTCATTCCACATCGAGTGCAAAGGAGGCTGAGGGATATAATCTAGTCCTGTGCTCGGTGAGAATAGGGACCAGGCTTTGGGGAATACATGAGAGCCTCATTGATAAATATACAGCACCGGAAAAACTGAGTCATAAACCAGCAAGTTCCTTGTGTTTTCATAGCATGTTTGTCTCTATAAAGAAGGAATGTGTCCTTATAGAGGCCTAAGTGCTTGATCACATCTGAGAGTGAGAGTAAGGACTTTGTTCTTAAATGGTGAGTCATGGCAACCCTTTCCTGGGCACATTTTCTATAAGGATAAACTTAGAATAAATTCTACCTGTACCTCCTCCTCCCCCCCACCCCCCCCCCCAATTTTTGTCTTTGCAGATAACCCAAGGATTTTCTGGTGCCAGAGAGCTTGTACTGGATGGCCATAGGGAGGTAGTGTCAGGATGGGGAGCACTGGGGCTTTGTCAGAGTAAAGGGCTGGACACTCATTTCTTCAGGAATGTTGACTGATGATGTTTTCTCTTAGAGCAGAACTTGAGTGCCTATAGTTTTGGGATGTGACCCCAAAAAGCACAATTAAGGAAGTGGGAGATGTAAGTCAGAGAGGAGAGAAAACCCAACAAATAGGTTATTGTTGGGGCAACAGGGACTCAATCTTAGTAGAGATCTCTTGAGAAACCATGTGGGGCATGCTTTAGAATTCTCCCAGTGAAAATCAAGGAGACTCTGTAGCCATTTTTACAACAACTCCCAACCATGTTGATTGAAGGTTGGTCCAGGAGGATTAAGTACCACCTCCCCCATCTATGGGCTATATTTACAAGCAGTCTAGCAAGCTCCTGTGACAGGCCGAGAGGAAGACATCTGCAGACACATGAGAGGGGAGCTGCGAGCCTGACCTAGGGTCTGTCCATTGCTGCAAGAGACCTCGGGTGGTCCAGAGAACATGGGGCACGTGCTGAGATGGGAAGAGGCACAGGGAATGAGAAACAAAGACTCAGATATAACACAGACTCTCAAAATCCACCTGGCAGACCTCATTGGTTGTAGCTGTCCTCTGGGTGGGGCTGAACTCTGCCTCCATTGTGTATTAACTAGTATTAGCACTTAACACTCTCCAGTTCCATCCACGTTGCTACAAAGCGCCAAGAGACTCTTAAAAACTGAGAACAAACTGAGGGTTGATGGGGGGTGGGAGGGAGAGGGAAATGGGTGATGGGCATTGAGGAGGGCACCTGTTGGGATGAGCACTGGGTGTTGTATGGAAACCAATTTGACAATAAATTTCATATTAAAAAAAACACCTAGTATTAGCAGCCAGCAGTAATAGAGCATTTACTGTGTCCAGAAGCTACACTAAGGGCTTGACATAAATGATCTCATTTAATGTTCATTGACCATCTACTATGTACCAGGGGAGAAGCAAGAGATGAATAAAACTTACTCTCTGTACTTAATTTAAACTCTGGCAGGAGGGATAAAGAGAACACAAAGGTTTTATACAGCAAAGGATCTATTGGAGTCCAGGACAGTTACAAATAAGTATGGGTCTCTGGGACATGAAACTGACTTCTGGATGGAGGATCAGGTGTCCTTAAGGAAGAAAAAGAAGGAATTTGAACCTATCCTTGAAGGATGGGTAGGAGTTTGACAAGCCTATTGGGGGAAGTGCATTTGTGGACAAAGTGATGGAGTGTTTGGGAAGCTGGAGGGGAGGGAGACAAGATGGACATTGCTAGGAAGCTGTCACAATATGATTGAACCTAGGAGTTAGACAAATCTGTAAGCCAGATGTGACACCAAGGTCAAGAAAAAGAAGCCAGATCAAGCATTAAATTGAGGGTACAGAATATCTCCAGTAGAAAGCAATAAGTATGTGGGAGAAGAAAAGTTTTGGGGAGGAGCGAGATACAGGGGGGTAGAGGTAAGTGATTCAGGAATAATGTCGTGATTGCTAGATGTCTGTAGCAATCCATTCAACCGTTCAGTATATACCCCTCATTCATTGTTCTCATTCATTCAACAGATATTTATTGAACACCCACTGTGTTCCAGCCACCCACTTATATAATGAGGCCACAGTAGAGTAGAAATCTATGACCTCATGGAGCAGATGCAGACAATACCATGTTTTAAAAATATCTAGTATTTCAGATAAGTAGCATGGAGAAAACCAAGCAGCGAGGGGTGACAGGGAGTATTACGTGGGGAAGAGGGCTGGTATTTTAACGAGAGTGGTCAGGGATGGCCCTGCCGAGAAAGTGATGTATGAGCAAAAGCTGAGGTTGTAGGGGAGTGAGCTATGCATCTCCTTGGCAGAAGAATGCAACTGTGAAGACCCCAGGCAGGAACAGGGCCTTTTGGTCTGGAAATAATGGGGAAACTGGGCACGGCTGGAGCAGAGTGAGTGAAGGACATGATGGCTGGTGTGAGGTTAGAGAGAGGAAGGCAGACCAGATGATGAAGGTCAGTGGTTTTCAGTGGGGTGGCACCATTCGATAGGGCTTCTGAGATTCATGGGGCTATATTTGTTCTAGTGTATTTGTGTCTAAATATTTCCATGTTAAAATACATAATCCATATTTTATTATGAATTGCTTTCTCTTAATTCTGCTCTGTAATTTAGATAGGGCATTATGTGATTTTCTTTTTTAAAGATTGTATGTGGAGTGTGGTGATATTATCCTTAAATTTGATTTCTGGACTGTAAAGGAGGTGTTACACAATGTTTGCTACTAATGGAGGCTTTGAGTCCACCAGGGTCAAGAGCTTCTGAAGAAAGACCAGAAAGGCCATTGTAAGGGCCGTGGATTTGACTGCAGAGCAGAGTGGTCCGAGTAGAGTTAAACAGAGAAATATCATGATCAGGTAGGATTAAACAGTTCTCACTGGCTCTCTGTGTAGAGAGCAGACTATAGAGGGCAAGAGCAGAAGCCAGGAGGCCAGTCAGGAGGTTACTGCAGTGTCTTAGTCTGTCCAGGCTGTTGTAACAAAAATACTATAAACTGGGTAGCTTATGAATAGCAGATGTTTATTTCTTACAATCTTAGAAGCTGGGAAGTCCAAGATCATGGTGCTAGCAGTCTTGGCATCTGGTGAGAACCCAGATGGCTTTCTTTTGGCTGTCACATCACATGGTAGAAAGGACCTCTCTTATAAGGGCACTAATCCCACTCGTGGGGGTAGAGTCCTCACGATGTAATCACTCCCAAAGGCCCCCACCTCCTAATACCATCACACTGGAGATTAAGTTTCAACATGAATTTTGGGGGGACAGACATTCAGACAACAGCATGAAGTAACAGTGGAAGATGATGGTGACTTGGATTGGGATGGTATAGTGTGGAGGGAGAAGTGGTGTAATTCGGGAATATTTTTTGAAGGTGGGAACTGTAGGGTTTTCTGACAGATTTGATGTGGAGTACAAGAGAAAGAGAGGAGTCAAGAATGACACCATATTTTTGAACTGAGCAATGAAGGATATTGATGTTATCAGCTGGGATGGGAAGCCTATATGTACAGTGGGTTTTGGAAAGCACCAGAATTTATAGGACACCAACTATGTGCCAGGCACTATTTTAGGCACCAGGAATTTTCACAGGTCTGATGTGGAACATTACATAAAGAAGTTCTTCAGAACAGAAGCTGAGGCTAGCAAGGACCAGGCTGCTCTGACATGTAGGATTCCAGCTAGAGTGTAAGTCCTCTGAGGTCAGAAGCAAGATCTGGCATCTTGGTCATCTTGGCCACCCACTTAGTATATGTTTGGTCACTATCCGTTGAGTGAATGGTGATTCATTGTCTCTAATTTCCTTGATGATCCAAGTGAAAATGGGATAAAAGTCTACCCTGTGTGAACCCATGAAATTATTAGAATAGCTGTTATGATTTTAGACAGGGATTTCTTTTAACCCATTTTAAATATTCTTATATGGCTGTGGCACCTCCAGGCCACACACAGTGTGTTTTATCCCTGAATCTGCATGCAGGGTTTACCACATAGGAGGTTTTGTTGAATGAATATTTATTGAATGGATACATTTTATGTATTTTTGTTTTGAGAGCGAGAGACAGAGCTGGCAAGCAGGGGAGAGGGGCAGAGTAGGGGGAGAGAGAGAATCTTAAGCAGGCTCCATGCTCACTGCAGAGCTTAATCCCATGACCCTGGAACCATGACTTGAGCCTAAATGAAGAGTTGGATGCACAACCAACTGAGCCACCCAGATGCCCCATTTTATGTATTTTTAAAGAATATGTTTATTAGGTAGATTTTATGATATAATTATAGTATCTATTTCATTTGTTTCCCAAGTTTTACTTTTTTTTTATAATAGTTATTGTATATATATTCTTTATTAACTATAAATTTTATGGTTGTGTAATAATCTATTTTACCTGGATAAACTATAATTCCATTATTTTCTCATTAGTCAACACTTAAGATTCTTTCAATATTTCAGACTAATAAACAAGATATCGATGAACATTTCCCTTAATGTACTTTTAATGTATGTAATGTATTTTAATGTACTTTAGGTTATTCCAGTAGGGTGTTAAGATTTCTTGATCAAGGATTATGATAGACATTGTTAACATTTGCCAATATCTGTTTCTTTACTCCTTTTGGGCAGGCAGAAAACTTCACTTCTCAGCCTCCTTGCCATTGGGTAGGGCCATGTGATGTGACTAGTTCTGGCCAATGAAACATGAGGGGAAGGGACACGTAAACCTTACCTCTCTACCAACCTGAGGAAGGTAGGCTGAGAGAGCAAGAAGTCAATGTTTGTTATATTAAACTTCTAGGACTCCAGAGTTAATTTGTTGCCACAGCTGAACTATTCTATCCTGACAAATACACAGACTTTGGACCTTATTATGGATTAGGGTATATACAGGAAAATTTCACAACAGTTGGTATATAGTAGATACCCAATAAATATCTACTTAATGAATCAGTGAGACTGCCCAGAATACATGAAAATACCAATTTCATTGTTATCAACAGTAATGGATTTATTATTTGATTGTTCTAGTCAATTTAATAGGCAGAAATATTGCCATGGCCAACAAAAAATCAACCAATTTCTTTGCTTCTGGAAAAGGCTGAACGTTTTTTCATCTGTTGTTAGCTATTTCTTCTTTGGTGTATTATTTGTTCAAAATCTGGGGCACCTGAGTGGCTCAGTTGGCAAAGCATCTGACCCCTTGCTTTGGCTCAGGTCATGATCTCATTCTTCATGAGACCGAGCCTGGCATCAGGCTCCATGCTGACAGTATGCAGCCTGCTTAGGATTCTTTCTCTCTCTGTCTCTGTCTCTCTCTCTGCCCCTCCTCCACTCATACAAGCTCTCTCTCTCTCAAAATAAGTAAATAAACATTAAAAATCTTTTATCCATTCTCTGTAACTATTTATTGAATGCTTTCACTGTTTTAGATACTGGGGATATAGTGGTAAATGACCTTGTTATCATAGAGCTTTTATTCTAGTATGGGAAAAAACGACATGTAAACAAATGCTTACATATTTTAGTTAGTGGTAAGTGCGATGAAAATCCAGGTCAGTGGCTTCAAGATAGACTAGGTATGTCTTCACACGGGGTCATGTAACATCTTTCTGATAACATCAACTTTTGAAGAAAGGGAATGAGCCAAGAAGATACTGTGAAGAAAGGTGTCTCAGGCGGAAGGAATAGCACATAGTATGGCTGTAAGGTGGGGGTACGCTTGATATTTTGGGGTTACAGTGAGAAACAAGTCTGGCTGAAGCAGAATCAGCAAGGAGAAAGTAGTAGGAGATGGAATTGAAGAGGTAAAAAGCTAGAACATATAGGGTCTCCAAAGCCACTGTTATATCTTTTGACTCTTCTTTGGAGTGTTATGTGAGCCACCGGGGGCTTTCGAGCTGAGGAGTGATGTGATATGATCTATTTAAAAGGATTACTCTGGGAGCACCTGGGTGGCTCATTTGGTTGACTGTCTGACTCTTGGTTTCGGTTCAGGTCATGACCTCACAATTCATGAGATTGAGCCCATGTTGGGCTCCACGCTGTCAGTGCATAGCCTGTTTGGGATTCTCTCCTTCTCTCTCTCTGCCCCTCCCCCACTCATTCATGCTCTCTCTCAAGATAAATAAACTTTTAAAAAAATAAATAAAAGGATTCCTCTGGCTTCTCAGTAGATGAGATGACATGGGAGAAAGCAGGGGACAATATTTTGATGGAAGATGAAGACAGCTTAGACCAGGGTAACACCATGGATAAAGTGAGAAGGGGTCAGATTCCTGATGCATTTTGTAGTGGAGCTGATAGGGTTTAATGATAGATTGCACATGGGGCCGGCTAAGAGAAATGAAGGAGTCAAGAATTATTCCAAGGTTTTTGACTTGAATAACTAGAAGAATGTAGTTGCCATTTACTTTGTTGCTTTATTGAACCATATTTGGTATTTTTCATGGCTCCGGAAAAGGCCATGAGAAATCAAAAGAACAGTGTACTGGGGGGAGCATGGTGTTCACTTTCCAGGTCCAGGGGTCCACTGATTGACTGAAAGCAGCTGTGGTCTGCGTCCTGGCAGCAGTACAGTGACTCTCACCTTCTCTGGCTCTCCTCGCCATCTCCTTTTCACTTCCAGAGACATGGCCTCTGGTGTGGCTATCTCTGATGGCATCAAGGTGTTTTAATGATACGCAGGTGCACAAGCCATCTATGCCGGAGGAGGTGAAGAAGCACAAGAAGGTAGTGCTCTGAGACCTACGGGGGAACAGAAAAGTCCTCTGGGAGGAGGGCCAGGCTGGCAGCAACCCCTGTGTGCTTTGTCAAGACACTGCTGGCCAAGGTCTGCTATTACAGCCTCTGTGATGCAAACTAGGAGATGGAGGAGAGCAAGAAGGGGACCTTGTGTTTATCCTCAGGACTTGTGAGTCTGCACTCCTTGGGAGCAGAACGACACATGCCAGCTCCTAGGATGTCATCTAGAAGAAGCTGATGGAGATTAAGCATGAATTACAAGCAAACTGTTAGGAGAAATTCAGGCACCAATGCACCCTGGCAGAAAAGCTGGGGGGAGGCAGTATAATTTCTCCCTGGAGGAACAGCCTTTGTCTTCCTCCTCCTTCCATCCCTGATGGTTCCAGCCTTCCTAAACTGGTTTTGATCTGATTCCTCTTAGGTCGAAGCAGATCCAGTGTCCCTAGGCACTGCAGTTTATGGAGGGTCTGTATTTTTTCAGCAACAGTTCTGTTCCCCACTTGTTCCTCCTCATTCCTTTTTAAAAATTTTTTTAAATGTTTATTTTTGAGAGAGAGAGAGAGAGAGTGCTGCATGAGCAGAGGTGAGGCAGAGAGAGAGAGAGAGAGAGAGAGAGAGAGAGGGAGACAGAGCATCTGAAGCGGGGAAGTGGGCTCTGAGCTGACAGCAGAGAGCCCGATTCAGGGCTTGAACCCATGAACCTCGAGACCATGACCTGAGCTGAAGTCAGATGCTTAACTGACTGAGTCATCCAGGTGCCCCCCATACCGCCAGCTTCTAACCATGGTAGTGACCGTGCTCCCCTGTTTAGTTCTGTGTGTAAGGGGAATGTTGTGAACATGATCCCTCCCTCTCGGGACTGGTTCCCCTCCCCTTTTCCCATGGTTGCAGCCACTCATGGAAGTAAGACTATAAGAGACTGTCAGTTAACACACACACACACACACACACACACACACACACACACACACCCCAATTAAAAAAAAAATTGGATTTGAATTAAAATAAATAAATAAAATAACATAAAAAACAAACAAAAAACTGATTGTGGTCTGCTTATGGCCACGGTGATTGGTTTAGGGGTGGGCATTTGACCTTAGATGACCTCATCAGGGGCCCAGGACTTACATTTAATAATTTGGGACAGCTACTCCTTCTACTCAAAATGAACAAAGAAGCGTGCTCCCTGAGGCTTCCAGGAGTCCTCTTGCTCTTTTGAGAGGAACCAGCCCTGGAATGAACCTGACATCATAGAAAGCTGAGAAAAGACATAAAAATGCTGGGTCTTTTGTGACGTGGTTGAGTCCATCCTGGCTTGAAGTCTACCCAGAGACGATTCAGTTACATGAGTTAACAAACCCCCTTTCGTTGTGTATGTGAGCTTGGGCCGTGTGTTCTTTTTTTTAAAAAAAATTTTTTTTAACGTTTATTTTTGAGACAGAGAGAGACAGAGCACGAACAGGGGAGGGTCAGAGAGAGGGAGACACAGAATCTGAAACAGGCTCCAGGCTCTGGGCTGTCAGCACAGAGCCCGACACGGGGCTCGAACTCACGGACCATGAGATCATGACCTGAGCCGAAGTCGGACGCTTAACTGACCAAGCCACCCAGGCGCCCCTTGGGCCGTGTGGTCTATTCCTTGCCACCAGCCCCGTCCTAATTGATATAAGCAGCTTTCCATGTAAACGCTGTCCACAATTCTCAGGCAGAATGCTCTCACCACCTGGGATCTCAGAACACAGGAAATAGTCACCCCAGAAAATCTGCAAACCATTTGAGGCTTAGGATTGGAGAGTGACATCATATTCTGGGAGAGGAAAGGCCACCTTCAGAGCAGATGCTGTCCAAACTCCTGGAGGAATGGATCCCAGGAACTGTCAGAGCAGCAGACATCACCGGGCATCGAATGATCTCGGCTGCATCCCCGGCAGTGAGGGCCGGGTGTTCTTCCTTCAAAAAGAGGGTCTTTGGCAACTTGCTTCTGGACACCGAAGTGTTTACAGTCATACTCACCAGTTGCCAGAGGCATGAGATGGAAAGGGATTCTGAATGCGGAGTCTCCATGAACACCAACAGCTCGTGTCAACATTTGTTTCCGAAAACCCTTTACCAATTTATGCTCCTTTCAAGACCGTTTAGGTTCATGATGAGCAGGAGAGGTTGTGGAGTCAGATCGCCTGGACCTCTCTCCTGGCTCTGCCAGCACTCGTGGACCCAGAAGGGATCTCAGGGCTGAGGTCAGCCAGCAGATAGGGGCTCTGAGACATCGCAGTCTCAGCAAATGCTCCGCACAGGGTAGTCACCCCAGATCGGAGAGCACTGCTGTGCAATAGACTTCCTGGAGCCTCTTCTCCCCTAATTGTCTTGATTGTCATCAAGTCTGAAACAAATTCTAGTGTAGTGACTAAAAACATCAACAGTCTGCAGCCAGACCACGAGAGTCTGAATCTTAGATCCGTCACCTATAGACTGTGCAAGTTACTTAACTTCTCCATGCCTCAGTTTCCTCCTCTGAAAAGAGGAGGTAATAAAAAGGTGTCTCCTCAAGTTGCCTGGAGGATAAATGAGTTACTATGGTGACTCTTAGAACAGCGCCTGGCATCAGTGAATATTAGCTATAAAGTTGCCTGCAACTTGCTAATCAGTAATGACACAGAGATGCCAAACGCAAACATGAATTGAAAGAGAAGAAAGAAATGCATACGCAAAGCAGAGTGCCCATTAATATCTGACAAGAGAATGGTTGGGGTGCCTTTCAATGAGGCCCAGATCTTCTCTCTCCAGCCAGGGTGGGGTTTCCGGGGTGGAACCAATGAGATGGAAGGGGAAGCCCAGCCATCTCCTTCTCGCCACCATTAGCCTTCTGGCCCCGAGGCCGGTGTAGTTTTTCTTTTATGCTGCGTTAATCCTACTCCGAGTAATAACAACCATCCCTCACTTTTTAATTCCACCGTAAGTTTAGGGAGCCCTTTCACAGCTCTCTGTATCCCACTGCCCTCCCCCCCCGCCCCCGTCCCCAGTAGAATACTGTCTTCCCATTTCACAGATGGAAAAAACACAGCATGAGCTTGCCATCCAGCATCCATAATATTCAAAAACATGCAAGCATCAGGGACTCTTTTTTTCCCTTCTTTATGTTTTTTATTTTCAAAATGTTTTACAGTTTAAAAATGGATTGCTAATTTTTTCTTATGTGTTAATAGTGCTGGTAACTCCTATTGAATAGCCTACATGCCAGGCACTGCTTTAAGAACTTTTTGTGTGCGAAGGCATTTACTTCTCACAAGAACCCAGTTTGATAGCTACTGTTATTTTTCTCCTCTTACAGATGAGATCACAGAGGCACAGTGACCTGCCATGATTAGGTTTGAACTTGCAACGGTTTGACTCCAGAACCAACACATATAATTACTGTGCTAGCCTACATGTTCGTGGTAGAATTTTAATAACACCAGGAAAGAAAAAAAGATGAATTTTTAGGAAAAGTATAATGCCAATACTCAGATATAACTACTGTTAACATTTGGTGTAGGTTAATGGTTATACATCAGGCAGGGGATGGGAGTGGAAGAAAAAGGCATAATGGGGATTATTTGGGGAGCTTTTAAAATATGCCTACGCTTAAGATATTATACCTGAGGGAGAAGGCAAGCATATGAGTATTTGGGGGAAAAAAGTTAGGTGATACTAGTAAACAGCCTCTTTCTTCTTTCACATGCCAATGGCTCCACCCCCATCCTAGTTGAAAGCCACTGGTGTATTTTTCCAATCTTCTATGCATAGCTTCATGTGCACACATAAATATACACTTCTAAATAACAAATCAGAAACTAATAAACAATAGTTTAAAAAAAGCAAGCAGGCGATGCTGGCCTATTATACGGTGAAATTCCTAATTGCCCTGGATTTTGCTGTTCCTCAAAGGCACATTAGTAAGGACAAATACGAGTTTCCAGGTTGGAACCTGCTAGGCTTTTTCAGCATCAACAGCCCTTCCTGTGAATTTGTTGTTTTGTGATTTGGCAGGTGGAAGTGGCCAAATAATTCTGTGGCCCAGGTTCTCCCAGGGGTCTTGTACCCTGGGCTGATTTGTGCTTTATAGTCTTACAGACATAGCTCCATGCCAGGGCGTTGGACAACTGCCTGTGCTTGTGTTTTTCCCCATTTAGGCCTGCACGAGCGCATGGGACAAACCCAGCAGGATGCCTGGTGTGTTCTGGAAGGAGTGAGAGCCTGAGCCCTAGAAGGGAGAGCCAGAATGAGGTCTTCCTGTCTCTGCTTCCTGTGATGGCCCATCATAGCGCCTGTGACACTGCTGACTTTCTCCCCTGCGCCAGTCAGTGGACCGTGTGCTACTTACGTGCAGGAAGCAGGTCTGGTGATTTTGTCTTTCTTCCTCTTTGTATCTTGATTGCTTGGAATGGTGCCTGGGACAGAGGGAGCAGTGGCTTCGTGTCAGGATGAATAACAGGCATGACCACAGCGAATGTCTAGAGGTGGCTCTGTGCCTCAAGACAGACGAATAAGACAAAAGTTTCCATTCCAGTCTTTACAACAACCCCATAAGAGAAAGTCTAGATTCTATTATTCTCCCCATTGGAGAGCTAAGGAAATTAGGCAGGGAGAGGTTGAATAACTTGTCCAAGGTCACACAGATAAGCGGCCGTCTGCAATCAAACCCGGGAAGCTGAGCCCCAGTGTTCAAATTCATCGTGCCTACTCTTTGTTACTTCTGTCATGCTCTCTCCTCTGATTCAGCGGCCACAGTGATCACTTTAAGATTTTGCGTCATCACATGACTCCCTGATCAAGAACCTTCACAGCCAGACTCCCCAGCGTGGTGCAGAGGCTATCTGCAATTGTCTCCAGTCCTCTTGCCACTTCAGACCAGCAAGAGTTTGATCCCAACTTGATTTACAAGCTGTGAAACCCTGGCTATATTGCTTAACCTCTCCACTCGGGCTCCTCAACTGTAAAATGAGGGCAATAATGATACTGACTTCATACCGCACTAAGGAGAACTTCATAACCATCGACATGGGAACTGCTTAGAATGTGGATTTGCAAGCTTTTTCTATAAGGTGTCAGGTGGGAAATATTTTCAGCTTTGTGGTCATACAGTCTCTGTCACAGCTACTCAACTCTGCCACTGCAGTGCAAAAGCAGCCATAGACAGTAGGGAAAGGAATGAGTGTGCCTCTGGGCCAATAGACAGTTTTTTATGGACACTGAAATGCGAATTTCAAATCATTTTCATGTGTCATGAAATATTCTTCTTTTCTTAAATTTTTAATGTTTATTTATTTTTAGAGAAAGAGAGAGAAAGGGAGGGAGACAGAGGCAGAGGGGGAGACACAGAATCTGAAACAGGCTTCAGGCTCTGAGCTGCCAGCACAGAATCCGATGCAGGGCTCAAACCCACGAACTGTGTGAGACCATGACCTGAGCCAAAGTTGGATGCTTAACTGACTGAGCCACCCAGGAGCCCCAGAAATATTCTTCTTTATATTTCCCCCAAATATTTAAAAATGTAAAAACTTTTCTCAGCTCATGAATAGTATGAGAACAGGTGCCAGGCTATACATGACCCATGGGCTATAGTTTGAAGACTCTTAGTTTGGAATATTGTCTGGTACAGAAGAAGAGCTTCATAAATCCAAGAGACACAGTGTGAAGTAAAGAGGAAAAAGTAGGAGTTTGTAAGGTGCTGGGGGCTTTGACTTGGTAGGGATGTGTGGATGGAAGGGATGGGCCAAATATAAGAGTAAGTTGAGGAATAAACATCTGCTGATTCCATCCTTACACTGACCCAGCACCTTCCATCCTAATTACAGAGGAGATGACTGAGCCTCAGAGAGGTTAGGTAACATGCCCAGAGTTGCACAGCTTTTAAATATTAAAATCAGAACCTGAATCTGGTTTTTATAGGATACCAAAGACTGCTTTTTCTACTTTATCCTAGTGCACTGAACACATAACAAGAACCTATGATGTGTCAGAGGCGGTGGCACATCTGGGAACACAGTGGTATCAGAGATTTAGCTCTGACCAAATGGTGTATAGTCTCATAGGAGATCAGATATTCAAATAGGCAATTATAACTCAGGGTGAACACTCCTATGATAAGAACTCATGGGAGAAGCTCAGAGTTGAAGGTTCTTTTTTTTTTTTTTTTTTTTATTTTTTTTTTCAATGTTTTTTATTTATTTTTTTTGGGACAGAGAGAGACAGAGCATGAACGGGGGAGGGGCAGAGAGAGAGGGAGACACAGAATCGGAAACAGGCTCCAGGCTCTGAGCCATCAGCCCAGAGCCTGACGCGGGGCTCGAACTCACGGACCGCGAGATCATGACCTGGCTGAAGTCGGACGCTTAACCGACTGCGCCACCCAGGCGCCCCTCAGAGTTGAAGGTTCTAACCCACATTGGAGAAATCAGAAAAGGCTTCTTGGAGGGAGTAAAGTCTAAGTGAGACTGTAGATCAAGAAGGAAAGACCCAGGAAAGCACCACATAGGGAATAATAATAAGGTACAGTGTCTTGACTGGTTAGCCTGGTTGTCTGTTGGTGCCTCCTACCCCTGAGAAATCTGGTTCTGAGATTCATGGCCTTTGAAGTTCCAATACTCTTTCCAGGAGGGTCCCTGAGTTTTCTGTCCTTAGGTGTTCTCTGCCCCCACCTCCCTGTTCCTGAAATGCTACCATAGTTTTGCCCCACAGCTCCCTGGAGACAAGACTCAGCCCCTTCTCTGTTTTCCTTCGTTATTTCACATACTCCATGAATTTGGTAAACCTGACTCAAGATTTTGGTGGAGGGAGGGTGTAAACACGGGGAGGGATCACTTCAGGAGCCCAGGGCTTCCGCCCTCTCCTGGCCCCCCACTTCCTTTCTGGAGCTGCAAACAAAATCCTCCCTTTGTCTTGCTGGGAGGGTCCCACCCACCTCCGGCCCTAAGGATCTCAGTTTCTACTCCTAGCGCTTAGCAAAGTATTTTCTCCACAAACACAGCTCTACCTTCCTAAGAGGAATTCCGATGAATAAAGTGTTCTCTTTACACATATATCCTCTTATTTGATCCTCCTAGCAAGCCTCCAGAATAGCTGCCATTGTCCCCATTTTACAGATGGGAAAACTCAGTAACAAGCCCAAATGATAACGTTGAGAGTTAAGCACAGGACTGTCTGATTCCAAAATCTTTCTCAGGCACTCTATTCTAATACCACTGTGATTAGATCTGGAGAAGGGGGGGGGGGGCGGTGATGATGGATATAATCAGAAACTGGGTCCATAAAGAATATTAATTTCGCCAGGGACGTTGGTTAAGGATTATGGTGTTCGGTTTGGGAAGAGAACTGCGACCTGGCTGCGGGCGCCCCAGAACACTCAAGCCTGGGGCTCATTCCACGGGCTTGGCCTGAGAACATTCCTGAAAATAGCACTGCAGTTCTTTGATAACTGAGCAGACGCTAAGGAGACAGGGAGAAGAGGAAACAGGAAATGAAGAGAGAGGAAAGGAAGCTAAAGAGAGCCGGTTCTGTATTCAACAAACAATTTTAGATTCAAAATGAATCTGCTATTGAAGCCAGAAACTCTAGAGAGGTTCACACGGGCCAAGGTTTTTGGCCAGCTCTTCAGAGAATTTGGTTCCAAGCTGGGGAAATGAGGTTACTACGAAGCCAGAGTCTCAACATATGAATCAAAGCCTCCTTTTCAGCATCCAGAAGGATTTGGGGGACGGAGTCCCTAGCAGTTTCAGTGCTGCATGCCTTGGACCTCGGCCACATGTGGGTATGTGAGTGCGTGGCTCCTTGTGAGCCCAGAGGAAGGCTTGACGTGCACCAGGGAACAGGAGCCCCGCCTTCAGGAAGCCGTGAGCGAGGAGCAGCTAAAATGTGCTTCCTCTTCCCCTCTCTCTCCAGCCCTGAAGGTCACTGTGGGCTGACAAGCCCTTCCCCCACACCCTGCGACTGAGTTCAGCTCCCCTTACCCCACCCCTGCCCTCACAGTGGCCCTCAGCCGAATCTGCGAAGTTGCTCTTTACCCCTATCGCTCTCCTGGCTGGGCTCTCTCTTTGCACTTGTGCTCTCCAAGATGAAGGGAACCAAATGCCACTATCACACTGGCAGACCCTAGCTGGCCCCAGAGTTCTGCTTCTGTTTCATGAGGGTAGCACAGTGGGTAGTCCTGGAAGTAGGAATTCCTCTTCAGCATCCAAAGAGAAGATTGCTTAGAACAGTGTCTGGTCTGCGGTACATGCTGTAGGGCTGTAAGCTTTTATTCTCTATCCTGGCCCAGCTCCTAGGTATGCCAGAGTGAGCAGCAAACAAAAGAGATGGGGTGGGAGTGATGGAACTTGAAGTTTAAACATTTGAGAGCCAGATGGGGCAAGTGCATACACAAAGCCCAGGAGGGGGAATTAGCAAGGTACCTTTGTAGAAAAGCAAGTGGACCAGATGGAATCAAGGGAAACATTCCTATAAGTAGTGGGAACAGCTTAAAACTTTTGGGGCCACACTGTTTAGGGTCTTGATTGCCAAGCTAGGGTGTTTGAACTTCATCCTGTAGGTAATGGGGAGCTGGATGGTTTCGATTTTAACACACACATTATTTTGCTATCCTAGATTAAGAGTTGGCATTTAATTGAACCCCTACAAAGTTCAGAGGTACAAAGTTGAGCTTGGTGTGAAGTTGAACTCGACCATGCATTTGGGTTCTGTGTCTTTCCTCTCTCCTGCCCCCTCCTCCCTGTCCTCTCTTCTCCCTTCCTGCTCTCTTACTCTCTCTCCCTGCATTTTACCAATTGTAAAACTCTGTGCATTGCATCTTTCTTGTAGTTGATTCCTAATCCTAGGAATCTTCTCATCAACCTGGTGAAAAGATTGGAAATCTGACATGTTCTTTTCTTTTTTTTTTTCTTTTTAAAGCAGGATTAGGCAGCTAATTGTACATTCCGTACAGAAGGGAAAGTATCTAATTTCTCATCTCTGAGGTTGTCAGATCCCGTCCTGTTCTCCCAGAGACTTAATTTATGCTGTCTGGGTTATCATGGGATAGTCCATATGAAGCTCTGATTTGAGTTACTTGTGGGTCCCATTCTCCCCAATCCTAATAGACCAATAGTTTTCAGCCAGGGAGCAATTTGCTCCACAGGGGGCCTTTACAAATGTCTAGAGACATTTCTGGTTGTCACAACTTGGGTAGGGTTGGAAGATAATGTGCCACTGGCATTTAGTGGCGGGGGTGGGGCAGGGATGCTGTAAACACCCTACAATGCATGGGACAGCCCCCACAACAAGAAATCATCTAGTTCAAAATGCCAGCATTGCTGAAGCCTCTGAGAGAGAAAGGAAAGTGGGGTGAACTGAGTCACTATCTGTGTGGATAGGATAGGGATGGGGCAGGATGACTGACCTGAGGAAAAGGTCCACTGGGAGCAACTGTTCTGAGAAGCATTTGGCATTAGAAAGAAGACCAGAAATTTTTTTAATAATGCCTATTTTTATTGTTGAGAAAGAGAGCATGAGTGGGGAGGGGCAGCGAGGCGGTGGGTGGGGCTGGAGAGAGAATCTGAGGCAGGCTCTGAGCTGTCAGCACAGAGCCTGAGGTGGGGCTCCAAATCACGAACCGTGAGATCATGACCTGGGCCGAAGTTGGACGCTCAACCGACAGAGCCACCCAGGCACCCCCAGAAATTTTAATACACTACTTATGAGCAAATGCAATTTGCCTATTTTTAACTAGCTTCCCTCTGGAAATAATAGAAGTTCAGTATATAGCCCCTAATGATAATTAGTCTACCAAAAACGTAACCATTGGAAGCCTCCACTTGTTAAGTGTCCTGTGAAATCTGATGTATTCATGGGTTCTGAAATGCTCCCAGCGTGAGTACCTACAGCTGTGTTCGGCTTTATTTTGAAGACCCTTGTGGCTTTGACTTTAGAAACATAGGTAATAGTATTGGAAGGGAGCAGGTACCAGACATACATTTTGGTGGGGGACTATGTAGCACCTAAAGCATTTTATATCCAGGTGGTCAGTCCTTGAACTTGATCCTCTTAGTAAGAATGTGGTTGATTATTAACTGCATTTGGAGGAGTAGAGACTGATCCCAGTGGTTCTCTGGGTCCATAATGTCTCTTACACATCAGCTGGTCTCAGCCCTCTTCATAGGTAAGTTCTGCCCACCAAGCTTGGTCCTTGACCTTGTGTCCTCATTCCCTAGTGTCCTCATCCAGTCCCAAGACATTAATCCTCTCCATATGCCAGTGGCTCCTGATGCTCACAGGCAACCCCACTGCATTGTCCTCCTTCCCTGAAGGACCATTTCACATCTTCCTTCTCCTCAAACCTCCACCATCCCTGCCCCATCACTCTACATGGATGACCTCATTTCCTGTTTAGAAAACAGAAGCAATCAGAAAAAACTTCTACAGATTCCACCCCATCTACCAGCATCCGTGTCCTTTTGCTTTTCTTCCTCCCCAGTCACCATGGTCCAGCTCTAGGCTCCTCCCCTCTGCCTCCTGGACGTCATTTGCCTCCTTTCTCCTGAATTTGTACTTTCCCACCCCTGCATTATTTCTATCAGTTTATGTACAATATATTCCATATTCTTAAAAAAATCTTCCTTGATCCTACATCTCCCTAGCAGTTGCCCCAGTTTCAGCTCCATTTACCAGCCCAAAAAAAAAAAAAAAAAAAAAAAAAAGGTTTGCCTTCTCATCTTCATTCTCTGCAACTTGTCTGTCCTGAACCTTTTTATTTATGCTTTCATCCCATCAAACCAGCAAAACCTACTCTTTTCAAGGTCACCATGACCTCCATTTGAGACATTTAGCAGCATCCACCCCGTGGGGCACAGTCCTTCTTGACACACTCCTGACAGCCTGGGAGAGCTTGATTGTTTCCTTAGCAGTGAAAATGTCTTCCATGCAGGGAACATTTAGAATTTAATTGCAGAGGTGAAGTAAATCAGTATTAAGTTGTTTTATGTTAAATTTGGGAATATCTGTGTATTTGATATTTTAAGACTCGTAATGTTTAAATGAATTTGGTGTATCAGAAGACAAGATGCTATATTCAAAGACTTCTGTAAGAGACTTAACAAAACTAATTTTGTAATCAAAGAATTTTGAACCAGTTACACTTTATTTATAAACTTAATTTTTTTTGGTTTTACAAGAATGACTGAAATAGTCAGGATTTTTTTTTTTTAGTCACTTAATTCATAGTTAGTGAATTAACATAGACGGTAAGAGCCAAAATCTGGATTCTGGAGCCAGACTTTGTGTTTCACAAAACAGTTCAGTTATTAGTAGCTAGATGACCTTGTGAGAATTGCCCTCCGTACCTCAGTTTTCCTGTATTTATAACAGGAATGATAATAATATGAGCTATCTGCTGGAATTTCTATGAGAATTAGAGTTAATGATGTAAATTGTTTACGATAGTTTCTGGACATGGTAAGGGCTGTGTTAGCTGTCAGTGAAAAGCAAATAAAATATATTAAATTTATAAATGCAGTTAAAAACCTTTAAAAAGTTGTTTAGTGAACTAAGTCTAAGTGGAACAAACCCTTAATCAAACCCTCCCATAAAACAAGTTGTTAGGATTTCCCTTGGAAATCGCATAATAAGATTTGTAGAAGTCACTTGGGAGCTTGAAGGAAGAAGAGGGATTCTAAGCTTGTTACTCTAATAAATCAAATATGGCTTACAAATATAAGTAGTCCCAAAGTACACTTACATGGATGACAAAATTGTCTTCTGGGGCATTCGAAATCTCACAAAGGCCGAGCTAATTTCCTAAGAGCCCTGGCATCTATTGGTTGCCCCCTGGGATTTGAAAGCTTCTGTGGAGCAGCCCTTGGGCCCTATGGTGAGGAGCCAAGCTTAGGGGAACCTGCAGCTTGAAGCAAAGCTGCCCAGCTAAGCCCCACTCAGTTTGCCAATCCTCAGCTGATGCATAGGTAAGTGAGCGAGTGCTTTATGCATATTAATCCTTATAATAACTATATGAAGTATGCATCATTAATATTCAGATGAAGAAACTGAGGCCTGGGGAAGTTAAGTAATTTGCCCCAGGCCACATAGCTAATTAGTGGTCACACAGTAGGGATTCAAATTCAACAATCTGGCTCAAGTCCGTGGTTAACTCCACTTTGATATCGTCTATTCTAATATAATCTATGACATAAAAAAATTGACAGTTGTAGCCCACTACATTGATTTCATGACCCTGTGATTTTAAAAACCTCCTCCAAGGAGTTATTCTGTGAGAGCAAGAACTAAAAGTCAAACTGTCTCTCAAGAATCTTAAAAACAAAATTTCCACAGTTGGGTTGCGTTCCTAGTTTCTGTCATCACTATCTTCCCCCTGACCCCCAAGTAAAAGCCCTCTGAACGTGCTCTTTTGTGCCTTGGTGGTGAGGAGCTCAGCAGATAGAATAACACGGGCCAGACGTGCTCTCCCCCTCACTCACCCACTTCCCCTCAACTCCCAGGTGCTACAAAATCAACAGGAATTCACAACTTCCTGATGAAAAAGAGTGACTGTCACCAGCATTTCAGGGAAAGGGAATGGCTGCCTCCTAGCGCTCTCAGGGGCTCTTTGAGCTGTTGCCTCATGAAGAAGAGTTTGGGTCTAAACCGAAGAATAAAGTCTGATTCAACGACAGGAGTTTCTGAGGGATCCAGACCACCGAGTGGGTCAGGGCAGTGAGAGCCTTGGACAGTTTTAGAACTTGATTTGAAATAGAGGCTATAACTATAGCATTACAACTTTGAGACAAAGGGAAGGGAACCAGTTAAAACTCTCATTCCATTGTGTATGGAAAGGCCAGCCATGGGCAATAGAACAGCTCTTTGATTTTGTTTGGACACATTGGAAAAAAGTATTTTTTCCAGTTTTATTGAGAAAAAATTGACCTGCATCACTGTATACATTTAAGGTATATAGCATGATGGTTTGATTTATGTATATCGTGGAATGATTAGCATGGTAGGTTTAGTGACCATTCATGATCTCATATAGATATAATAAAACGAAAAGAAAGAAAAATTTCCCCTCATGATGAAAACTGGTAGAATCTAGACTCTTAACCACTTTTCTGTATGTCATAGAGCATTCTATATACTCATCCTGTTGTACATTACATCCCTAGTCCTTCTTTATCTTGTAACTGGAAGTTTGTACCTTTTGGCCACTTTCCTCCGATTCCTCCTCCTCCCACCCCTGCCTCTGGTCATCATGAGTCTGACTACTTTTGTTGAGTTTGGTGTTTGTGTTTTTTAGATTCACGAATAAGTGAGATCATAGGATATTTGTCTTTCTCTAACACCTACTTAATGTCTTCCGGGTCCAGCCATGAGAAAAAATAATTCTATAATTACAAGTTCCATGTGAAAAGGAAATAGAAATACAATTTCCAGGTTTACATATATATAAGCCTCAATTCAAAACTGATATCAGAGAGTATTGATTTTTTTTTTAAAAAAGCTAAGTGGAGGCAACTGAAAGTATGTGGAAAAGGTGTTTTATATAACAATCTTTCAAAATTTCTCCTATAATTTAAATATTTTAAGTAAAAGTAATAAGAAAGTAATCAGTGCTGTCCCACTGCACCTTACCTCGCAGGGGCTGTCTTCAGGGATTCTTTAAGGCAGCAGATTACAAGCTGGCTGCAGTTGAGAGATTGACTGAAAGCTTCCATACTGTACATTATCTCTTTTTTTTCTCTTTCTTACATTTAAAAAGAAAAACCCAGAAGGATGCAGAAAAACACAAATTTATATAAATGAGGGTATGCCAAGAGAGTGGGCAGTTTGACTTTACGATCTCATGAAGTAAAATTCATGACCCTATGTATACACACATACACACATATATACATATATATACATATCTGTACATATATGACATATACATATGTGCGTGTGTGTATATATATATGAAATAAAAATATATAAAATAAAACACACACACACACACACACACACACACACACACACACACACATCCAGAACCAGCAATGGGGCTTTGTTTATATTGCAAATAAATATTTTTTAAATGTGTTTTTATGCAAAATAGCACCTATTCACTTTGGTGTTAACCACATCCAGAGTCTCTAACAGAATTATGAACAGTGTAACAGTCTCGTGCTGATTCATGTTCTCGAGGTGCCTTTGGAGACACAGCCTCTGGGCTGTGACTCCATTTTACGCAGGTGTAATAAACTCTACTAGAACAAGGGGTGGTCTGGGGACCTTTCAGTTCCAGCCTATAGTCAGCTATTGACAAATTTTTGCTTCCTTGTTATCCCTGGACAATCTTTGTTTATCCCAGGATCTAATTTATATATTAAAAATTATATTGTAGCTGTTTTTTTTTTTTTAATTTTTTTTCAACGTTTATTTATTTTTGGGACAGAGAGAGACAGAGCATGAACGGGGGAGGGGCAGAGAGAGAGGGAGACACAGAATCGGAAACAGGCTCCAGGCTCTGAGCCATCAGCCCAGAGCCCGACGCGGGGCTCGAACTCACGGACCGCAAGATCATGACCTGGCTGAAGTCGGACGCTTAACCGACTGCGCCACCCAGGCGCCCCATATTGTAGCTGTTTTTTAAAGAATTCCATAAGACTCATAAGATAATGAGTAAAACACTCTGATTGCCAATTAATCAATCTTCAATCCATTTTTACCAAGTCATACATCTTCCACCCACTGTGGAAGACACCAAAGTAGAGATTCCTGTACGGGGTTTGGGAGACATGAGATACTCATTTTCTTTTTTAGTTTTGGAAATTTTTGTTTTGATAGGATTTCAAACTTAAAGAAAAGTTGCAGGAAGAATACAAAGATCCTGTATGCTCTTCCCCCAGATTTCCCAACTGTTAACAATTACCTAATTGTTTTTTGTCATTCTAACATTGTGTGTGTTCGCGTGTGTGTGTGTTCGTGTGTGTGTGTGTGTGTGTTTGTGTGTGTGTGTACTATTTTTTCTGAACTGCTGGAGAGTAAGTTCAGACATAATGCTCCTTTACTCCTAAATATTTCAGTGTGTATTTCCAAAGAATGAAGACATTATCTTACAGTATAGTTTTCATATTTAGAAGCTGAAACTGATACCATATTATTTTCTAATGTACAGTTCTTACTCACATTTCATCAATTGTCCCAATAATTTCCTTTGTAGAAAAAATAGTTTATTTTTCTGGTCCAGAATCCAATCCAGGGTTACAAGTCATACTTAGTTATCATGTTTCTTTAGTGTCCTTAGTCCTTTAATCCTTTTAGTGTAAGCGTAATCCTCAGATTCTGTGTCATGGCCTTGACATTTTTTAAGGGTAGTGACTAGTTACTTTGTAGAATGTTCATCAGTTTGGGTTAGTCTGAGATTTCCTCACTATTAACTCAGGTAATGTATTTTTGGCAAGAATGCCTCAGAAGTGATACTGTTTCTTTTCACTGCATCATATCATGAGACACATCATGTCTGTTTGTTCCATTCTTCGCAATATTAGCTTTGATCATGAAGTTGGTGTCTGCCAGGTTTCTCTATTGTAAAATAACTATTTTTCTCTTTGTAATTAATAGGTAATTTGTGACAGAAACTTCCTTATTAAACTTTTACTGACTAATTTTAGAATCCAACTGATGCTTCTTTCTGAATCAGTAACTATGACCATTTCTAAATAATAATGATTTTCTTTTTTTCCTAGCTTTACTGAGGTATGATGACAAATAAAAATTGTATATATTTAGAGTGTACAACTTGATGTCTTAATATACATATGCATTATGAAATGATTATCATAATCAGGCTAATTAACATATATATCACCTCACATTTTTACCATTTGTGTGCCTGTGGTAAGAGCATTTGATCTCATCTCTCAGCAGTTTTCAAGCATTTAATACATTAGTATTAACTGTAGTCACCATTCTGTATACTGGGCCTCCAGAACTTATTCATTCTTCATATAACTGAAAATGTGTGCCCTTTGATCAACATTTCTGCTCCCCTCAACCCCCAAGTCCCCTTTCTACTCTTGATTACTATGAGTTCAACTTTTTCTTTTCTTTTTCTCTTTTTTCTTTCTTTCCTTTCTTTCTTTTTTTAATACTCCACATATAAGTGGCATGGTGCAGTATTTGTCTTTTGGTGTCTGGCTTAATTAGCATAATGTCCTTCAATGTCATTCATGTTGTTATAAATGAAAGTATTTCTTTCTTTTTCAAGGCTGAATAATAGTCCACTATATGTATGTATATATGTGTATATATACACCACATTTTTTAAAATATGAAACTTATTGTCAAATTGGTTTCCATACCACACCCAGTGCTCATCCCAACAGGTGCCCTCCTCAATACCCCTCATCCACCCTCCCCTCTGTCCCACCGCCCCTCAACCCTCAGTTTGTTCTCAGTTCTTAAGAGTCTCTTATGTTTTGGCTCCCTCCCTCTCTAACCTTTTTTTTTCCTTCTTCTCCCCCATGGTCTTCTGTTAAGTTTCTCAGGATCCACATAGGAGTGAAAACATATGGTATCTGTCTTTCTCTGTATGGCTTATTTCACTTAGCATAACACTCTCCAGTTCCATCCACGTTGCTACAAAAGGCCATATTTCATTCTCTCTCATTGCCACGTAGTATTCCATTGTGTGTATACACCACATTTTTGTTATCCATTCATCTGTTGATGGATGCTTAAGTTGTTTCCATATCTTGGCTATTGTGGATAATACTGTGATGAACATGGGAATGCAAATATATCCTCAACATAGTGATTTTATTTCTTTTGGATATATACCTAGAAGTAGATTGCTGGATCATATGGTATTTCTATCTAATCACCGATGATTGGATGAAAAGGCAATCCACAGAATGACAGAAAATAATTGCAAATTATATACCTGATATGAATCTAGTATCTACAATATATGAAAAACTCTCACAACTGAACAACAACAAACAACCCAATTACAAAATAGATCTAAATAAACTTTTCTCCAAAAAAATTATACAAATGGCCAAAAGATGTACAACCTTGTTAGCCATCATGGAAACTCAAATATTGAAACCTTGATGGTTTCACACCAACTATGATTACTAGAATAATAATAATAGTAACAAAAACAACAACAACAAACAACAATAGATATAAGTGTTGGTGAGGATGTAGAGAAATCACAACCCTCATATATTTGTTGCTGGTGGGAATATAAAATGCAACCACTTTGGAAAGGAGTCTGGCAGTTTCTGAAAATGCTAAACCTAGAGTTATCACACAGTCCAGAAATTCTAATCCTAGGTGTTCATCCAAGAAAATTAAAGACCTATGTCCACATGAAAAAGTATACACAAATGTTCAGAGCAACATTACTCGTAATAGCCAAAAAGTAGAAACAATCAAAATACCTATGAATTGATGAATGGATAAACAGAATGTACATCCATATAACATCCATATAATAGTATAATATATCCATATAATAGAATATTATTCAGCTATAAAAAGGAATAAAGTACCAACAGATGCTACAGCACGAACGAACCTTGAAAACATCATACTAAGTGAGAGAAGGTAGACCTAAAAGGCCAGGTGCTATATAATTCCCTTTATATGAAATTCCCAGAGTAAGCAAATCTATAAGATAGAGCGTAGATTAGTGGTTGCCTAGGCCTGTGGGGCAAATAGAGAGTGACTGCTAATGGGTACAGTTTCTTTTCACAGTGATGAATAATGTTTCAAAATTGATTGTGATACTGTTGTTCAACTCTGTGAGTATACTAAAAACCATTCAATTGCAATGGTAAGTGAATTGTATCTAAATAAAGCTGTCCTGGGGCGCCTGGGTGGCGCAGTCGGTTAAGCGTCCAACTTCAGCCAGGTCACGATCTCGCGGTCCGTGAGTTCGAGCCCCGCGTCGGGCTCTGGGCTGATGGCTCAGAGCCTGGAGCCTGTTTCCGATTCTGTGTCTCCCTCTCTCTCTGCCCCTCCCCCGTTCATGCTCTGTCTCTCTCTGTCCCAAAAATAAATAAATGTTGAAAAAAAAATTTAAATAAAGCTGTCCTATAGAAATAAAGAGAAAGGAGAGAGAAGAGGGAGAGAAGAAAGGAAAGGAGGGAGGGAAGAAAGAAGGAAAGAAGGTTAAACCATGGAAAGTCATGGGGGTGGGGTTGCTGGGGATGAGGTCATCATGGCAGACAGTAGTTAGTAATAGAAACAGAAGAAGTCATCACATTGTGGAAAGTCCTATAGGCCGCAGTAGGGTTTGGCTTTTATTTTAATTGCAATGGGCAGGCATTCGAGGGTTTTAAGCAAAAGGGTGATATGATCTGATTATAAAAAATAACTCTGGCTCTTGTGTAGAGATTATGCTTGGGGTGGGGTGGCAAGCCTGGACATGAGGAAGTCAAGTGAAAGGTTCTGTGCTATTTACTGGGTCACAGTAATGGGTAATGACACACTTTCGTGACTGATTCCATCATTTACAACAAATAATCTTCATCCTTCTCTCTGCCTCTGGCCCATCCTCACTTCCTCCTATACCCCCTCCAGCTTCTTTTCCAAGGAAAGGGAACGTGGTAAAATTAGCAAACACCATCACCAGATCTTCAGCCTATTCACTATACTTGGTTTAGAGATAGGACTATTCTAGTCCATTCAACAATTCTTTATGGAGTAGGAGGACAATAGAAGGGCATGTGGACAATGAGATCGTGACTTTTCCCAGACACTGTCAGAAAGGAGTTCATGGTCACCATGCTCAAAGCAAAAGAATGTGCCCAACTGGGGTTTTGAGGATAGAAAGGCCAAAAATAAAAGAAGATATTCTTGATTTTTGAGTTACAGTTAGACAGGAAGTAGGGGCACACATTCATGATGTTTAGGAAACTGCAAAGGATCAAAAAGAAATACACAGCTCACTCTTATCACCTCTTGGAGGTTAATCACTAACACTCATATAACACACCCCAACCTGAGCATCAACTAGTCTTCCAAGGATTCCCAAGTTCCTGCTTCTGGGGGCTGATAAATGACATTACCCAGAAGATGTCATGTGACATGGTTAGCCCATCTTCTTCTAAAACACCAATCAAGAAGTTCTCTCCTTACCAAAGTGGTATAAACTCCTAGAAGGAAAATTCAGGTGTTATGGGTCCTACAGCTTTTGGAGACCCTCTTTAAGGAAGAGTACAGAATTGCAAGTACAAATTTAGGTATGAAATGAGTATTGAAAAAATGTTAAATGTTGACACATACCACAAACACCACGAAATCCATTAAAATAACAATATTTCATTTATTAATTGACCACCTGGAATACCTTGGTAATATCTTTCCCCAACAGTTTTGATTGCATACTCTTTTAACCTCTCCCTATGAAAACAGTGTCGTAAAATGGTTGTTATGAATAGAGAATAGGAAGATAATCCTGTCTTTCCTTTTGCATGGTTATTTATTTTTTTTTTTTAATTTTTTTTTTCAACGTTTATTTATTTTTGGGACAGAGAGAGACAGAGCATGAATGGGGGAGGGGCAGAGAGAGAGGGAGACACAGAATCGGAAACAGGCTCCAGGCTCTGAGCCATCAGCCCAGAGCCCGACGCGGGGCTCGAACTCACGGACCGTGAGATCGTGACCTGGCTGAAGTCGGACGCTTAACCGACTGCGCCACCCAGGCGCCCCATTGCATGGTTATTTTTTTCCCTTAACGTCCATGGTTTGGAAAAGTTCCTTTGCACTTCAGAATCTTTTGTTGGCAATGCTCCTCCTGCGTGTACGCTCACAGTCTCTTGTTTTAGCAGTGTCTTTGATAGAAGCTGCCACCAGCGGCTGGTCCAACTTGGCCAGGTCCTTGACAGGCCCATGCTCCTCCAGGTCCTGGGGCAGCCATGAAACCTGGTCACAACAGCTTCTGAGCAGAAAGCAGAGCAGCATCTAGTTCAGTCCTTTCTTCTAATGATCAAAGGTAGGATTGGAATGCTCCATGAGGCCCACCGGGGCCACATGGGATTTGGGTGCTGGGCGGATGTGAATATGGTTCAAGCAACCAGCTAACCCTACCTGAAATCCCAGCACCATACTAGGGCAAGGGGGTGACCTTTTGTCTGTGCCTCTTATATTGGGCTCCTGCAATCTTATAGGGGAACCTTTGGAGACTTAGAAAGGGGCTCAACCAAATGAAGCTTAAAGTCCATTCATTTCTCAGTAAATCTGCCTCTCCAAGCCCCAGTTGTCAATAGTAGAGGCCACTGTGGCCACTGGACAGGAGGATAATTATAGCCTTGTCCGCAGCAAAAAGAGCCCAGATAAAATTTATCTTGGGGTTAGGATACCAATTTGGCTACTATTACAAAAGTCAAAATAATAGTAGCTTAAACAAATAGAGGTTTGTTTTTCTGTCCTATAACAATCAAAGTATAAATGGTCTAAGGCTGATGTGGTGGCTCCATGGTAATTAAAATTCAAGTTTCTTCCACTATGATTCTCCTTTATCCTCAACAGAGGACTTCTATCTTGTAGTTGAATATGGCTGCTCCAGGTTCTGCCATCATATCTGCATCCCAGCCTACAGAAAGGTAGAAAGAAGATGTGGGAGGTGATGTTATCCTTTCCATTTCAGATCGTGGACCAGCATACATCATATCTGCCCAAATCTCTTCTGCCCACATTCCATGAGTTGAAAATTATTCTTTATCTCATTTAGGTGCAAGAGACGTTGGAAAGTGTAGTCTTTAGTGAAATAGTCATGTGTCTGACCAAAACTCAGAGGCTATATTCTCAAAGGACGTAGGGAGGATTGGCCGCTGGGGACGGCCAGCAATGTTGCCACAGGGAAAAAACCAGATCAACTGAATGCACCATTTTGTATCCACATCAATGATTTTGTTAGTTTTCTGTACCTTTTAAGACCACAAGGGAACTACTGGTTACTGGTGCCTCTAATGTAAACATTTGCAGAGTTACGTTTTTTAGCAGAGAAGCTAAAAACTCAGTGAATAACCAACTCAATCTATATTCCTGCTCCCACTTAGGTGTAAGCATAAAAAGAGTTAAGTATCTGCATAATAGAGCCCAAAGAAACAAACTAACGGGACGCTCCACGGTCCACTGCATGAGGCTTTAATGGGTTGAATCCTTCTCTATCAGCAATTCAGTAAATTCACTTGAAAATGGAATGGATTCATTTCTGTACAATGCTAGGATCGCATCTTAGCAACAGCAGGATCGCATCTTCTTTTCCAACCCCCCCACCACCTCCCCATTCAAACTCAGATGTTGGCTTCAACATTAATACAGTGATACATTCTGAATACAAAGAGCACACCCTTGGAGCAAATTGTAAGCTTGGAACCATTTCCTCACCTTGTTTACTCTGGTCTGAATGGCTGGTTCAGGTTATGCCAAAGTGTGCATTGGTATCAGTGTTAAAGAAGCCAGCGACTCAGAACTGAGCTCTAAACATCATGATCAATGCAAGGCTGACTTGATGACCCACAAGCATAATATAATTTATGCATTCATGTCCAAGCTCAATGAGTAAAACAAATGTTATGACATTACAAGTTATGTCAAAATTACTCCCAAACCACCAGTTTGGGAGTAATTATATATATAGTTATATAGTTATATATATATATATATATATATATATATATATATATATATAACAACAATATATAATATATATATTATATATATAATATATATATAATATATATAACAACAATATATAACAGTTATATATAACAATATAATCAATCAAAAGCCATCAAATGTGTAGTTTAGGAAACCAGCCTATATAGGCCACATAATGAAAGAACTGAAATTTTCACCCATCAGCGAATTAGCTGGGCCTTGTGAAGACACAGGCAAAAAAGAATGATGGAACCAGGGGGCTCAAGAAGTCATCACACACAGTCCCCCCGTCTGGGGTCAGGTCAATACTTAACCTATTTTTAGCAAACTTGAGTAATGAGAATTGAACTGTCTTCCTCTGAAGTCTGTTCCAGGGTCCAATTAGGAAATGCTTTCATATTCACAGCCACCATTGTGCTGCAATCTTAACCCATTTCCTATAATTTGCTCCTCCATGGAGATGGAAAACAGCTGGCCATTTTCCCCCCTTGTGATAATCTTCCGTGTTCAAAACCATACATACTCAGGTCTCTCTTTTCCATGTTAACAAACCCAGACTCCTTTGCCTGCTTTCAGACCACTCTTATTTTCCAGGTATTGTTGTGGCTTTCCTATCTTTCCTATGGATTTCTCCATATCTCTTTTAAAATGCAAAACCCTACACTGAGTGGTTTAAAATAGCCTTGGTCTGAGGAACGCTGAAGGATGGTCTCAATCTCAGTATCGCACAGTCCTGACCACAGGCCATGTTTAAATGGTAGTCCTCAGTGGCCTTCAGGTCATTTCCATGACCTGTAAGCCTCACTAATTTTTCCCCAATAAGGATTCCATTCTGCTTTTAGAAAACTACTCCTCTTGTTTGTCACGGTGACTTAGGGCATGATTTCCCTCCTCCAAAATGTTAATATAGCCACCAAACTTGATGTCCTCTGTGACTAATAAACACATTCTAAATGAATTACTCCAGCTTCAGACAAAGATTGTTAACAGCCCTAAACTAGCACATTTGAGTCACCAATAAATACTTCACTCCACTGGCTGCTTCAGGGCATGAACAACTCCACAAATGCAGTTGGGTTCACTTGGCTTATTGACTACTGGATACTGCGGAAAGAACAAGGAAAGACCCGGCTTTGGGCCAGGCCAGGGTTTCTCGATGTTGGCACTATTGATATTTGGAGCCAGAGAATTCTTTATTCTGGGAGGCTGTCCTGTGCGCTGTAGGACGCTTAGCAGCATCCATGGACTGCACGCACTAGATGCCAGTAGCAATCCCCTGCTCAATTATGACAGTCGAAAATGTCTCCAGACATTGCCAGATGTCCCCTAGTGAGGGGGGGGGGGTGCAAAATCCACCCCAAGTTGAGAACCACGGTTCCAGATGTTTGACTTCCCTTTCCAGACAGAAAGCAAATTGGTTCAAGGATATTTGCTCCCAACAAAACCTCATTATCTACGACCCAGCATCCCAGGAACTGCTGGACTGAGTACTCACCACAATGTGGAGGAACTTTTCTGTACTAATTTCATCCTCTGAGGTCGAGATTATCACCCCATTTCATAGATACAGAGTGGTTGATCCGGGCATGAGTAGCACATAGCCACCAAGGGGCTTATTTGAACCCACATCAGCCAGGTTCCAAATCCTCTGCTCTTTTTATCATCTAACACCACCCCTCCAGATGGGTGGACCATTGACAGTTCCCCAGAGCCCATCCTTTCCCTTTGCACAAGATGGAGATTTCCTCTTGCAAGAACTCTAGAGCCTTCTTTAAATAAAGAAGGCTTGGTAGCTACTCTGACCCACGTGGCCCTGTCTCTCAGAGTGCAGTGGCTCGTTTGACTCTTTATCAGTTTTCACCTCTTTCAGCATATTGGCTGGCTTCCCTTGGTACAAGACCCTGTCATTCCCAAAGCACCTGGTCATGTGCTGTCACGTTTGGTTCAGGGGGACTGAGAGGCCTGATGATTCCCCCAGTGGGTAAATGGCTTGGGCGGGCCTGTAAGTAGGGGTAAGCCTCCTGGCCTCACCTCCAGAACTTACACAAGGGGGTGTCTGTTTTGGTTAGATAGCAGTGGTATTCTTTTTATAGTCTGTGCTTTTGTACTGATACACACTGTTATTTTGTTTCAACATTTCTCCCAGAGGGCTGGTTCCCTGGGTCCTCCCCCCCCCTTTTTTTAACGTTTATTTATTTTTGAGAGAGGCAGAGAGAGAGGGAGACAGAGGATCTGTGCGCTGTCAGCACAGTCTGATGTGGGTCTCGAACTCATGTTAGATCATGACCTCAGCCGAAGTTGGCCGCTTAACCAACTGACCCACCGGCGTCCCCTCCCTCTTTAATCTCATAGACTTAGGGCTGGTTTTCCACTTGGTTGTCACACAAACCTTTAATAATGGCATCATTTTCTTCCTTCAGTAGTCTCCCATGGTTTTCCTTAAAGGTGAATTCATTTATTTACACAGTCACTCCCACGTCTCAGGAAACCTGTTCGGGCTGCATCCGTGTGAATGATCTCGCCAGCCCCGCAGATCCAGCACCTCCCTGGGTTCACCCCACTTTCAGAGCCACTAGAGATTTCCTTCCCCTTCTTTCTGGTGGCGCATATCCGGCCGGGCCCCAGCTCAGTGCCAGCATCTCCTGGAGGCCCCTAGCCACTCCTCACCACTCGGTCTCCCCCATGCCTATCTCACTGGGCTGAGGTGAGAACTGGACAAAACACTGTATGTGAGCTATGCGGTCCTATACACAAGAAGGGTATTATGACGAATTTAGTATATGATGTGAAAAGGGCATCCTGTTGGCTCAGACCCTTTGTCCCTCACATTTCGTTCCCATTGGCTTTTTCTTGCCAAAACCCTGAGCTCGAAGAACTGCACCTTCCTGCAGCCTGTTTTCTTTATCTCGCTGATTTCTCTCCTTCCTTCCTTAGAACCCTGAATGTTATCATTTTGTAGTCATTTCCACCAAAGTTCCCGGGTATTCTCTTCAAAGATGGGAGAAGTGTGGATATGTTTAGGGTCTGAGCAAGACTCAGGAGTGAGGGAAAAGTTGAAGGTATAGGAGTCAGAGAGCCGTGTTGAAAGAACAAGTCACGGAGGGGATAAGAGAGGGTGGAGTCCCAAGAATGGGAGCAAGGGCCGAGTTAGGAGGGACACCAGTAAGATGGGTGGATGTGTGGACAAGTTGAAGGCAGGGTAGGGGGAACATTTCAAGGTCTTCATCTTGTGCAGTAGGAGGCTTACTGAAGTTGGGTGTTGGGCGAGGCCTTGACTGGCCCAGCAGTGCTCAGTGACCCAATGTAGGGTGGAGAAGGATTGCCGGGGCAGTGAGGCTAGTGGTTTGGAGGGCAGGTGTTGGAAGAAAAAGCTGTGAAGGAGCAGAGCACCCACGTTCAACCTGATAACTGGTAGCCTCCAGACTTGGCAAGAAGGGAGTAGAGCAAAGAGGCTTCGCGGACCCTGTCTGAGTCCTCAGCAAGGGAGACGAAAGGCTAGACATTTGTGGCCTGAAACCTGCAGGTTAGAGTTTCAGATTTCTGACAGAGAACACTTCGAGGTGATGACAAGGCTCAGGCAGGGATACAGGTTGGCTGCCCAAGGACAGTGCAGTGAGGGTCACCCCACACAGCCGTGTGAATGCGCTCTGCTCCCGTGGCCTGGCTGATGTCACATAAACTGGGGAAAACTTTCCTAGCCCAGTCCCAGGAATGAGTCCTGCACGACCTGAGCCATGCCTTCCTTCCTGTCTCCACTGACCCTCCCAGGCATCAATTTTGCCAGCTTCGCCTTTGGCTCTCTCCTCAGATGTCTTGTGTGTGTTTTCCTCCATTTCCACAAATGGCTGTGACCATTCCCAACAGTGATCCCGCCTTTCCATCCTGACATTCAGATTCCCTCGGGTAACCCTCTCCCCAAGGACCCTCCTTCTTCGACACCATCCCAGTGCAGGTTGCTTTCACCCCACTGGCCTTGACCTGAAGTGGGATGTGGATAAGCCTCCTGGATATTGAAACCACCCAGACAATGGCAGCCATCTGGGTGGAGAGGAAGATTCTAAGGCAGGTTCTCGGTGAACGTGGGCAACTGATAGCATATATTTTCCCCCTGCTTGAACTTAAATTCCTACAGGAGACAGGCAAGTAAATAAACAAGTGATGTCACCCAGTGTCATATGATAGAAACTAACGGAGCCCAAGGCCACCTGGCAGACACATGTTCCATCTCTGTGGAGCAAGAGTATGCCCCTGGAAAATTGTTGCCGCACAGGCACGTGGGCTCAGTGTTGCCAGGCTTTTTCATCATTTAAGAGAAGCCAGAAATCTAGGTTTACATGTAAAATCTCCTGGCTTTCAAATGGTAACATCTCACTCAAAAGAAAATTTTCAGCACCTTTTTGGCCAAACCACCTCGGATGGTTGAATTTTGGATCAGGCTTGCCAGTGTGCCTGGGTGATGCTGTGGACATGGCCGAGGGGAACGAGGAGGAAGCTTGCTTTCCAGCCCGGAAACCGGGGGGCAAGAGTGGAGATGGGGTGTGCCAGAGAAGGAATTTCCCATGAAGGGTATATTTCTGCCCCACCCGCCTCGGACCCAAGAAACAGAGTTAACAGGAAACTTTAAGTTTTGTTTTTCCTCTCAATGTTTCATTTCTTGTTTTTAACCCTTCTGAAAAGTCTGCTAATCGCGCACAGCCTTGGTTGGTACCATTGTAGGAATTGAGAAGTGGGCAGCAAAAGGGAGTCGAAACTTCCCTGACCCAGCCCTCCTTTGGGAGAGCTGTGCTACGTGAAAGGGCCAGCGGGCCTGGAGAACCCGCAAGACAGTGAGTGTGGCAGGCGAGCGAGCAGAGGCTGAGCTGGGAGAGCCAGGAGGCACGGGGAGGGAGAAGCAGAGAACCACGCTGCCTCCCCAGAGGCGACCACGATGGTGGTTCCTGAAGTCAGTGGAGGCCCACGCACAGAAAGACCTTCACCATATGTTGCTAGGTGGAAAAGCAGATCACAAGAAACTGTTACAGAACGATGCCTTTTGTGAGAAACAAAAGAACACTTACACGACTGTGTGCGTGGAAAAATGGCAGAAGAAAAACGACACACGAAATATTAAACGTGGCTGCTTTTAGGTAATAGGACAGTGCGTGCGTTGGTAATGTTTGCCCACTCCGGGGATGGCTTTTGTGGCGTGGTATAAACAGGCTAAGACTCCGCGTCTGCTTTTTTCCCAAGAACCCTACGCGTGTTAACTATGAGGTCCTCACTACAACCCTGTGCAGTTGGTACTCTTGTTGTCCCCTACTTTACTGTCGATGAGGAAAGGAAGGTACGAGGCAGTTTAATAACTGGCCCTGGGTCATGCAGGAAGTGGGGCAGCCCTTTCTGCAGCGGTCTTCAAAATGTTACAATGTTGTTTTTATAAAGAAAGAAATTATCTGCACACCAGAGCCTTTACTTGAAAATCTGTGTCATAGGTTTTTTGGGTTTTTTTTTTTTTTTCCTCCCAGGTGGTAGTTAGGAGGTTCAAAATTTCTGAGTCTGATATAAACCAAAGGTTTCCTCAGTGGACATATCTAAGACAAGTACATCTGCTTTCTTCTCGGTCACTGACCATCCAGAACCTGTTCTTGGTCTTTGCTTCTTTCCCATTCGTTTATTGGGCGCATTTTATTTATTTTATTTTTATTTTTGTTAATGTTTTATTTATTCTTGAAGAGAGAGAAAGACAGAGTGAGCAAGGGAGGGGCAGAGAGAGAGGCAGACACAGCATCCTAAAGCAGGCTCCAGGCTCTGAGCTGTCTGCACAGAGCCTGACGTGGGGCTTGAACCCATGAGCTGGGAGATCATGACCTGAGCTGAAGTCAGACTCTTAACTGACTGAGCCACCCAGGCGACCCGGGTGCATTTTATTATGTATATAAAATCAGTGTTTACCACTCTCCTGCCTTTATTCTTTTGCCGTTTACCTCAATATATACTTTATTTTGAAAAAGAGTAGGTTAAATTGAGTTCTTGCTTTAGGTACTAGCCTAAGCACCTTTCAAAATACATCTTACTGGGGCTTCTGTAAGCTCAGTCAGTTAAATGTCAGACTCTTGATTTCGGCTCAGGTCACGATCTCACGCTTTGCAAGTTCAAGCCCTGCACTGTCAGCCCAGAGCCTGCTTGGGATTCTCTCTCTCCCTCTCTCTCTGCCCCTCCACTGCTCACACACACACACACTGTCTCTCTCTCAAAATAAATAAACTTAAAAAAAACTTAAAAAAACACATTTTATTTCATTCTCATACCACTTATCAATGAGGTACTCTGATTAGCCTACAGATCAAGATTTTGAGGCACAGAGAGGTTAAGTCACTTTGCCAAATCCACGTAGCAAGTAAATGGTGGAGCCAGGATTCGAACTCCAGTCCGTCTGATTCCAAATTTTATGCTTTTAAAGGCCACACTCTACTGCTAGCTCTACTCATGGTTCAACATAGTAAGGGAATGAACAAGACTCCTTTGTCCTGCACCTCAGAGTGTGTGTGAACATCCTTGAGGCATAAGGCCGCCTGCTTCCCCTGCCTGGCTCTATTACTTTTGGCTAAAAACCATGACAACCTGGAATAACCCAGGTCCCTTCAGCCCACATTCTTGGCATGTTCGCCAGGCCACTATGTCTCACTTAGGCTGATTACATCATGGCCCTGGTCCTGAGCTGAGAACTCAGAATCTCCTTCTCCTCACATTTCTGTATAAAACTTTTCAGTCAGTCAGTCAGTCTGTCAACATGAGTTTTCCTTTTGCTCCCATTCTGGCCCTGTCCTAACTTCTTCTGGAGCTCAGTTTCACTTTGGGTTTGGAAAACCCAGGGCTGACTTTGACTTGAAGCCCTGTGCTCACTGGGTCTGTAAACCAGCTCCTGAAGACTAACTATCTTCCCTTTCTCCGGGACACAGAACCCTTCTCTCAGATCACACTTGTATGGAGGAATTAGAAACACTCTCCTCCAAACCACTTGTCCAAAGAGACATGAACGGCATACACACTCTCCTTTCTGGTCAAAGATCTAAAGTTCCTCCTGGTGTACCTGTTCTAGCTAAGACTGGTCTGTATCATTTAGGCAAACACGGGACAGAAGGCAGATAATATTCTGGAGGAATACATGGAGATAACATAGAGGTGGGTATTTAATCAGTAGCCTTCCAGATCCATTGAGGGATTGGACGCCCCCCCCCCCCCTTTCCCCAAGCCCTCTGGTTTTCTGTTCCTCTTCTCTGGTAGGAAAAGGTATGTTCTTCTAAAGGCTCCTTTTAATGGGCCAGGAACATTTCTTTTTAGCCACACTGTTTTAGATTGTAAAGACTGCATCCCTAAATTGAGAACCACTTGATGGAGTGGGAAGAATAATGATCAGGACACCAAAGTTGTAGAACTGGTTTTGCTGGCTAGCTGTGTGTTTTGAGAGCCATTTAAACCCTGTGTGCCTGAATCTCTTTTTATGGGAAATGCTAGTGATAACCCAGTGGCAATGCAGACATAAAGTCATATTATTCCATCAAGTTTCCAATCTATTTTGTAACACTTAAGAAATTTTTCAAAATGTTTATTTATTTTTGAGAGAGAGACAGACAGAGTGCAAACGGGGGAGGGGCAAAGAGAGAGGGAGACAAAGAATCTGAAACAAGCTCCAGGCTCTGAGCTGACAGCACAGAGCCCAATATGGGGCTTGAACTCGTGAACCTCGAGATCATGACCTGAGCCGAAGTCAGATGCCCCATCAACTGAGCCACCCAGGTGCCCCCATCAGGTTTCCAATCTTGAAGGTCTATGCCTAACCCTTCAAAACTGATACCTTGACTTCTAGGAGGGAAGTCAAAATCCTTAAGCAGTTGGCTTTATGGACGGAAGGTATACTAGCAACAAGGTGCAGATGGGAGTGGGTGAGGCTGCCTTAGCTCCGTCAGTTTCATGATATGGATAGTCACAGAGCAATGCACTTTCCAGACCCCATCTCCCACTTCCCATTTAATTGCCACTTTTAAGTCCCTTCTGTCTAGAAGTTCTGAAATCATAGCAGATCGGAGTCTACTAAATTGTAATGTGAAAGTGACAAAAAATTTAGATAACACATTTTACATATGAGATATCTATATGAATAGTCATAGTATTCTTTCAGGTAGATATTCATAATGATCGCTTTATAGGAAGTGGATATAAATCGTGAGGAGCGTTTATATCAAAACACAATGAACTTTTAGGCTCTTTCTCAGACTTACTCTTGTGCTAATGCTCGGTAAAAGCCCCACTACTGTGCAACAGAAGCATCTCTAGTGTGAGAAAGCCAAGGAGTTAGCATTAAGATCAAGAAGTTAGCTGTTTGTCACAGGTCTATCAGGTAGGAATGCTTTCAACGGCAAGGTACAGTGGGCCCAACAGAGAGTGGTTTCACCCATATTATTTACTTAAGTAATCCAGGGTTGATTTCAATGCTTCAGCAATGAAATCAAGGACTCAGGCCTTTCCTTTCTTCTACTGAACCATTTTCCGCATGTTGTTCTTACATTCATCACTTCATATTTGCAAGATGGCTGCCACAGCTCCAAATTTCATATCTCTACCTAAAAGCATCCTCATCAAGAAGAAAGTGTTTGTTATTTAAGAAAAAAAATGAAGAAGGAAGAATGAGGAAAAGCTATAAGGTACAAGAAACGCTTTTTCTCCATGTGACCCTCTCAGGGAGGAATATCTTTCCAGAAGTCCTCCGTAGAATTTGCATTATTTCTTACGGCCCAGATTTAGGTTTACATGTCCAATTATGGGCAAAGATGTAGGGGGCTTCCATCATGATTCATCCCCAGGACTGGGTGAATTGCAGCCCTAAGTGGCTGTTGGGTAGACAACCAACAGTATTAGCCACAACAAAGTAATCCAAATGTGGGTTTACATAAAACAAGGACTTTGGGTTAAGTGAAACCATACATTTTTAAATGTAAACTAGATTCATGTTTTATTCATGAACTAAACAATGAGAAACAAATGTACAAAAAGATGTTCTGGGATATGCTACGCAGAGAGTACCTAGATCACTTTAACAGAGTGAGTGTGTCTGTCTCCTCTGGGCACATGAGTCTTTTGAGTGGGTAAGATCTACCTAAGTGGAGCCCATGGAGACAAGAAAAGTTATCACTTGGCAGATAAGCTGTTATGGAGGTATCTTTAGGGAGCAGAATTGCCATGTTAACTGACAGGTCTCTAAGAAAAAGGATCACTGTGGTCTAATGCAATGGATGTCTGCCTGGTAACCATTTCTTTCAGGATCTGCTCTTCTGTCTTCCATGTGAGGCTCTGCTCTGCAGACAATCCCAGGACTCCAACATCATGGCCTCTAGGGTGGGCATGTGGTCCTAGTTTGGCCAACTGAATTCTGTATTCTAGGCAGGTGAACCTGGAGCAGAAGCACAGAGAGACAGATGCAGTTGGAATTAAGTCATTCATGGTAATACCTACAAAAAAAGTTCAGAGTTTCCTGCTACTGGTCGTCCCATCTCCAGTCATTCCTAGGGCTTTATTTTTCAGCACTTTCTACTCATTTATTCATCCCACAATCTTTCCACGCATACCATGTATGCTGGGCACTGTCCTAGATTCTGGAGCTAGAACTACAAACAGTAACAATGTCCCTGCCCTCATGGATCAAGCAGTCTAATGAGGAAGACCAAGGACAAACAAGTAAACAAGATAATTGCACACTGGACAAGTAATGAAAGAAAGAAGTAGGATGATGTGATGGAGATCAGCTGGGGAGGCTACTTCAGACTGCATGGTCAGGGAAGACCCCCTTAGCTACTCAGGATCATCCCAATTATCCTCTTTCTTGCTCTTTGCAACCAAGGTCAGCTTCTGTTGCTTGCAATCAAACGCTCCTAGCAGACACTTGAAACAAAAGGAATTCATCAGGCCCTATCACAACCTGCAAACACTAGACTCTAGACTATGAGCCTTTCTTATTCTGAATCCGTATGCCCAACCAATCTCTGGGTAACTAATTTTACTTACCAAGGGAAAAACATCTAGGTGATAATTAATATGCATATACCATTAATCTAGGGAGAAGGTGTTCTGAAGGGCATATGGAAATTTTCTTACAACTGCATATTCATGAAGGAGCTTTATGGTACAAATCTGACTTGTCTGAGGCTGTGGTATGAGTCAGTTCTTCCAGGGTCTGATCTCATCCCTGAATGGGATGATGGCTTCAGACAGAAAGAACTGAGAGACCAGAGTTAGTACCTGAACAATGCAGCAGGGTACCACAGCCCATGAAATCTGGCCTAGAGGGTCTGCACATCTTATCCACCATCTTTACTATTGGAAGTAGTAAATTTGGAAGTCATCTGGGCCTCATGGTATTATTGAAGGAACCTAGGTCTGAAGAAGTGAGAGCTGGCTGAAGGTCACACAGCTAGTTAGTGTTAGGGATCTGGCAATGACCCAGATTAACACTAAGGGCAGTCAGGAGCCTATGTATTTTCAGTTTGGAGCCCTGGTTGTGAACCCCAGCTGATACAATCATGGGACAAAACTTCTTAAGATAAAACATTTTTTATTCAATGCATGGTGACCAAGGACCTGGCATGTGCTGGGAGACGGGACTGGAAAAGTAGGTTTGAGTCAGATGCTGAGGAGCCTTGAATGTCTGGCTGTAGAATACGGACTTGCCCTTAGGAACAGGGCACCCCTGAAGATTTTTGAACAAGGGAAGTGGTGTCATAAGATCTGTGTTTTGCAGAGTTGAGTCTGGTGGGGACAGGAAGGAGCTGAAGATACCGGAGCAGGATTAGGAGGTATGAAAACAGTTTGGGCGAGGGATGATCAGGTCTTGAAGCAGAGCAATGAGAACAGAAAGGAAGAATAACATTTAAAAGGTGTTGCAGTGATATCAATAGGCCTTAGAGGAAGCGGGAGAGAGATCTGGTTGGGGGGTACCCAGGCAGGTGAGGAGAAAGAGAGCCAGACCAGCCATAGAGGTGGGGCGAGGAGAAGTAGGTGGGGAGGCAATGGATTTCATTTCAGCCTAGTTTATCCCAGGTGTCAATGGCATATTTCCTTAGATGCGTGACTGGTGAGCCTACCAAACCACAACTTGTAAAGTAGCCTCTGATGCTACACACAGGGAGGACATGTTGTTTCTCAAAATCCCACTGAGGACAAATGGTAGAAATGAAAGAAGTGGAACAAAAAAGGTTTAAATAGGGGCGCCTGGGTGGCTCAGTCAGTTATGTGTCCGACTTCAGCTCAGGTTCATGATCTCATGGTTTGTGAGCTTGAGCCCCACATCAGGCTCTGTGCTGACAGCTCAGAGCCTGGAACCTGCTTCTGACTCTATGTCTCCCTCTCCCTCTGCCTCTCCCCTGCTCGCGCTCTGTGTGTCTCTCTCAGAAATGAATAAACATTTTTAAAAAATGGTTTAAATAAAGCTCAATTGATTTGGAGGAGATGGCTGGGGTAGAGCAGAGGAAGGAGGAAGGGCAAGAATTGCAGGAGGGGGCAGGCTCAAGCCAGCAAGGAATAGATACATGGCAAGAGTGGCCACACCGGAAGGGAGAAGTTGCGAATGTGCGGAGGGAGAGGGAAAAGGTGGGAAATGGGAGCCTGAAGTGTGGAATTACTTCTGTGTTGGAAGGGCTACAGGACCCAGCTCTTTTCTGAGTTTTTTTCCCTCCAGCTCTTAGATCTACTTGCCTTAGTTATATCCGCGCAAAAGGGTTTTAAAACCAAGAGCCTGCCTGGATGGGAGCTGGTGGGGGCGTCTCGTGGCTCACTTGATGCTCATCAATAATCATTTAAAAGACCACCTCTACCTTAAACAATTTTGTGGGGAAAACATAGAAGGTCTATAAGAGGTGCAGCTATCAGACCTCCTCCTGGTGTTTTTCTTTATCGTCTTCCTCCTCACTTTCCTCTTGGTTTCCCAGGTCAAAAGGGCAGAACTTCCTGTCTGAATTTTAAAGCCTCTGTCGCCTTGATTTTGTTCCTGGCTCAGTGGAGATGAATTCCAAGTTGAAGACAAACAATTGTGCCTTGTGAACAGTCACCGTGTGTTGAAAAGACCCCAAGTGCTTTTTTTGCAAACCTGTCTCAGGGAAAATTCCCAGTGGGGGAAGGCAGGAGGGTCAAATCCATCCTGGAAGAAGGAGCTCCAATTGCTCTGAGAATGTAATTTTCTAAGTAAATTTATAAAAGTCAAAAAGATCTAATAAGAACAGCGGAGCAAAGTTGATCACAAAGAGGGAAATAGCATTCCAGAAAACAAAAACTCCCCGAGCTGCAATATTTCTTGATATTAGAAGAGTTGCTCACATACCATCAGCCTGCTGGTTGGCAGCTTGCACCCATGATCACTGGCTGGCCAGAGTTATGGTCTCTTCTGAATCATGAAAGGTGCAGCTTGAGGGTTTTCTGGGTAAACTATCATACAGTGCTGTGCAGACACACTGTGTGCCCAGCCTGTGCCGCTCGCCTGGGTGAAAACACACCTCTACTTCCAGTCTCCTGGTTCTCAAGTTACTGCAGAAAAACAGTGGTCCTGGATCTGGGAAAGGACAAAAAAAGTCTCTTGAAATTCCGTTCTCAGGATAGAGCTTACCTTTGCTAATATGAGGACTGATGCTCAACAAGAAACGTTCATGCAGTATCAGTTATGTTGAGATCAGCCCTCTGTGTTCCTTTTGCCAAGTCTCTGCAGAGATTATCTTCTAGAAACTGATCCTCTTTTCTCCTTTGTTCCTGCCCCAAACAGACCCCAAATAATGTATTTATCATCAACAACAAATATTTTATAAGTGTCTCCTGGATGTCATCCAGTTGTGCTAACCACCGATGTGAAATTATTTTCTAAAAGCCAAAGTGATTTGAAACTAATTTTCTTCTGGATATTCGAAGTCACCTAGAAATGTTGTCGATTCAAGGATAGACGTCGCTGTCACAGGGAGGTATTTTCTTTTTACTTTTTAAAACAAACTGTCTTAAGAATTCCCTCTCCATGCTATTTTGGGAATCCTCAGTTGAAATATGTATTTAATTCATCCAATAAGTGTTTAAAGGGTACACTGTTTATCAGGCACTAACCTGGGTGCCGACTAACTCAGTGGTGAATAATAATAGTTATAGTTAGCATATACTGAGTACTTTCTATGTTCTCATTGCTTTAAGCATTACGTTAAAAGTTTGTATGTATTCATTAATTTACTCCTAAAACACTATAATGTAGATACTATTAATTTATCGTAAATTATTGCATACTATATATTATACATTATTTTAAGTGAGGAAATGAGCACAGATAGGTGCTTGCACCAAGTCATGCAGCCAGCTGACAGAAGAGCTGGGATTTGAATGTAGCAGTCAGAGCCCTGGCTTTTAGCCACCTGGAGAAGCCCTGCCCTCACGGAATTTATATTCCTAGTAGTTCAAGCATATGCTGGTATAGATTCCTTTGCAAGCACGTGATGGCTTCTGAGCGGTCCCTGCTCCACCGAAGTGGGGAAACCAATAGCAACAATGAGCACCAGATTTTGAATCACTCTGAAGATCTGGGCTCAAACCCTCCACAAATTACTTAAAATGTTGACACTCCATTTATATGAGTTGACATGTGTGAATTTTCTTTGCAGACTCTGAAGCACTATATACCTGCAAGGGATTGTTTCATTAATTGCTTCTGTCTGTGAAGTTGACCCATTATGCTGTCTGTCAGCCTGGATGAGCCGCGGGGGTTTGGAGAATCACTAGGGGTTAGAATAGCAATGGCAAGAGCTCCTATAGTCCTTCTTCTTCCAAGTTTTCTCCGTGTGACTAGAGGACACTTTCTGTTCATGCGCGAATGGTTTTCAATAGGAAGAGAAGTTCGGCTCAAATACGCTCAAAATTTTAAAATAATTAAAGCCGAACTGTCAGGTTCACCCTAGTTGATACCCACATTAGTAACAAATGGTCCACATACCTATCAGTACAAAGTTGAGGATATTTTTAGATAGTCTCCATGTGGGGCTAGGAAGTACTTCTGTCAGTATGAAGAGTATGACATTCATCATAGACGGTAGGATTAACACTTGTCACCTATTAATGTGGGCTTAGAAGACAGAGAGCTTTTCAGAAAATCCATAAACCTTTATTCACAAACCTTTATAAACTAATCCTTGTTCTCCTCTTTCTAGTTGTGTCTCCCTGATCCTCAGCTTCCTCATCTGTGAAATGGGGACATAATATTTACATTGCAAAATTGTTAGGAGGATTTGAGATGATACTTGTACTAGCTCAGGTTGTTGTAACAAAATCCCATAGACTGGGTGGCTTAAATTCCTCACAGTTCTGGAGGTTGGTAAGTCCAAGATCAAGGTGCCAGTGAGGATTCTCTTCCTGGATTGCAGACAACTTCCTTCTTGCCGTATCTGCACATACAGAGAGAGGTTAAGAGAGAGGGGGCCAAAGGAGCAAGCTCTCTGGTGTTTTTTCCTATAAGGGCATTAATTTCATCATGAGGAGCCACACTTCTGACCTCATCCAAACCTAATTACCTTTCAGAGTCCCGATCTCCAAATGCCATCATATTAGGTCTTCAACATATGATTTTGGGGAGACACAATTCAGTCTGTAGCACATGTAAAAAACTCAGTGTAGTAACTAAGAGGTTCTCAATAAATACTAAGTATTTCCAACTTTCGGGTGAACATCAAGATTTTTCCCTTTTCCCGGACATCCCTAATTAGTCTGGGGTGCCTCTGTTAGGTTCCTGCTGAAAGCAATTCATGCCATGGTTTGTAGCCTACAACATGAGCATTTCCTGTACTTGTCTAATGCCTGGGTATATTTTAAGGGAAAAACAAAACACCTAAGAGCTAATTTAAATTCTATTTTGCCCCAAATAAATAAGTGTAAAATTATATTGAAACTCCTATGCAACTATAAAACAAGCTGAATTTTTAAAAACCCAAACTGCTGCATAAGCAGTACAATTCAGAGTAACAACATTAGTGTGAGAGATGATGTTTGCATTAACCTAAATCATTGACCATGAAGATACAGTAGCTCTGACCCCTGGGGCCAATTCTTTAGTGTGCACCCTGCCCCTCTTTTTCTCGTTTGTACGGTATTCCATAATGTCATTCAGCTTTCACAGCCATTACTTATGAATCACTTAGGAATTAAGTTCACCCATGTTCCTTTCTCATTAGCCCAAGATCATTACAACGGTACCACTTTGTGCGAATATGACAGTGAATGCAAACACAGACCTGGGCACTGAAATCTTACAATAGTGTCTGTTTATAGGATAGGTGATCATCCAGGTGATCCAGGATATGCGAATATATACTTCTTAAAGCTGTCGTTGAAATGAATATACAAAGTCACAAAATTTTAGAATTATCTTGGCAAACTCTTAGACTTATAAGGATCTACAGACCTTGGTTTAGGAACACTGATGTGATCCTTAGGTCTGTGAGCCTTGCCATCAGATAGTGTGGGTTCAAATCCTGCACCATCACATGGTCCTTGTGTGCTCTTGAAGAAGTTCACTCATTTGGTCATTCATCAAACATGCAGCCAGCACCGACTATATTCCAGGCACTTTTCTAGGCACTGGGAATATAACTGGATATAAGACAAATATGGACACTGCCTCTATGGAGCTTATGTTCTAGATCTAGTGAGACAAGACCTCTGAACCTCTTCCCTAAGCCTAAACTTTTATATCTATAAGTAGGGATAATAATTGGGTCTAACCAGGGGGTCACTGGAGGGCTAGATTAAATGATGCATGTTTAGAAGGTGTGTTGCCTTATCTTATTTGTTCTCCTAGTTTCTCTCTCCATCCTTCTCACCCTATTCTGGGCTTCTGGCTGGTCCTTTTGCTGTGAGGACTCTTATGGTAGAGATCGGAGGGTGGGAAAATAGGGTTGGGGGACTTATTCCCCCGACACACCTCTTTGCTTGCTGGGCCTCTGGTGGACAATGGCTGCTCAGCTCCACCAATGGCCACAGCTCCTGCCATGTGACTCCCTCCGTGAGCTTCAGCCCTTCCAGAAACTGCTTCCTCTGCACACCCGTCAGGTGTTAGGAGTAACCACTCCAGCTTATGGCTAGCTCCAGGTTGTCTCATCGTCTCTTCCTGGTTTCTCCTAACCGTGCCTCATCTTTGCAAATCATCCCATTCATCCCTCTGTAGTTACTCCATTTGAGCATGCCGCCAATTTCTCGCTGGAACCCTGTTTCTGAATCATACGTAAAGCATGAACCTTATTTCACAAAGTTAAGTGTTGAAGAATGGCCAGGTAATCTATTTTTGTTGAAGGAAATCAACTTTGCCTCCAAGCTCCCCTCCCGTTGGGTTGGTAGGAAATACGGTGGCAATTCTCTGCTCTAGGGTCTCGTGAGAACATGGGACTGCAGTCTTTGGCCTCCAGCCTCTCCCTGTTGTTGCTGAGATTTCGTCATGGCCCGATCCCATCTGCGGGTCAGGCGGTGCACCACACCACAGCGTCTCATCTAAGAGTGCCACTCACAGCAGGGACTAAGGTTTAGGGGAGTGGGTGGGTGGACAGGAAGATTCCAGCCTCCCTGCCAAGTCCTGAAGCAGTAAGGCACACGTGGTGATGGACGCGCACGGTAGCTCAGGTGCACACGTGCTTGCTGGCATGCGGGGCCATGCCCTGCCCCACCTCATTCTAGAAGTTGCTCCTTTTCCCCACCCACAGTCCTTGGAGGCCCTCCGAGGGCTGCGTGTCCTAGGCGTTCCTCCCCCTAAACCTGACAGGCTCTCTTCACCGACCAGCAGCCCATGTCCAGATGTACACCGTGGACGTGCACAGAAGAGTCTTGGTGTGTGAGCATGAGTCTGGGCGGCAGCCTAACCAGGGAGAGCTGTTCAGATTGCATCGTTCTTGTCTTGGTCTTCTGGGGCTGCCATCACAAGGTACATAACAGGGTGGGTGGCTCAAACATCAGAAATGTATTTTCTCACTGTTCTGGAGGCTGGAAGTCCAAGATCAAGGTCTGGCGGTGTCGGTTTCCTCTGGGGTCTCACTCCTTGCCTTGCACATGGCCTCCGCCTTGCTGCCCTGTCTCAAGGTCTTTCTGTGCATGTGGATTCCTGTTGTCTTTTTGTGAGTCTGAATTTCCTCTTCTTATAAGGACATCAGTCAGACTGGATGAGGTCCCACTTACGGCCTCATTTGAACTTAATCACCTCTTTGAAGGCTCTGTCTCCAGATGCAGACATTCTGAGGTACTAGAGGTTAGGGCTTCAACAGGCAGAGGGTAGGAGGGAACAATTCAGCCCATATCAGTAACATACTAACCTCATGATAACTTATTTTATATGAAGGAGAGAGTGCCTTTTTCTCTTCTTTTTTTTAACTTTTCCAATATTTGTTTTTGAGAGAGACAGAAACAGGGCACGAGTGGAGGAGGGGCAGAGAGAGAGGGAGACAGAATTTGAAGGAGGCTCCAGGCTCTGAGCTGTCAGCACAGAGCCTGACGTGGGGCTCCAACTCAGTAACTGCGAGATCATGACCTGAGCGGAAGTTGAACACTTAATCTGCTGAGCCACCCAGGCGCCCCTAGAGAGTATCTTTTTCTAGTAAGCACAAAGGCACCAAATGGACTAGTTGTGGTCCAGCTGGAGGTCCCTTAAAGCTCAGTGATTCCAGGGTCTGTGTGTCATGCTTGTGACACAGAGGCTTTGGTAAGGGCTGGGAACTTACGGCCTGGGACCAGCCTCTATAGAGACACAGACGGCCATTCCCCTCTGGGAATCTTACAGGTAGCTTAGCTCCAGGGAGTGGGGCTTTGTTTTCACCACCAAAAAGACTTTCTGACCTTTATCCTCTTTTCAGTCTGGGGGACTTGCCCCATTCTCCCCTTTTCCTCCCTTCTCTCTTCTCCCCTCCCAGGAGACCTAGCACACTCTCCTCCACACACTTACTTAGCTTTCTTGCAAAAGAAGCAGATACGTTGTCTTTAGCTGATTTCGGCTTTTGGCTCTGCAACACCAATCTCTTCTTATGCAAGGGACCAATGGCCACTTTTCTCCCGAATTTTGGGATGGGGAGGGGGAAAAAGCAATGAGGAAAAAAAATCCTCTTAATGGATTAACCTGGCAGACATGGAAAGACTCTAGCACAGCGCCCCATAGAATGAGAGCTCAACAATGTGAACCGTCATTATTATTATTAATGTAATTATCATTCTTATCACAACTACCATATATGAAGCAGCACTTTCCTCAGTCTGTGGCCTGAGGAAAAAGCACCCTGAAGCTGGTATCTGACAGCATTGTCCGATAGAACTTTCTGCCACAATGGAAGTGTTCTCAATCTGCACAGTTTGGTAGTCATTAGCTACATATGGCTCTTGAGCACTTGAAATGTGGGTAACCCAACTTTAAGTTCAAATAGCAATGGAGCTAGCTGCTATCCTACTGGGCAATCAGAATTATAAGATTTTTGTAGCAGCCGACAATCGAGAATGTTCAAGTATTTTCATTTCCTAGCCATTCCCTGAGCCCAGTTTTACTTCTCTACCCACTACAAAGACCAGGCTGCACCCCTATGGTTTCTATAAGCAAGCCAAAAAGCCAACAACATTTGGAAGCCTCAGGGGGACTTTTCCGCATCGAAACGTTGACATTCCCAGTTGGTTCTGCACAGTGGGAACGGCAGAGTTATGCCATCCTCTGAGTCTGCAGTCTGCAGCACCACCTTCCCCAAGTTTTATGTGGCATCTTAAAAAAAGATACCAAAGGAATTCAAGTTAATTTTGATTTCGTGCATTGGTGCAGACTTTAATGCCACCCCTCGAGACCCTCTGAGGTGCTGCGAGGCACCACTCAGCCAGGCCTGGAAGCTACACATTCCATACCTGTGCCCAGGTTGCCAAGGCCTATGAAAGTCCTCTGAGCACAATTAGGATTTTTTACTAGATGCCTTAATGGTGTGCCCACTGGAAATGTGTACCTTGGCACAACTGGGCCTCCCGGCTCCTGTCACTTTCTTACTGCAACTGGAATTGGCACTTCAGCCCCTGGAAAATGGGCACCTCTCATCTTTACATTCTGCATGAATCGCCCCGTTCTGTGGAGAAGCAGGGCTCGCCTCAGACGCCTGCAGACATAACAGACGGGCTGCTTTTCCCGCGTCGGACTTTTCCCAGGGGCTGGAAAGGGGCCGAGAATCTCTCCTTGAGCCGCTGGAATTTTTCCTCTCCTCATTCTCTGCCCTTTCCAAATTATATAATTTCCTTGAAGCCACATGTTTTTAAAGTCTCATTCACACACCTTTGCAAATATTCTCAAATGATGTGTCTGTGTGTGTTTTAAAGATACACTTGGCGAATGCATAGAGTTGAATGAAATCTGATGGTCTCTCCCGGTGTGAAATGTTTCTCTGACTCTGCATCACTAACAGAAAATAGTACGGGCTCATAATAAATGAGGCCCTCGGTGATCTGGGTCCGACTTGCGTTGACAGCCTGTGTCCTTCTGTTATTATGTTTGCTTCAGCAATACTGAGCGGCCTGCAGTTCCCCAAATAAACCCTACTGTTTCGCTCCTGCATACATCTGCCTGTGCTGTTCCCAGACCCAGGACACCCTCCTTGTCCACCAGGGGACTGTCCTTCCTTGATACTCAGGCCAGCAGTCACCTGCTCCAGAAAGCTTTCTCCTAGTCCTCCTTCAGATGGTTGCTCTCTCCCCCTGCACAGTTTCAGTGTCCTGTATCTTACATGCTTCTGTGTTTCACTTGTCTCCTGTATTGTATTTTATTTCCTTGCCCATATTTCTCCGTTATTGAACTGTGAGACTGTTGAGGGCTGCATCTGTGTCTTTTTCATCTGAACTTCCAGAACCGATCATAGATACAGCTCATCACCACTGATCACAACCCACTGTTGAATTGAAATGAGTAGAAAGAGCATCTGATGTGAAGAGGTTGTATGTTTTTCACACTCAACAAAGTTTTGTTAGATTGACTTGAATTGACTTGTCTTTGGATACAATTATCATCTGTGCACTTAAAAAAAAAAAAAAAAAAAAAAAAAAAAAAAAAAGATGTAAATTACCTAAGAAATACCTTATGCCAAAGCTCAACGAATGAAATGAAATGGGGAGGTTTCAAGGGAGGAAGGGAGGAAAGGAAAAGTAGCCCCATGTGGAAACATTTATTCAGGGCTGCCCCATCAGCTCCAGCTCCAAAGGACAAGTTGGATCTAATATTGCCACCTAGTTTCACCCATCCTGGTCTAGGCTCCCCACCTCTCACCCAGACCTCTGTAGCAGGTGCCTCTCATTTCCACCTGCCCTGTTATGGGCTGAATGTTTGTCTCCCCAAAAGACACACCTTGAAGCCCTGACCTCCGGCGTGATGGTGTTTGGAGATGGGACTTTTGGGAGGTGATTAGGGTTAGATGAGATCATGGGGGTGGAGCCCTTGAGATAGAATTAGTGTCCTTATAAGAAGAGGAAGACAGTCCGGAGCTCACTCTCTGTGTTGTCATGTGAGGGCATGACAAGTCAGGTCTGTTAGCTAGGAAGTGGGCCACCAAGAACTGAATCTGCTGTCACCTTTATCTTGGACTTCCCAGCCTCTGGAAGAGGCTTATTGAAAGAATAAACACTTGTTAAGATACGCAGTCTATGGTATTTTGTGCTAGCAGCCTGAGCTAAGACATGTCCCCCTAATACTCCATTTTCCACCCAACAGCTAGAGTTAGCTCATACCAGTATGATAGTTCAAGCCATTCTGCCTTAACCACCCTATTCACACTTGAATATAACCCACTCTCCTTTCCCCAGCCTGTAATAACCTTCCATGATCTGGCTGCCACCTCCTTTCTAGAATTCCATCTTAGCCCTCTCCCTCTTAACCACATTCCAGCCACATTACCTTCGTTCAGTCCCTCACAGGCTATGCCCGTGTGTGCTGCTGCCCAAATTCCTGTAGCAACTTGGAAGGCTGGCCCTTAAACGAAAGACATCTTGTCATTGAGACCTTCTCTGGCCACTGTATCTAAAGTCATTCACAGCCATTTTCCATCATGTCACCTGTTTCATTTTCTTTATAGCACATTTCAAGACCGGATATACCTTTTTGTTTATTTACTCATTCATTCTCCGTGTTCCCCAGCCAGGCTCATGAGGACAGGAACCTCATCTGCTTTGTTTGCTGCCCTATTCCCAGCTCCCAGAACAAAGCCTGGCCCGGGTTGGTGCTCAGAAATGATTGGTTACTGAAAGACTCGTGTGGGCCTGGCCCTGTGCTGGACACTTCCACAAACAGTATTTCATGTAATCACATCCAGAAGGGTTTCTTGCAAAAGTTAGCAGGGAATTGTCAATTATTTCCAGTTTTTTGACATACTTGGTGAGTTCATTCATAATTGGTTGCTTTGAAGTAGAAGTGAGTCACAGAGTGTGACTTCATACCCAAGTCCATCCACATCAAAGTGTTTATGGATGAACGCAAGGGCAGCAAACTTAATGCGACCTTGCAATGAAGGTGCAGGAAGCTGCAGCCTAAAATAATACTGTGGGCAGTGGGAGCTCCCCACCAGGGTCTACACTCCCGCTCCTGATCGCTCCGGCTCGATGCACCAATACATTGTGCCCCAATACGTTGTATCCACCCAGAAAGCACCCCTTTCAATGTGAAAAGATGATTGCAATTTCTGAAACTTTGAGATTCTTGGAAACAGTTTATTTTTTTAATATGAAATTTATTGTCAAATTGGTTTCCATACAACACCCAGTGCTCATCCCAAAAGGTGCCCTCCTCAATACCCATCACCCACCCTCCCCTCCCTCCCACCCCCCATCAACCCTCAGTTTGTTCTCAGTTTTTAACAGTCTCTTATGTTTTGGCTCTCTCCCTCTATAACCTCTTTTTTTTTTTTCTTCCCCTCCCCCATGGACTTCTGTTAAGTTTTGGAAACAGAGTTTAATGTGAAGGTTAGGTTGCACTTTTTTTTTTCTTTTTTCAACGTTTATTTATTTTTGGGACAGAGAGAGACAGAGCATGAACGGGGGAGGGGCAGAGAGAGAGGGAGACACAGAATCGGAAACAGGCTCCAGGCTCTGAGCCATCAGCCCAGAGCCCGACGCGGGGCTTGAACTCACGGACCGCGAGATCGTGACCTGGCTGAAGTCGGACGCTTAACCGACTGCACCACCCAGGCGCCCCAAGGTTGCACTTTTAAGAGAGCACTGTCATAGGGAATCATGGGATTTTCTTTAACTGTAAAAAAAAAAAAAAAAAATCACAAAAAACCCACCAGACTTGAAATTGAATACCTAGCTTTGAGCCCAAATGCTGGTGCTTAGGAGCTCTGTGACTTGGGGCACTTCAGCTCACCTAATCTACTTACTCCTCTAAAAAGTAGTACTTGTTCTACCTGCCTCAGAGGTTTGTCCTAAAGGTCGGAACTAGAATGGCTCTCTGTGGGAAAGTGTAAAGCCATCAAGTGCCATGCACTGTAGTTTGTTGCTCTATTATCAAGATCTCCCAATGGAATCAGAAAATGACAGAATATTAGAAACTATTCATTCAAACCCTTGTACATGATACGCGTGTGCAGGTCTGTTTATATGTTACATGCATTATAGCAACAATACGCCTCTTGATGTTTCCTACGCGCTTGAGAATATTAACACACCTGTGTAAAGCTCACAATAGGATGAAGGGCCAAGTGGTACTTTGGAAACAAATGCTGTCAGATTTGGGGAGGGTGGACTGGAGTTTTGCGACAGCCTCCTAATCAACTTTCCTGCCCTTTAAGTTTCTCTCCTCCCCGAGCCACCCTGTGTAGTAGCACCACAGATATTTCTCCAAAAAAGTAGTGTGATAAAATGGTTAGAGATACAGACCTCATACCCAGACTGCTTGGGCTTATTTCCCAGCTGCGCTGCCTAAATAGCCAGTTAGTTCAGTTCCTTGTAAAATTGGGAAAGTATCCATATCTTCCTCCAAGCTTGTTTTGAAGATGAAATGAGGTAGTATATGCAAAAGTACTTAGCATCCTGTCCAGCACTTAATAAATGTTTATTGGTATCATTAGGTTGCTCTGGTGAGCCTATCACTGGCCTAATAAAATTTTTCTCACAGGATCTCATTTCCTACCAAACAGAAGCCACACCCCGCAGCAGGTTGTCTCTCTCCCATCTGGGCAGCCTTGTCTATTACTGCCTTCACTTCAGCCAAACGGACGAGTGGCTTTCCTTCAAGCCCTTCTTGCCTTCAGGCTTGACTCTGGTTTCCTCTTCTCTGAACTCATAGGACCTTGTCGCCGTCTTATAGCACCCCCATTCCAGTTTTTAAGCTCTCTTTATCTTCCTCATAAGCTCTTGGATGGCAAGGATTGTGACCAATTTGACTTGTATTCTTTGCAGGATCCCAAACAGGCCCCTTGACATATGTTTACTAAATGTGTGTTGAATGAATGAATTGCCTAATGTGATCGGAGGTGGCATCACAGAAATGAGAATTGAACTGTGTCCTGAAAGGAGAATGGGCCTTAAAAAATTGTTATTATTTATTTTGATTATAGGGCAGTGATGAAGAGTACACATCACGTAGCTAAGCCACCCGCGTTCAGATTCCAATTTTCACACTTACCAACTCTGGGCAAATTGCTTGACTTCCCTGTCCTTCGGTTTTCTTGTCTATTGGGTAAGGATAATAAAAGTACTTCTTCATGATGTTTTATCCTGAGGATTATCACATGATCTTAGTGGCAACCTGACATATAGTAAGTGCTCAATGAACAATAGTATTACAATGTTTGTCATGAAAGTAATATATGCTTCTTATAAGAATTCCAGGAATACAGTAAAAAGTGGAGTTCCTCACTCCACACCAGCAGCCTTATCTCACAGACACAGCCACTGCTATTGGTTTAGTGAATATCCTTCCAGAGGTTTTATGAATATAAAATATATTTAACAACATAAACCAAATCATACCACGTGTACTATTCTCCAAGTTGCTTTTTCTACATAACCGTATATCATGCTTATCTGTCTATGTCAATACATAGTCTTTTACTTCACTCCTTTTAACACTTGCCCAGCATATCCCTTTACAGATCTGCGATAATTAGTCTGTGTCATATTGGTGGCCACTGAGGCTTTCCCAGCTTCTCACCAGGATAAATACCGTGCAGCAAATATCTCAGAAGTGCAATGTTGGGGACATCTGGGTGGCTCAGTCGGTTAAGCATCTGACTTGAGCTCAGGCCATCATCTCATGGTTCATGAGTTTCAGCCCCACCCTGGGATCCATGCTGGTGGTGCAGAGCCTACCTGAGATTCTCTCTTTCTCCCCCTCTCTCTGCCTCTTCCCTGTGTACACTCTCTCCCCCTCTCAAAAATAAATAAACTTCTAAAAAATTAAAAATAAATTAAAAAAAAGAAGTGCAACTTTGTACACTTGTGATAGTACAGCTGCAAGATAGAGTCCTGGGTATGATGCTTTGGTGACTAGATAATATCCATACTGACATGCAAGGACCTCAGTTGCACATCATAATCCTTGGTCCATCTCATTGTCATTGGTCCTCCCATGGCCCTCTTGTATTTTATGTGTTGATCTATGTTTGCTAATAATAACGCAACAATCATGTTCCAGAGTTTCACAGTAATTTCTCCCTTGCTATCTGGAAAGATAGTGACAATTACAATCAAAGAATAGGATTTAAGAAGGCAGAGACCAGTAGCTGTTCTTGTGAGGTAAATAGTGTGAGTACTCTGGGAGGTAGGAATAAATACGGCTTGTTGAGGGTCCATGGTGAGAAGTGTGGTCTGATCTGAGAAGAAGATTTCGTTAACTAAAGCCGTGGAAAAGAAAGTCAGATTAGAGGAGCAGAGCCAAGGAGCTGGGATTTTAAACCAGGCCAAAGGATGAATCTCATAACACAAGATGCGTTTTTCAAAGGTTTACCTGGGGACCATAGTCAGAATAGACTATCACTATTGTAGTTCACTGTTTAGTGTGCAAGTAGATTTTTACACTAAAGATACCTGCATCAGTCACAAGAGATTGGGTTATGCTGCCATAACATATAACCCCATAAATGGCAGCTTTTGACAATAGAATTTGATTTCTCATTCATGCTCCCTGTCCCCTAGGGACTGGTTGGAAGTGGGGTGGCAATGAGTTGGTTCTGTCTGTCATTTATCAGAGCCATTGAGGGATGCAGGCAGATGGACAGTCACCATCTCCAGCATTGCTGACTTCCAAGCCAGAGGGAAGGAGATGATTGGTAAGTCTTACATTGCTGCTGAATGCTTCAGCCTGGAAGTGACCCATTTCACTGCCTTTCTCAACTCACTGGCCAGAAGTAGCCACCTGACCCTATCCAATGCCCCAAAGGGCCCAGAACTATAATCCCATCCCATCACACGCCCTGCAGGAGGAGAGCTAGAAATAATTGACAAATCATCACCACTAACCATCTCCTTTCCATTATCTAAAATATCCTTCTCAGAAAATACCATGACAATGGAGAGAGAAGGACCGAATGATACTGTGGTATCTAACATTGCTTCAAAATATTGGGCTAAAGACAAGCCTTGAATATGCTTGGAACAGTCTGGTTCTATGAGGCCAAATATTATTTTGAGAATGGCTTTGGATGAGGTAGAACAGCCTGTAAAAGCATTTAGAATGTGTGAAAACCTGTTCAAGAAAATCATCATGGCAGATCCACTTTCCTTCCACTTGGTGTCTTGTCTTCTCAATTTTCTCTTCCCTAGGTCCTTAGACCTTCTCTGGGGCTTATATGAGGCACATTCGGTTTCCAACTGATTCCCTGTTCAAGATGTTTCCAAGGACAAGAGTGAAGTTATAATGATGAAAATCATCACAAGGATAGTAAGCCCTTTAGTGTAACTTTCCATGTGCCAGTGCTTTCCATATGTTAACTGATGTTTCTTCACAGTAACACTATAAGGGTATTTATTCACTATTTCCTTGTTACAAATGAGGAAACCAAGACACAAAAGGCTTAAATAACTTGCCCCAAGGTCTCCAAAGATCAGAAGTGAGGCAGTGAACCTCCTAGGATGGATATGATTGCTAGGGCAATTGGTAGAAGGAATATTCTTAAGCATCCCCCACTCCCAACTGCAAACCCATAGCTACCATAATTTACCACAAAACCTCTGTATTTTAATAAAAAAATTTTCACCCCCCCACCCAATGCCCCATTAATTCAGCTAGTATTCAATCCAATAAACACTCATGGAGCCAACAGTTCCTTTAATAGACCTGATGTGAAAATCTTAACATAAAAATCAGTCATGCTGTCACCTTGGTTGAGGACCTGCTTTGTTTTTACTAACTAGTCTGCTTTCATGGTCACTCCTAATAATCCCTTGATGTTTGCTCCTCTCCATTTTTTTTCCCTCTGAATGCTTTTATAAATTCACCATGAAAAAAATCACCTTTTATGGTACATTCCCTCCCCCCCCCACCCAATGTGGTAGCTTTTGAAACACGCACTAATATTCCTATACCTTTAACCTTTAAATCTAGTTAATACTCCTTTGGCTTCAGGCTAATTAGGGACGGTGATAGTGCTCATTCCTGTATTTCTTTATAACTTGTATCTGAGACCTGTACAACACTTTATTAACATTAGGCCTCACAACACCTCTGTGAAGCAGGGTGGGCAAAGGAAAAAGCAAAGATGAAAATAAACAATGTGCTAAGTATGTGCCATAAATCAGAAGTGACACTTCTATTCTACGTTTTCCATTGTCATCTTTCAATGTAGACATCATCAGAGAACTTTAGCATTGAGGACTCACCTGGCGTCCCTATACCCTTCCTTCTCTAGTTTAAAACTTCAACTGCTGGCACTTGGCTCTCGGGCCCACTTTGTGACCCTCAGGAACTTACCTCTAGACTGAAAGAGAAGCCTTTCCTTAGGGTCTGGAGCAACCCTACTACCCTTCCCTGAGTGAGGAAGAGAATGGGACTGTCCTCAGGATGGTCTAAAGGTACCAGCCACATGGGAGAAAAGAGAGTGAAGAAGGGACCCCATGTTGATGAGAAGTGATCCAGACCAGACACACGCTCAACCTAGTTCATTGATCTCATACATTGACTCATCCCAGGCACAACCTCCACTTTCTGGTACTTATGGTGTGGCTCTGAAGACTCCATTTTATCTGTAACTCACTCAATCTTAGAGAAGATGGGACAGAGGTGGATTGTCTTCAGAGTTAGAGAATGCCTCGGTGTGTGATTGATGTGACTGATGAGCCCATGAGAAGGAGGGTGGCTGGTGTGTTGAGACTGACACTCTAGTGAAGTTGGAGACATTAAAGCTGCACAAACCCTCTTGTCCTGGGAGCTGAGGAGAGCAGGGTTCTATGAAGACAAGCATGAGAACCTGGAAAGCCAGGCAATTACCTACAGTCAAAATCAAGGTCAAGTGTTTGTCAGAGGCTAGAATTGCAACACAAGGTAGAATCACTCAAATAGATCACTGGACCACCTCTGTGGGAAACAGTTCAAAGATCTTCAGCATACAAGAGCAATGTAGTTCCCTTAAGAAGATTAGAGGAATCATATAATTAGGAGAGCTTGGATAGAGGTGAGGCTTAACCATGATTTTTGGTCTGGGAAAATCTTGAGCTGATTTCATTCAGCTTTTAATTGTAGACACAGGGACTTTTCCTCCTACTGCAATAACTTGCCAGGTGCCCAAGGGCCCCACCATTCTTGTTGGGGGCCTACTGGTGCCCTAAGATATTGTTTGTTGGGTTGATCACATGGGGTAAGTCCAACTGTGACATCATAGCCAAGCTGGGAACACAGACGGCTGTTATTCCTGCTAAACAGTCAGTGAGAAATCCTCACCGGATGTCAACTGGTATAGCCCGTGGGCATGAGTGATGCAGAGAGTTCTGAGTAGATTATGGGTATACTGTGGATGCTGTTTCTGTTCATGCACATGTGGCCCCTTCAGATCTCGCCCTCTTGTCCCAGACTTCACCAATTTTTTTCTCTCCCCTCTGGCTCTCTCCAACTCTTGAAGCTCAGGGAGTGGGGCTAGTGAGGGATTGTTCTCACTCATGACATTGCTGCCAAATGTTTTGTCCTTTCTGTGGGTCTTTTCCATTTCCCTAATGGCCTAAGCTTTTGAAACTCAAAAGTCAGGAAGAGTCTTTTCCCGGCTGTTTTCCATTGTAACATCCTTTCTCTGAGGCAGTCAGCACAGAATTGCCCAACTGCTTCAAAGAGAGTTAGGGGCATGGGGGAAGCACCAAGGAGAGAAAGGAAATGTTGGGATTGAGGGAAAGCATTGGTTAATACAATACAAGGATGTCAAATATTTTTCTCCCACAAATGTAATCCCTTAGAGGCTGGTCTAAAGTTGGTTGTCTCGCTTGGGTGGAAAAACTATCTATGGTGGCTTTTGGCAGATCTATCAGACATCTGTATGTGAAGCAGCAGTTGGGTACCCCAGGATGAACACAGAGGGTAAGTATGGCTCTGATCAAACACAGCCAAGGAGGTGGGGGAGCAGGCAGGTGTGGGAGCAGCAGCCACCCCGTGGGCCACCTAGGACCCACATGTGGTAGGAGAGAGTCTGGAGGGTTTCTCCCTGACTGCAAACATCCTCACACAGCAGAAGAGCCACAAACGACCGCCAGCATGAGCAGTGCACGTGAGGAGCTGAAATTCCATAACGAGACTGGGTGGGGATAGAGATTCTTGGATCAGAGGCAGGGTCCTGGATTGAGGATGATGTAGCCTGGGAAAACCAAGATCCCACTAGAGCAGAATAAAGTTGCTTTTTCCAGTTCTTGTAGTCTTGAGGGTAGTTAAGGATGGATTGTTTTATGATTCCATCTAGTAACTGTCCAGGCTCTGTGTCTTAGCTTTAAGGTAAAGTGTTGACATTGAAAGGAAAGATCCTTCTGTTTAGGGAAAACTGTGGTTTACATAATTCCTACATTTAAACTTTATCTAGAGATACTAAAACAACCCAGCCCTTCAAAATGTAATCGTCTGAGGTTGATTTTATATGAGATGAGGCATCTAGGTGGACCTTGATTCTTGTCCCAATTGACTGAATTGGCTGAACTCGGTTAAACAGAAAATACTGGGTCAACCACAGATACACTATGATTCTTGAGAAACTGACTCACCTTCTCCTGAGTTCTGCATTGCCCATCTGTAACATATGCTCCTAGGCAGCTGTTAATGTGAACTGCCCTAATTTATGTGAAACCCTGTGTGAAGGATTTCGATTCTCTGAGTGTCTATGCCAATGATGCTATACAACACACACACACACACACACACACACACACACACACACACACAAACTTGCTGAAGTCAGCCAAAGTCCACAGCCCCAAAAGGCACTTTACAAAGGGGTGAATTAGAAGATAAAACAAAGCTGAGATTCTCTGAGGCAATTTATGGCAATCACCAATCCCAAAGCTCCCCATTTAAATTTGACTCGTTTCCAATTTTGAAAGATGTCATTTGTGTAAATGCAGGGCACATTTGCTTTGGGGAGAGCAGAAACGTCCCCAACTCCTGGTGGTAACGGATACATCTGAAAAATGAAATCAAATCAATTTTACTCCCAGGAGGGACAGGTAGAGGACTCCCATTTCCTGCCAAATCAGTTGGAAACAATGAGGAGAGAGAAAAAAAAATGGAGCCCTCCCTTCTCTTTCTGGCCTTAGACGTGAACTCTTGATAAGATCCTGGAAAACAAGCAGCATTTTTAACAGCCGTTTGCCCTCTTCAGCTGAGAAAACAGCACGAGCCAAAACTAGGAACTGGGGCCACCTCTATTGTGAATGTGGCCAGGCTGACTTATTGTCGCCAAACAGCAAATCACGAAATGACTGAGATAAGGAATATAATAACATTTTCACATGAACCTTACATTCTTACCTCTTCTATAGGAAAGGATATCCCTGCAGGAAGGAGGAAGGTGGGGCCCTGCCCATGTCCTACAGCGGTGCTGGGACTGCATTGTCCAGGCCTTTTGTAGGGACACAGGAAGAGGGTACGGAAGTTTCTACAGGAAAACAGAGAAAAGTTCAAACATAAACAGCATCCAAAAAAATTTACCAACAGTGAACTAGATTTCCTCTTTGGGCCTTCCATGCTTCCATGCACCACTGGGCTGGCAGATTTTAATCTTGGATTCTGTTCACCTTGGTAACCTCCAGCGTGTGTGATCGTGCTGTTTCCCTACTTAATAAGTTAAGAGGATGTGTTTTCTATGGCACTGGAGACAAAAACAACCTCTTTCCAGAGACTGTATCCTGGCCTGGCTGGAGTCCGTTCTGTCTTTTCCATTTGTCATTTCTGGGGAGGGCACAGCTTCCCTGAAGTCCCGGGTGGGACAGGGCGGCTCCCTTTTATAGGAGACTTTGAACAAAAGCTGAAAGGGACCAAATCTCCACTTCCCACAAGGCAAGGGTTTGGGTTCAGCTCCCCCGTTTTGGCCAGAGATGTGCCTGGAGAAGCTCACTCATAAGGGATGTGAGAAGAGTTGTACCCCCACTCCAGGGAGGGCTCGCATTTTCCCTCCCCACCCCTCTTCTCTCCTCCACCCTCCAGGGCTCAGAGGAAGTTGCTACAAGGATGTGTGCTGTCCATTCTGAGGCCACATGGCCCTCTGGCATTAGGGCTGAGTTACGAAAACTACAGTTCTAACAGGGAGAAGTAATCCCATGGTTAAATCTGAAAGAAAGGGGCTAAAATAGAGAGAGAGAGGAGAGAGAGAGAGAGAGAGAGAGAGAGAGAGAGAGGCTTTGAGGGACTCCCCTCCCCTTATTGCTGGTCCTTATATAGGAAACCAAAATTGGGCTCCTCTCACTGCAGAGATGGGTGATGATGAATGATAGAAAAAATGTTACCAGATCCCTGATTGGAGGCTTGAGAGAGTCTTCTCAAGGACAACCTCTGAAATGCAAGGAGTTTCTTTCCACTTTTCCCACTGATTGAAACCCCTTCAACTTTGGCTAGGAATTGTGGAAATCACTTCCAAACGGCTTTAACTGCCAGGCACTAAAAGGAGCATTCGTTACTTCTCAGATGGGGCCAATCACACACTGCAGGGGCAAATGGTTACCGAGAATAAACTGACTTCCTAGACGATGCCATTATGGGAAATTAAAACACTCCTTACCCCTCGAAAAATAGCGCTTAAGCCCAAGTATCTTTCACAGCCCATCAGAGGAGAGAGTTCTGAGTAGACTACTCTAGCTTTTTAGGTGATATCTTTTTTTGAATTGCTTTTTCCAGAACAAATGACTTCCATTATGTTCAGCCAGGGACCAATTCTTCACTTAAGTATGTAAAGCAAAATACGACTTGTGCTCTGGATGTGTTACTTACCATAGAAAGCTTTTCTGACAGTCGCCCCAGTTGGGTGATTGAAGTGTGTTATATAAAAGCCCAGTTACAAGTAAGAGGGTGACCTTGACTTCTGAGACTAGTTTCAAACGCTGATTAAGATGTATTCAGGACATTCTGCTGCATGTGAGAGATACATGCCTTTTCAAAAAACAGTTGACAGAGAAAATTCGTTCATGCAACACAAATTTATGGAACAACTGTTGCCTTCATTCATTCATTCATTCATTCGTTCATTCACTCATTCATTTATATAATAATATGCCAAGGATTGGGTTACATTTTAAGAACAGTCAGCAGTGATTTTCAATACATTTCATAACAAGGCATTAGCCCTTGGAGAACTTGCTGGACATTCTATTGGAGGTCCTTCTCTCTGTGCCCAGTATTAACCCTCCAGTTGCTGAGTTTATTTCAATGTTTTAGTAACCACCACAGCCGTGCCCCTGCATGCCAGCCGTTATATCACCGAACAAGGCGACGTACTAAACACAGTTCCCCATCTCTAGAAGTCAACAACGCAGGGCCGGTTTCTGTAAGTTAGGATCAGCTCACAGAGAGACATATTACAAGGATCTTTTAGTCTCAAGCTGACATGAGCCTAAAGTCCTCCATAGGCTCCACTGAAGGAGCCTTAATTCCCACTGAAGGGTAGCAGCAGGAGTGAGGAAAGGCTGGGTATGAGACGGAGCTGAAACAAACAGGGGAATTACGTTAAGGATGATGAACCTGGGGAGGGACTACCCAGCTATCTATGGGTGCTTTGTTTCCCACCTGGCCCAGTAGGGGTGCAGCTGCCTATGGAATCAGACCTACCACACTCCAAGACCAGCAGATGCCTGAGCAGGGGTGGGGCTAGGGGTGTCTAAAACAACCAGCTGAGCAGGACCACGCAGCTCCAAGCTTCCACCTCATTGCTGGGGCTTCTCATTGAACATTGAGATCCTGTTTTGTTCTTTCCCCATGTATACTCCTAGATCTGGACTCCCCACTTTCTTCCCCACTCTACCTTCCCAGAAACTGAATTCTGATCCATGATACCTGCCAGTCAACTCCTGGTTAACAAATACCCAGCCTGGGGCTCCCCTGTGCTCTAATGTTCTGTGCCTGCTTTCTCCCCCGTTTTCATTCATTCATTCATTCATTCATTCATTCATTCAACATTTGTGCATTAATTTGGTAAATAATTATTTTTTTATGTTTATTTATTTATTTTGACAGAGAAAGAGGGAGAGAGAGAATCCCAAGCAGGCTCTGCACTGTCAGCACACTGCCCGAGGCAGGGCTGGATCCTACAAACCGTAAGACCATGACCTGAGCAGAAATCAAGAGTCAGATGCTCAATCGACTGAGACACTCATTCATTCAATAAATAATTAAGTGCCAATCATGGCCATGCTCTCTGCGGGTGCCAGGGATGTAGCAGTAACCAAGATGGACATGACCCTGCCCTCAGGGGGCTATTAGTCTGGCCAAATGACAGAGAGGTGTCACATTGTATTTGATTCACTTGAAAATTTCTTCTTACATAATCCTATTTAAATATGCTATTAGAAGCTAATGTTCTAGATTGGTGAGTTGTTAGATTTCCCCCCATTTTCTTATTGTCCAAATTATTTTAATGTGTTTATATGCTTCTGTAATAATCTACAATAATAAATAAAATATAATTTTGTATATAGTTATATATAATTATAAATCTATAGGCCTTGAATAGCAAGCCCATCTGAACTAGATTAAGCCTTCCTGAGGCTCTAAGAGATTCAAGACATGACCTTCACCTGGTGATACGGTATGCAAATTAATACCAATGATAGCTAGTATTTATGGAGAGGGTTGACATATTTCAGGCACTGTGCAAAACACTTTACATGGATTCTCTCATTTATCATAATAAGAGATAGTTGCTAGTGTTATCCCCATTTTACAGATAAGGAAACTAAGGCTCAAAGAGGGTTAAATAACAGGTTGTAGGAAGACAAACCTTTTAATGGTTGAATCTGCAATTTATTTGGCATTGCTGCACCTAAGTGCAGAGGTGACAAACAGAATATTTAACGACCGGTATGGAGAGAACACTAACCAACCAGAACAGATGCTGTGGAACAGAAGCAGGGCCTGAAAGGAGTCACTGGGGCAGAAGCTGGGGTAGTTGGATTGGCCAAGTCATGGATGGGGTCAGCTAGGAGAGCATCTGTTTATGGATTTTTATTTCATTTGTTCATTTATTTCAATATGTTAACCACTCAGCCTGCCATACCTGTAGAGCCCTGCACAGGTGAAATGGAAACCACCCCCCCCCCCCACCTCCTGTAGATCAGCTGAGTGACCACTGTGTTTATCAGAAAATTGGAGAGTTACCAAGGGTCAGATTGACTTTTCTAGCCTATTTTAAACTCTTAGTGTACTTTGGAGTATGCTGAGATAGTGACTATAATTTTATACAAACTGCCTTAGATTACCAAAAGCTTTCTTTCCTGTTTCTAGACCACAGTGCCCAAATTGGAAATCTATGGGCTGAATTCAGCCTGCAGATGTGTTTTATTTAGCCCACACAATGGCTTCTCATTTTAAATAATAAAAGCTAACATTTCTGTAGCACTAACTATAGGCCAGGCATATATACATTTTACATATATAAACTCACTTTATCTGCACATCAAGATCGGTGCTATATGACTGTCCTCATTTTACAGATGAGGAAACTAAGGCACAGAGAGGTTAAGTAACTTGCCTAAAGTGGCACAGTTAATTAAAAAATTGCAGAGGTGGAAGTTGAACCCAAGCAGTCTGGCTCCATAATGCAAGTTGTTGACCATTATGCTCCTCTGCCCCTCTGGCGTGTTTGAACTATTTGTCGACATTTAAAAATCAAGAGAAATAAGATAAAAACCTAGCCTTCCACCTTGTCAAAACCAAAGATCAGGAGTTCTAATAAACTTGAGTTCACTCCCCTGTGGTAAAAGTTGGTCTCCTTTGCATGCGGAAGTGTTCTTTGACTTTCCCAGTCCCCCACCATTTCCTATTGCCTTCCAACACCGAGGTCGCCAGTTATTCACCTTTGTCATCAGGTTGGCACTGTTATCCTACAGACACTCTGTTCACACTTGTGTATGACCTGCCTGGCTCCTGTAGACACTTGTGCCCCCTCAAGTGAAAATGGGGTACATTTTTGCTCTAATAACACGTTATAACTTAGGAAGTGCAGAAGTATATGAGAGGCTCACTTCTCTTGTGAATTGTTACAAAGTATCATAAAATTAAAGGTGGACATTGAGAAGAAAAGCAAAGCAGTAAGGAACAAATTCAAAGCAGCTACAAGAGAAAGCTTGTTGCAATTGGTAAGGAACTCCTTGATCACCTTCAGCCAAGATCATGGAAGATCTAAAAGTGCCTGCTTAAAAACAAAACAGGGACCCCTGGGTGGCTCAGTCAGTTGAGCACCAGACTCTTGACTTCAGCTCAGGTCATGATCCCAGGGTTGTGAGATTGAGCCCTGTGTCAGGCTCCGAGTTGCGTGTGGAGCCTACTTGAGATTCTCTCTCTCTCTCTCTCTCAAATAAAAAAATAAAATTAAATTAAAAAAATAAATCAGGGCGGCTGTGTGGCTCAGTTGGTTAAACATCCAACTTTAGCTCAGGTCATGATCTCACAGTTCGTGGGTTTGAGTCCCACATTGGGTCTCTGAGCTGTCAGCACAGAGCCTGCAGCCTGCTTGGGATTCTGTGTCTCCCTCTCTCTCTGCCCCTCTCCCACTCACGCTCTGTCTCTGTCTCTCAAAAATAAATAAACATTAAAAAAAAAAATCTCATTAAGCTAAATTTAAAATTCGCTGCAACTACACTTTTCAGTTTTCTGAGTCTGAAATTGTACAAAATATTACCATAAACCAATATAATTGTCTTTAAAACCCATTCACTGGAATATTTACATTCAGATGCAAACCATTACCTTCTAGGTTGTTCCCTTGGGAGATATGCATCTTTTCCTATGATGCCCCTGCAAGAAACATTTTGGAACTCCTTGTGGGGGCTAATCTTCAAAGCAATTTCTAAGCATGCATCCAGCAAATGTCAATCTCATTCTTTGATATTCATGTCTTGCTTTTTATCCAAAACAGTAACACCCACCTTTTCCACCATCATTCAAGTGCCATTCCTGTTCCAAATAAAATCCATCGAAGGATTAATATTTGTTCATACTGAGAATAAAATAATTAGCAACAACCTTGGAAGATAACTCCATAAGTGTATTAGCACAATAACATTATTGAAATAAGAATATCACCTCCCCAGGTGATCTCCTTGAATGGGCTACAAGTTATTTGAATATGTTTCAGTGTGTTCTTTTGAAGGAACCTGGTAAAAGAAAAATAAATATCTAATTCTGTTTTTATTATACGTGTACAAATAGCGAGCACATACACTGAATAATTATTTCTGGGTAGCACAACTATGCATAACTTTTTATTTCATTAATATTCATTCAACATCAATTCAGCACTTACCAACACTATGTTAAATGCTAGAAACACAAAGTAAAGATTTCTTTACAGTTTTTTTTTTTTATTACAGTGAGAAGGTATGATTTTGGTAATCATGAAAAAGTAAACTATTTCCATTCTGAAAATGACATATCTATATAGGCTAGATGAAAAAAAAATGAGAAGGAGACAATTTCTGTCTCCATAAACAAATCTATGAAGGCAACTGGTTCTCGATGAAACTACATAGTTTGGGTTTACACAAAATAGGCAAATGAAATCCCATGCAAAGGCAGTTGTCTGAAATGGGAAACAGTAATAAATTGGGGGCAGAAGAATTAGAGGTTCAAATCCACACCTGCCATTATTGATGTGACTTTGAATAGTATGTTTAATCACTCTGGCCTAGGTTTCTTCTCCTGAAATAAAAGGATTGGACTAAATGATCTCTATGGTCCCTGACAATTTTGACATTTTATCATTATTACAAAGTTTAATCCTTGGCTTACGTCATTCGACAAAGTGTATGTTAATCACATGTATGTGTGTTCGTCACAAAGAAAACAGCGCTGAGCAAAAGAGATTATAGAGATACACCTTCAGCAAAGACTCACACAAATTACTATAATAAGAAGTTAAAACAAAACAAAACAAAACAAAACATTAAGCCGGGGTGCTTTTTGTTTCCTGAAAACCGTGTGGCCCCCGCCCAGGAATGGATGGATTCTGTGAGGTTGGAAGCAAGGTAGGAGAAAGAGGTCACTCCTCAGCTTTAGGGAGTCAAACTTGATTTTTTAAAGCTGCAAGAAAGTAATCCTAAAAAGCAAACTCTGTGGGAGAAAGAAAAAGTGTAAGGGGCGTGGCGGGCAGGGGGAAGGTGGCGGTTAATTCCCAAAACTTGCCTTTACATATGAGGAGGCAAACCTGCATCGTGGGCTTCATTCGGCGTCCGCCATACATAATCTGTTCAGAGACCACATCACAGATCACAGGGTCCCACAAGACTGGAAGGAAAGGGAAGACCCAACGCCACTAGCAGGAGAACGGAGGAAGAGAAAGACTTGTGTCTCTCCATCCTGAGCACAAGGCAGGGATACAGAATAGTCCAGGTAGCAGAAGGGGAGTCAGACCACAGGAGACTGGGCTCTGCCTTCCGCTTGGAGATGAGAGGAAATTCTCTCTCTGGGCACCCCATAAACCATGGGGAAGCCACAGTGGAGTCGACACAGTGGCGGATGTGTTTCCGTGGAAAGGGGGCCCGAGATTGCGCCCCACTTCCTCCTGTCCTGTGTGTGGCACGTAGGGGATGTGGAAGTTCCTCAAGACATACTCCTGAGACGTCTGAGAATGCTAGCTTGTGAGCCGGCTACAGCAAACTAAGAGGTGGCCTTGTAGTCAAAGGCTGGAGGGTGGAGCTGACCCCCAGATTGCAGACATGGAGGCAATGGTAGCCCAAGGCATCTTGATAGTGCCCGAGGCCAGCAACTTGCAACCTTGAATTAATTGCCTGGGGAAAACAGATTACTTTAAACTGGGAGAGGCTGTTACTTTTCACTGGCAAGTTGAAGATTTCCCCCTACCCCCACTACCACCATCAGCATGAGTGGGAGCAAATGAGACCATTTATAGAAATAAAATACTTATGGGGCGTCTGGGTGGCTCAGTCGGTTAGGCGCCTGACTCTTGATTTCGGCTCAGGTCTCACCCTCAGGGTCATCAGATCCAGGCCCGCATCAGGCTCCACGCTGAGTATGGAGTCTGTTAAAGGTTCTCTCTTTCTCCCTTCCTCTCTCGGCTCCTCCCCTGCTCTCTCTCTCTCTCTCTCTCTCTCTCTCTCTCTTTCAAATAAATATATTAAATAAATAAATGAAAATTTAAGCTAAGCATTGAAAAAAAACACCCGAGCCGTGGTGCATATGTTTCCACTCTGCTGGGTAAGAGTGCTGCATTATAATTACTGTGAATCCTGTGAAGAAAAAATGCCTAGTGCTTTGAATGCATTTAATCAGGGCATCTAACGCAGACTGGCAGGCGGCCCTCAGGGACAGCCTCTAGAAGGAAGTGATATTAGAGCCGAGACCTGAAGGAGAAGTTAGGTAAGCAGGGGAGAGCACCAGGTCCCAGGAGGGGAGAAGGAGGCTGGTACACTGCAGGAGTGTGCACGCTCGGGGGTGAGAGGTAGCAGGTGAAGAGGTGGGCTGGGGCCAGTGCCCCTGGGCACACTGGAGCTCCTCCTAACAGTTGGCTAGTTCGCTTCAACTCAGTTTAATGCATTTAAAACACTTCTCTGTTTTGCAGGGAAAAACATGAACTGTGTTTTAGCAGTCAGGGCAACAATGAAGTGTTTGGATAGTCTGAGGGTAAATCAAGATAAGGACAGCAGCCCCAGGTAAATGGAATGGGGATCTACAGTAAGGCAGCTGGTAGGACCTGAGACCACTGTGGCTGCTGCCCACACCTGCTGTATCCTGCAGTCGCCTAGCTTTCAGGCATTCCTGTGCCCTGCCAGTCTCTCCAGACCTCTGAAGGGCTGGCACAGAGGCAGAGTTTTCCTTCTTGTGGGGCTGAGCCAGAAGGAAAGGGGCCGAGGAGACAGCGAGAGATGAGGGGATGTGGGCGGCCGGCCAGCTCTGGGTATTTCTTGCCCACCACACGTGGGTTTCTCCTGGGCCCTGGGCGTGCAGTGGCGTCGCTCCCCTGGCTGGGCTGATGGTTCAGAATGGTAGTGAGAGCAGACAGAATTGAGCAGGTGCTCATGGGAGCTGTCATCTCCCTTTCCGAAGCCAGCACCTGCTCGAAGCCCCCAGTGAACTTGCCTGGACCATTAAAACAATCCTGGAACTGGTCTTTCTGTTCTCACTCCACCCTCTGTACTTTCTTTTCAGAGAGCTATTTTTACAAAATAAATCAGATTGTGTCTCTCCTGTGTATAAAATCCTTTAATAACTCCTTATTTTGCTTTTAATAAAATCAGAAGTCCCTCCATGCCTGCAGGACTCCACCTGACCTGGCTTCTGCTTGCCTCTCCAATGTCATCTTGTTCCTCATGTTCATTCCACCCGATGCACATCTACATTCCTTTCAACTTCTCAGAGATGTCCTTTTTTTTTTCTTTCCTGCGTGGGGATTGTTACCCTTCCTGTTCACCTCCTGGAACTTTGTGCCTGATTCCTTCTATCATGCCTGCTAAAATGGCCCCCACCCTCTTACACTGTATCTTATCACCCCATTTATTCCTTTTGCAGCACTTACCAATCTGATATTATCTTGTTTATTTATTTGCTTGTTTATCGTCCATGTGCCTTCCCTAGAATTTAAATTTCTTTGTGCCTTGAATACCCGGCACAAAGAAAACACTCAATTAGTACTTGTTAAGTAATGAATGAACCTTTGACCAAGGATGGACAAAGGTAGTGAAATGACTCTGGGCCACAAACATTTTCATTACATGTTTGGTACTGGAGGGTGTTCATGGATAAAAGACAAAATGGGGGGGGGGGTTTGCCTGCAAATAGATAGTTTGCCCACAGTCTTGTGACTGACACAGGCACACTGAGCTAACCCTAACAGAAATGCTAAGACACCTTGTGGTCTCGTTCAAAGGCATGGCTTTCGACTGGGGAATTGTAAAAGTTTTCTAGATCCAAACTGAGTTCAATAGCTCAACAAATGGTATTTGGACGTTTACTGGGTGGTGAAACATAGGGACGTGTATTGATGAACAAGACGTGGTCCATGTCCTCAGAGGGCACTCGGTGTGGCAGAGGCCCACCCAGACAAAGCTAATCGTTCTGTAAGGTGGTGATAGGTAGGGGAGGAGGGCGGGGTAGGGAAAGAAAAGAGGTCAGAGGAAGAAATGACTGGTTCCATCTGAAGAGGGTGGGGCAGACCTCCTGGAGGAGCTGGCTGTTCCCTGTGCCCTGGAAGGTGAACGGTGTTTATAGCTGGCTGAAAAGGCAAGGGTAGCTGAAGGCAGAACTAAAAATATCGGCAAGGGGGTATAAATGGCCAAGGCATGATTCTGGATGTATGGATTACAACATCCTGTAGTGAGATGGAAATATGAGGGGACTGGAGATCAAGTTTGGGAATCCTCAGCAGGTGTTGAAGCCACAGAGTGCAGATGAGCTCCAGGGGAAGATGAGCATATGGACCAGAAGGGAAGAAGGTGAGATCCAAACCCTGGGTGGAGCAGGGGTGATGGCTGAAGCAGGACTGGTGAGTTCACCAATGGTTAGAGAAGAAAGAGTTACGAGGACAAATCTCTGGAGAATGCCAAGGTTTAAAAGACGAATGGAGAAAAAGGAACCAGCAAAGGAGTGGTCAGAGAAATAAGGAAGTAGAATCTGGAGTCTCAACTCCTAGAAACCAAGGGAAGTAAGACTCACCTTTGAGAGGGCTTCCCCAGCTCCCTCTTTACAACACGCATCCTGCAGGCTGCTGCTTATTCAATGTCTATCCACCTCACTAGACGGGAAGGTCCCTGAGTACAAGAAGTGCTTTTGACTTGTTTACTGCAATTACCACCTACACTTAGACCAGGTCTTGTCACCCAGTAGAATGACTGTGTGGATGAATGAATGAATGAGTATTTTCAAATTATGCAGAGTTGAAAAGGCTAAAAGCTGTAAATAAGACCTTGGACTTGGCAACTGGACACAAAGGTGACATTTAAGAGCAGTTTTATGAACAGGGATAGCAATAATACCTATGTCATGTGGTAGTTATGAGAATTAATGAGCTGGTACGTGTAAATACTGAGCCAGTGCCTGGATGTAGTTAAAACTCAATAAATATTAGATGATGATGATTATTCCCTCAGCCTTCACTTTCAGAAGCTGTTCTGGTGAACTAATTCTTGATAGTCATGTTGTGTCTAAAAGATTGCTTTACTACCTTTCCAATATATTCTAGGGGCACATTGCTTTAAAAACTATAACTACAAAGTGCTATTTTATTAAATGACTATAACAGAGCCCAGTGAAATGGGATTTTGCTGCCAAATCTACCTGTGGCTTGGGAGCCTGATAGGCTCCCAAAGGACCAGAAGATGGACTGGAATCTCCTTTTCTATTAGGGAGGTCCACAGAACCAATACAGCTGTAGCCTTAGAAACAGGACTCTGTTCCTAAATCTGTCACTGGATTGGTCAGCAAATCCAAAGCAGGAAGACTGAGAAGTGCGGTGCTCCCAAAGACTGGCTCTGTCAGAAGGTTTGGGTAAAGAAGATAAGGCTGCGGATGGAAGAGGTCTTTCAACATGTGGAACTTGGGACTGAAGTGCGGGTTCCCATTCCGCACGTGCCGCTAACTCTCTGGACTTGACCAAGTCACTTAACCTATGTGTGTATGATGAGAGCCCTGCATGAGCCTTGAGGCCTCTGTAGTAGGTCGTTGACAGAGATGGCCACAGTTTCTTGCATCCCTGTATGTTTTTCTCCTTTGCAATGTAATCATTCCCCTAACAGGAGATAGCATCTTTTTCCCCTTCCCTTGAATCCGGGCTAGCCCTGTGACTTTCTCTCGTTCGTAAAATGGAGAACAAGTGACATTATGTTTGAGTCTAAGCAGTAAGAGGCCTTACGGCTTCTGCTACCAACCTCCTGATAAGATGCTGCAGCCACGTGAACAAGCCCAGGCTAGCCTCCTTGAGGATGAGACCACGTGGAGAGAAAGGCTCAGCCAGAAGCCAACACCAACCAGAAGACACTGAGTGAAGCTATGTTGGACCATCCTTCCCCAGTTAAGTCACCAGATGAACACGGTCAGGTGAGCAAGCCCCTGCAAGAGCCCGGCGGAACCGCTCCGCTGAGCCCAGCCAACATCACTGACCCACAGAACCGTGAACAAATAAAATGGCTATTGCTTTCATCAACTAAGTGGTGCTTTGTTACACAAGACTAGATAGCTGATACAGCCCCTTTTATAGCTGACGTTCTAGAAACTGACTTTATTGCTCTGAAAAAGGAATCAGGCTATATGACTTTAGTTGTATGTTAGGGTCTGCTGCCCAGGACTCAAACAAAGGTTAGGTGACTATTTTATTTCCTCCCCTGCGCCCCACACTCTTAACCCTGAGGGCTTTCTCCACGTGGCACTGTTGCACGTGGACCCACTAGAGCTGAAACCCTTTGCCGCTTTCCCACCCTGTTAGGACTTGGCGTGGAGGCACTGAGCAAGACAGGAAGTGGCTCGGTGACTCAGTGGTCCTTCCTTCTGAGTCACTGAACTGTCAGTTCCCCCTCTCTGTGGTTCCACTCATTCACTCAGTCAATACCTTGTGAGCAGCTGCCCTGTGCCAGGCCCTGTCCGGGAAGCAAGCCCTGGGAAGGGCTGAGTATGTCTGAGTGGGCGTGCAGCAGGGGCCTCCCACACATCACCGCCTTCTTGGCCGCTTTCCTGTAGCATCTCATGCAAATGCTTTTCTGGGCTTCCACAGAAGTGGCCCTCTCCTCAAGGCACAGAGCTGGGGAAATTTTAAGGCCAGTTAGTTCAACCTTTCCTTTATTATACATATGAGGAAACTAAGGCCTGAGGAGTTGAGGGTTGAGGTTACTTGTGATTAAATTAGGCCTAGTATTTAGACGTTTTAGCTTAAAATCCAGAACTCTTTCTATTACATTGAAAGGCCCCCTTTAGGCCCACACTCCCCTTCCTTCCAGTTCCTGACTTTCCCACTAGTCCTCCTCAGCTTTGTGCTTCAGGCATAAAATTAGTTTCTTCTTCTAGCTCAAAGTTCAGACATTATCTGAGAAATCTTTCCTCAAATAAATTGTAGCCATCGATGATAATGATAATCATTAAAACAGCAACATAAATTCAAAAAATACTTATTGAGCACCTGTTAAGTGCCAGGCATTGCCTCTGTTTTGGGGATATAGTGAATAAAACAAGGAATCTACCTCTGGGGAATTTATATTCTTGAGGGAGGTCGGGCAGACAATGCACAAGGAAGCAAATAAGAGAATTTGGGGCCGATGTTACAAAAACTAAACAGGAATATGTGATAGAAGTGACTGGGCTGAGGGGTGTATGGCCACAAAAGGCCTCTTTGACCTTTGAGTCAAAGAAATCTGAAATCTGATTGGTGAAGAACCAGTAATTCTTCAGGAAATGAAAAGAGCAAAGGCCCTGAGGCAAACTCATCTTTTTGAGAAAGCAGAGGGGGGGCTTGTGGTCTCCTGGTGGGAGTGATGAGGGGAAAGTGGTGATCTTGTCTTCCCAGATCATGCAGGATCTTTGTAGGCTGCCATATGTGGAGCCAGGAGCCTACACATCTGGGTGGGCACATGGGAGTGTTCTCGGTGATATGACACAATTTATATTTTTAAGATCAATCAAAATATCATTCTGACTGCTTGGATAGAGAATGGACATTGAAGTTCAAGAGTGAAACTGGGAGAGGGGGTGTGTGGAATGCTTACCATGTGTGGGTCACCTTCTATACCTTAGCTTTAATCCTCCCAATGCTCCAAAGTAGATCTTATTATGCCCATTCTGTAGAAGAGAAAATGGAGACTGCAAGGGATAAAGGCACTTTCTCAAATTTGACCAAATTTGATCCCATGGGAGCCCTTCCCATGTAGCACATGGCCTTACTAAGCTGGTCAACCTGCCCCTGTGCAAATAAATTTCTCTGATTATCATTGTATTTTGAAGTGTGAAATTTTAGAGCTAGAGGCTATAGATTGGAAGTCCCTTGAAGGCAGGAATCATATCTTACTCATCTTGCCATTTAGTTGTGGCACACCCTGGTACATGGGAAGCACTAATATATAGCTGATGAATGAATGAATGGGTTCCAGTCATGAGAGGTTTCCTGAACCAGCCCCACTTCAGGCCCACCATTTTCAAGATGGGAGGCTGTCTTCCCCAAAATCACAAGACAGGGCTGGGAAGAAAGCCTAGGCTGTTGAATCCATGGGTCCCTCCACCAAACCACCAAAGCTGCTTCCAGTTTATCTGTTTAGGACAGATTTCTTGGTTTCACCTACCATTTTAGCATGGCAAATCCTCAAGGTCAGGTATGGTGTCTATTTTTTTTTTTTGTACCGTGTCATATTGGGAGTGTGTGGTACCTACAGGGAGGTGGAACCTGAGGCTTGGCAGTAAGTTTTCTCTTGGAAAATTAAACTAAACAAATTAAATCTACATGTGATGGGAAGAAAACAGGTATCTTCATGGTCTCCTGGAACAGCTATTTGACTGAAGTTTAATGTCTGAAGAAACATGGAGCACAAAGATGGGGCCCTGGGGTGGCTCAGTTGGTTGAGCATCCAACTGTTGGTTTCAGCTCAGGTCATGATCTCATGGTTTGCACTGTGAGTGCAGCGTTTGCTTGGGGTTCTTTCTCTCTCCCTCTCTCTCTGCCCCTTTCCCACTTATGTGTCTATGCATGCACTGACACACGCTGTCTCTCTCTCTCTCTCTCTCTCTCTCTCAAATAAATAAATAAATAAATAAATAAATACATAAACTTAGAAATAAGAATGGAGCACAAAGAGAAAGGCCATCTTTGGCTTTACTGTCTAACAGAATGTAGAGTTGGGGACAATGTATTTGGGGAATGAGCATTTTCTGGTTTCCAGAGAGTACCCTCTATGATAAGATATTCGTTTCATGGTACTTTAATTATCGATCACCAAGCAACAAATTCTCAAATGTTAACTTGGCTTTCTTGTTACTTAGGGGGGTCCTCTGGGCAGGAGAGGTAAGCATATCAGCCACTGTGAGAAAAGGATGTTCTCTCTTATAAGTGAATTCACTTGCAAACGTTCCAAGAAAATTGTGTCACCAAATTTTGGGGGTGGGCCTCTCACAGTTGAGAAAGGCATAGACCATGACCATTTTTTGAGGGTCTCAGTATATTGCAAACTGAACAAATGCTAAAAGACAGTTATAAAACTTGTGGTGTATTTTCATTGTTTGCCTTGAACCAACTGTGGCTTTTTACATAGAAAACACAATATACTATTACTGTGCTAGCAGCATATAAATTATGGACCCACAAAAATATTAGTGCACTTTAAGCAGGGTATTTGGAGAACAGGATGGAAATTTAAAGATGTGCAATGAATGCCTTGTATGGAGTCTGTCAGGCTATCTCTGTAACTGCATAAATAAAATCATTTGGTGATAATATCAGAGCTAAATATGAGGCCTTGTGTGGTGAGGACCAAGACCAAAGGACCACGTGCAGAAGTTTAGGCCCCCTTTCTAAACCAAGAAATCTGTCCTAAACAGATAAATAGGAAGCAGCGTGGTTTGGTGGAGGCTCACACCATCCAAGGTGATGCCATCCATAGACCACTAGCTAAATCAGCCTTTACCTGGCAACCCCCTGACCATGTCATGTGCCACCCCCTTAAAATATCACATTCCCCCTCATGGTAAGTATAGCAGCCTGCTGTGTACACAGGTGAAGTGCTCCTCAAGAAACTTGTTGGCTGACCAGCTGATAAGTCAAGCCAGGGATAAACCAAGCTAGGACGCTCAAAAGTACCCTTTAAATATTGCATTTGGGGAAGATACCTTCTTGGCAGAGGTGGGAAAGCGCTTGGTGTGATAGTTGACAATGTGAGAGCATGAAGGGATGTTTAGCAGGACGCCGGCTCATACGCACACAGCCACGTACTCTCCCTTGGCACGATAGCCAATTCTCTCAGTTGCTCTTTCTGGCTTCTGTGATCCTGTCTTCCCATGCTCTGTCCCACCTCTCAGTTTTCAGCTTCCCAATCTGTGTGTCTCACACCATTCATGGGTCATAAAATCAGATCGGTGGGCTTTAACCAACATCTTCTAAACAAATAAATAGGATAGAAAATGTCATAAGGTATCATAGAGTAAATGTTAAAAAAGAAGTTAAGAAGAAAAACTGTTTTCTGAAACCTGTTTCAAGTCCATGTACATGTGCATTGGGTTTAGACGTAAACTTAATTTCCTGCTGTAGGTTGGTTAAAGTTTTCAATCTGCTGCTCTAGGTAACAGACTGAATGCCCCACCTTCCGCTGAGCAGATTCTGGGCACCGCCTTCCTAAGTCAGAGCTGCTTTGAATTACTGAGATAGGTGAGCTAACGCGGAGAACCATCCAGGACCTTCACAGCACGTCAGAGTCTTAGACACTTTCTGGTCCAATGCCCTTGGCTCACCGTTTTCCAGGCGCAGAGACTGAAACTAAGAAATGCAGGAAGACTTGTTAGTGGTAGGACCTGACCTGCCAGTGGTTTCCCCACCTCTCCTTCTTGGCCTTTTTTTCTTTAGGTCCCGTGGTCCTCTGTTGTAACACAGCAAAGATTAGTGGAAAGGATTTATATTTTGGTCAGAAAACCTGGATTTTAATTGCAGTCTGTCGTTTACTATGTGACCTTGAACTCATTAATCACTTAATATCTCTACTCCTCAGGTTGTATCAAATATAAAACAGGATTCATGCTATTAGGGCCAACTGAGTTCATCTTCTCAATGGCACTTTTTGGACTGAGGCATTATATACATTTTCTAATAATAATTTTTCCTCCTTGAGTATCCATGGTATTTATTCAACAAATATACATTGCTATGGAGATGCAGGAGGCTGAATGTAATATTATCAAGTCTCACCCCTTTGTAAGAGTTTTTACTGACATTTTCCAGGGAGAGGATGCTACTCCCCTTCATTTCACCCTAGCGTCTGTCCTTAGAGTGCTCACAGAGCCCTACAGAAGTTAGTTTAAAGCTAATTCAATAGCACAACATCACCCAGCTTCCCTTACCTACAAACCACGGTGCCTGGTTCCTGACAGCAGCCTGCAGAATAGTGTTTTTCTTCTCTTCCATCTCTGGGTTACTTCATAGCCTCATCAACTTGTGGGTACACGTGAGGCCCTGTGACCTGGGATGCCTCATTTGTGACATTGTCTAACCTCTGCCTGCTCCTGTGGGCACTCAATACTGTGCCCCTCTCCCCTGCAAACACAGTATTCTCGAGTTATTGCTTGGAATTCCAAGAGCGGTGTCTAGCATGAGCTGGCTGGGTAGACCCCCAGCCCAATAAATAACACCTCTCTTCCCTGTCCCATCTCAGAACCAACTGATAGAGGCACAGGAGCCAGATGGATGGAGATCCAAATGATAGTCTTACTACAAAAGCTAAAGTGAAGGATGAACCTTCCATCGATGAGCACAGTTGGCTAGATGTAGTTTCATTCCCAGATTAAACTTACCTACCTGGGCCAAGCTGGAAAACTGGAAGCATCCCCCGGTGTGGAGAACAGAGACTGTATCTTCTCCAGACAAGCTGGATCCAAAGAGGAAGAAGGAAGGAGCTGGGCCAAACATTGAAGTTTCTTCTCCTACACTTGCCAGTCAGAGACCTTCTCTCTCTCTTTCCTACTAGAGATTCTCCCAGACAGAAACATGAGGGAATAAAGGTGTCCCCCTGTGTCTTAGGGGCATGAGTTATCTGACTTCCTTGTTTGGGGGCTTCCTCTTGATTGCAAGGAGTACGAGGTTCAGGGCCAATGTGGGGAAAACGCCCTCTCCCCATCTGTGTGCTGGGCCCCAAGGGGAAGAAGTACTTGGTTTCAGAATATCCTGAAATTTCAGGTGAAACAACTTCATTTATTCTGATTTTGTGTCAAATCTCTCACTTGGCTCCAGCCTCCCCAGACAAAGCCTATCAATCCATGCAAATAGACCCTTGAGGAGGGATTGAATCATTGTGGTTGGCCCTGGAGTTTTACTTGCTCTGAAGACTCCTACTCTACTATTATCTCTGGCAAGCCTAGTTGTGGCCCCTGGCCTTCCTTTCCTGCTCTCAAATTACTATTCTCTTTTGAATTTCAGGGATTTTTAAAAGGTGATAATCAACCTCCAGTCCCTTAGCTTTTTCTACCATTAAAGAGTTAGTTTTGAAACCCCCTAAATAGCCGCTTACCCATCTTTGCCATTAATGCACAGCATGACGTCCTACCCACCCTCCAGGTATCTCCTGGGCTTCCTCTGTCTGATGCTGCCTGAAAAAGAAGGATTGCAGTTTCCTACAAAGTCGTATGCAGCCCGTAGGATCAAAACAAGAGATTGAAATACCCTCTTTTTCTCGATCTACACATTTAAAATCCAAAGCAGTTGTTTACACCGGAACTCTGGGCATCACTGAAAGAGAAAAGGCCCAAGACCATTTGCATCTTTCTGGACGCCACATCTCTACAATGAAGGAAGTGATTTTGACCAGCAGCTCAGCACAGTGTCTCCGCTTCCCTCATCCTGGAAATTACAGCAGTGACTCACAGTTTGTGGAGTTGTGTGACACCCTAACACTGTATTTTATTCTCCCTTCCCCTCTACTGATGCAACGTAAACTTGGGGTGGATATGGAGGTTGCAGTGTTAGTGAATTTCAATGAGTTTTGAAATTAGAAGATCTGAGGCTGGGAATCAGTTTTAATGCCCTGTGAGAGTCGTCAGTTGTCTTCCTCCCTGTGATTGTTCACATCTCAGTCAGTACTGTCCAACATCACTCACAATCTTTTGTGGTATATCATTCCTTGTATTAACAATACGCTGAACAATCCAACCAAAAAAGTATTATTGATGAATTGATTGATTCCACAGCAACAAATTAGCATTTTGGGGCAGGCATTGGTGATATAGAGATGGAATGGGGGGGGGGGACGCAGAGTAACAAGTCATATAAATAATGCTAACATAAAGTTCAAACACTATGCTCTGGGGGTTCAGGAGAAATGGCCTTGTACTTCATCTGGTGGATCTTGGAAGACTTCTCAGAGGAAATGGGGTCTAAGCTGACTCCAAAGGATGAAGAAGACATTTATAAAGGTTTTATGAGGAAAGAGGTTGTCTGGGCGGAGAAACATAGATTCCTAGGCTCAACCTCAGACTCTCAGGGCTGAGGCTCTGGTACGTTGGTTCTGATGCGTAACCAGGGCTGGGAATCATCAGGAACAAAGGCGTAGATCTGGTCAGAGATGAGAGAAGGGCCTGAAAGGCTGTCTCAGATGCTGGGACCGTATTTTCCACCTCGTCAGAAGACCAAATAAGAGGAATTAAATGAAGCACAGCAACTTGGTTTCCTCTGAAGATGAAGTTCCTGGATGTGAAGTGTGTTAAAGGCACTAAGATTTTTACCCAGTGTGCCAAGGAAGGGCTTTCTCTGGAACATGGAAGAAAATGCAGTTAAAACCAAACCAAAAACCAAAACAGCAGAATCTCATTTGTCTCAGATGCCCTATGCCAGGGGTTGACGAACTCTTCTGGTAAGGAGTCAGAAAGTAAATATTTTCAGCTTGATAGACCACACAGTCTCTGTCACAACTATTCAACTATGCCATTGCAGTGCAAAAGCAGCATTAAACAACATGTAAGTGAATGAGCATGGCTATGTTCCAATAAAACTCTGTTTATAGACACTGAAATGTGAATTTCATATAATTTTCCATGCTATAACATATTATTCTTCCTTTGATTTGTTTTCAACAGTTTAAAAAGGTAAATTCTTATTATTCATGATAGCCAAGTGGTGGAAGCAACCAAATATCAATCAACAGATGCATGGTTTTTTACAAAAAAAGTGGTATCGACATGCAATGGAATATTATTCAGCCTTGAAAAGGAAAGAAGTCCTGTCACATGATACAAATGCCTGAATATTGAGGACATTGTGCCATGTGAAATCAGCCAGTCATGAAGAAATAAACACTGTATGACTCCATTTACAGGAGATATCTAAAGTAGTCAAATTCATAGAAAAGTAGAATGATGGTTGCCAGGGGATGGGGTAAGGGAGAGTGGGAAGCTGTGTTCAATCGATCTATGGCTTTAGTTTTGCAAGATGAAAAAGTTTTAGAAATTGGTTGCATAACAACGGGAACACACTGAATTGCACTGTGTACTTGAAAGAAGTGATTGTATATGTTGAGGGTAGAGCTAGCAGAATTTGTGGGTGGGTCAGACAGGTATTCTAAAGGAAAGAAAGAGGAGAATCATGAATAGGTGCCAGGTTTTTGGCTGGGACACACGGATGAATAGAAGTGCCACTTACTAAGATGAGAAAGTCTATAAGAGGAGCGGTTTGGGGGAGGTTTGAGATGATTTTAGGACATATTACATTAAAAATGCTTATCAGAAATCCACTTGGTGATGTAAAATAGGCATGGGATTTACAAGTATGGAATTAATGGGAGGGGTCCAAGCATAAGTTATAAATTTGAGAGAGAACGATGAGTAGAATGTGCTTAAAATCATAAGACTGGATGAACTTACCAAGGGAGAGAGTATGAGACAGAGAAAAGAAAATCCATTATTGCTTCCTAAAGTTCTCCGCCATGGAGGAATCAGGGAAATGACAAGGAGAACACCAAAAACACTGAGAAGCAGTGGTCAGAGAGAATGAAAACCAGGTATGTGTACATTTATAAATGGCACGCAGAGAAATTTCCAGGTTGCTGATGGGTCAAGGAAGATGAGGACTGAAAACTGACTATTGGCTTAACGACACTGAGGTCACTGAGGCATTGATAGAGTAGTGGGCTCAGGAGAGAATTAGAAGGGAAAACATAGTGACCGCATGCATAAACCACCCTTTCAAAGATGAGAACTAAAAATAGAGGCGTATCATGAGAGGGAATGTGGTCAAGGTGTTGTGTATTTTTTTTTAAGATTGGAAAAATTACAACATGCTGGCATGCTGTTGGGAATAGTCCAGTACAGAGTAGAAACTGACAATGTGGAAGTGATTAAAGAGTAGCTGGGGCAATGAGTTTGAGTAGATGGAGGCAATCTGATGGAGTAGACAAATGAAGGGTCAGCCCTAAGTAGGAACATGGAAAGTGAATCCAAGGGAAGGTAGCATATATGGCTACAAAAGCAGGTAGACAGGTAGGGAGATCATGTGGGATTTCTCTTCTGATTGTTTTGATTTATTTTTCCAGTGAAATGGGATTGCAAGGTCATCAACAGGGAGTAGGATGGGATAGGAAGTTTTGGAGTTTTGAAGGAGTGTAGGAAGAATTAAATAAGTGTGAGAATGCAAGAGTGACTGAATAAAAACTTGTAGCATTGAATAATTCTTGGATATATTATATTAATGTGAAAACATTCATCATTGTTTCCTACTAGCTCCTCCTTACCAGGCTTTCCCTGTAGGAGCATTACAGTTCCCACATCGTTGATGTTAAGCTTGGCCAGATGACTTTCTTTGACTAATGAAATATTAGTGGAAGTGGCATGTACCATTTCAGAAGAGAAAAAAAAAATGGCACATTTTATGTTGTGTTTTTTTTTACCACAATTAAAAACTCTTAAAAGAAGTCAATTCTTCTTCACTTGAAAGGCATACAGAAACAGGCAGCAGGCCCTGTTGGCTGTAATTTGCCAAACTCTTGCCAATGGGTGGCCAGTCCGAGGGCAAAAAAGATGGTCTGAATCAATGCTTCTCAAATGTCCCCATTGAAAGACCTCTAACAACACAAAAGGAGGAAAGCAGACTCCCACAGGGGTCTGCCTACAAGTCTATAAAATTCTTTTAAGTACTCTTTCAAATGAAGTTCATGAATGTCTTTGAATCCTAGTCTATAACACATGTTGTTTTAATGTAAAATTGGCATTCACTGTAAAAATCAGTAAAAACTGACGCTCATGCAGGCTCAAAGACGGTGAGTGACTTAGTCAAGTCCCATAGCTAGGACAAGTCAGGTATGGAACTGGATCCCAAAATTCCTGATTCCAAATGTATACTTTCCACCCAAATAGGCTGCCTTTCCATCAGGCTTTGGTTCTCCATTCCCAGCCCCTAAATATCCCTCCACTATAGACGCAGTCTTCAAAGTAGTGATGGCAACCCACTTTTGAGTCTCTTCCAAAATTTATTAATTCATGTTTAATACCATCAATTCATAAGTTTTATATATGATTTGTTCTGCTACATTCTAGAATATTTTAGTTGGTATATTCTAAAACTCATTTTCATCTCTTGCCCTATCTAATTATGCTTCCTCATCCATCTGTATTTTTTTTTACTTTTCATAGCATCCCATTCTGTTATACACTGTGAAATGTTAAATTATGAAGGACCTGACAGATTTGCTATTTTTGTATATCCAGCATCCATTTTTTTCTTGTGGTAGATTGTATTACTTGTTTAGAATTCTCCCTTCCCTCCTTGTCCTTCCCCTAGTCCCACTGACTTTAGACTTGGCCATATGACTTGCTTTCCCCAATGGATTGTGAGTGAAAGTGAGGGTGTGAGAGTCCTAAGCAGAGGTTTTAAGAGACCTCATGTGTCTCTACTCATCTCTCTTGACCTCCTGGCTTCCTAGGGAACCATATATCTCAAGTCGAACATATTCCTTCAGCCTAGGTCCCAAAAGGAAAAGATAGGTGAAGCAGACCAGAACCCAGCTAACCAGACCCAACTCACTGAGGGTTGGAGTTTTTTTGTTACACTGTATTATCCCAGCAAAAGCTGACTAATACATCCCTTCTTTTGGAATGAGGGTTTTTATTTTCTTCTGGAAACCCAGCCCTCCTCCACTTTTTATCCATAGGGTTTAGTTGGGCTGACCCTCCTCCATCCAGCCTCAGCACCTTCCAACACATTATGCTGACTAACTCCCATCTCTGTTGAGATCTCAGCTCTTCTCATCAAAGCTGAGAGAGACTAACACTTTCTTGGCCAGCAGAAATTAATGATTCTGGGCCTCGTTACCTGCTCAAAAGGGGTCCCAAAGAAATTACAGAAATCTTACTCATAACCCATCTAGTCTTAACTCCTGTTTGTTTTGCAAGAAAAGCATAGAAAGAAGAGTGTGGATCATACATCACTAAATGCCACACTTCTTGGCTACTTTTTGATAGTGGGCAGGAAGCATGGAAAACAAATAGCAGTCGTTTTGGACTTAAAGTTTGTATCTCCCAAAAATTAACATCGAGGCCCTAACCCCCAATGTGGTGGTATTAGGAGGTGGGGGCTTTGGGAAGTAATTAGCTTGAGGTGAAGTCATGAGGGTGGAGCTCCCTCATTAGTGTCCTCATGAGAAGAAACACCAGAGAGTTTCCCTCCTCTCTCTCTCCCCACATGTGTCTACTGAGAAAAGGCTATATGGGGTCCATGCTCGGCAGAGCGTTCTCACCAAGAACCACATCTGCTGGCACCTTGATCTTGGACTTCCCACCCACCAGAATGATGAGAAATAAATGTCCATCACTGAAGTCACCCAGTCTATGGTATTTGTGATAGCAGTCCAAGTAACAGCAGTTTTCCCTTAGAACGCCAAGGCCAGAACCTGGAAACACATAAAAGTAAAAGTTATTCCCTGTGCCTTGAGGAAGAGCAGAGTCAGCTCTGAATTACTCATTCATATGGAGAGCTGGGAGTAGTGGTGTGGAGAATCTAAAACACCAGAAAAACTTCAGAGGTCTTCATTTGGCCTGAGAAACCCTAGGGCCGTCCATGTTTCATGTGTACTTGAAACAGGGATGCATTTCTTCGGAACAATCAAACTGCCTGATGAAAGCATGTACACCTTTTCTCTCATACATACTAGGATTCTCCAAAGATTTACTGTGAAAAAAAAATACAATAAAAATCATGAAAGCTACCGGCTTCGAATATACTTATGTTTGGCTTTGGCTTATACTTTTTAAAATAAAGCGATGTGGTGTTCTCAATTGTGTGTGAGTGATTTTTTTCCTCCCTGAGAAGTATAATAAAATAAGTTTACATTCTCCCAGTCCACATATTGCTGGATCACACGGGGACATGGAGTGAATTCTCCTGAGTGACAAGAGAAGCCAACTAGGGATTATAATAATCCCTAAGGTGGAAAATTAGCTGTAGAAAATCAGGGGCTGATAAACAGCTCTCCTCCCCATTCCTTCTCCTGCTTTTGTGCCCTCTTAGCTTGCCCTCACCTCACGTTTTCCCATCCTTCTCAGAGACCTGGTGGGCCATGTCTCACCTCTCTGAACTATCCATACCAGCCAGGAAGCAAACGCTTTGGAATGGACTCAGGTGCTCTGACAGGCACTTAGGGGTTGAGAGCTGGTACCCACTTGAGTAAAATACAATGCCTGCCCTTTAGAAGCCCATAGTTAGTAGACAGAAGTGAGAGATTCACAAACAAATAGTCTTTAGAAAAGACTGCAAAAATAAGAAACCAAGTGGAGGAACTCTTAGCGTGTGTTCCTTTTGAAAGGACTCACGCCCTGTCCCTAGGGAATCTGACTTGATTGGTTTTGGTTGTGTATAGAGACCAGTAGTTTTTCAAAATACTCCCCAGGTGATTCTCACAGGAAGCTGGGGCTGAGAACAGCCCCAGATCTACTGAATCAGGAATTCTGGCAGGTGAGACCCAGGTGGCCCGTAGTCTATCAGCCCCAGCCCCCCATGGGATGCTGGTACACACTCAAGTTTGAGAACCATCCGGCTGTCCTGCTAAGGGGTGGAGGCACAGAAATGGAGGGCTTCTGGAAGGTGAGCAGTTGGGGTGGAGCACAGTGCTGGGGGCGAGGGACCCTTTCACAGACCCCCTCCTCCTAAGAGCAGTCTCAGGGCAATGGACAAATTCTCCAGTGACAGCCTGGCCTGAGTCCTCTGGGTGGGCCGTCCTTGAGAGATCCTGTGGCGTATAGTCCTGTCTGGCGACCACAGAGCCTCCTTCTGAAGCCTCAGTCACTCGGGCCCCCTTGGTGGCTGCTCCTTTCCCTCCGGAGCTCCTTTGCAGGGCAGGGAAGGTTGGGCCCGTGGTAGGCCATAGTAAACGGCCAGAAAGGTCTCTTCCTGACAAATCCTGGCTTCCAATTTATGGCTCCTTATTCTTTTCCCCAAAGTGGGCCCCCTACTCTGAGCTCTGGCTTTTTTTTTTTTTTTTTTTTTAAACTCTAGACAGAAACTGTGTCCATCCCTAGACAGAAACCGTGCCTCCTTTTCTGGACATCAAAACATCTCCTCCTAAGCAATCACGTCCCCACCCACGATAAAAGCAGCCCTTTGCCCAAAGCCACCCAACTCTGCACCCCACTCCCCGTGCCCCACTGCCCCACAACTCAGCCATCCCAGCTAACAGAAAACAGCCAAGTCTAGAGGCCTCTTCGCTTTGGGCCTTCCAGCCCAGGCCAACTGGGCAAGACACGACCCCACTGCAGTGCTCAGCGCAGAGACCCAACCCACCCCCCCTCCCCGCTCAGGGGAAAGGAGGGATCCCCGGGTCCACCGCAGCCGGGGGTCCCCACCCGCGCGCCGGGGGGCCGCTTCTCTGGGTTTCTGGCCAAGCAGTCCCGGGCCTTGGGGAGGGGCTGCGGCCGCCCGGAGTCACAGAGGGTCCGGAGGCTCCTCCCCTGGGGTGGCCGAGCAGGAAGCGGGGCGCGCGGCGGGCGGGGGCGCGGCGCGGTGCGGGGCGAGCGCGCGGGGCGCAGGCGGCGGAGTATGCGCGGGCCTCGGCGGCCAGCCCCGGCGCACAGCCGCGGCCGGGGCGCGCGGCGCGGGGCGGAAAAGCCTGTTTACACAGACTGCACACCGCCTGGGGAATAATGCAGTAAAGGAAGTGAGCCGGCTCGGCCTGACTGCTCCAACTTCCTGCTCTCACACACACACCAGAGGAAAAAAAAAAAAAAAAAAAAGAGGAGCGAGAGAAAGAAAAAAAAAAGGGGGAAAAATCAGGATCTCATTACAAGAGCAACAGACCGTCTGCAGACGCCTGTCAGCATGGAAAGTCGGGGGCTTTCGCCCGGTTCCTCCTAGAAATTCCCCCGAAGAAGGATCTTGAAAGCTCCCCCACATCTGGGTAGGTAGCAGGGGTTTCTGCCTGTTGCTCGGACAGTTGCAAAGTTTCGTCGGGGGTGCTTTTTCTTTCTTTTCTTTGGCTTGGTGGGGGTGGGGCTGGTGGGCGCCGCGGGGTGGGCTGCGGGCCTGGGAAGGGGGCGCCGAGGGGGATGCTCCTGCGCCCGCGCCGCCCGCCCGGCGGGAGCTCCGCGCCGCGTCCGACCCCGCGCCGGCGGCACCCTGCCCTGGGGCTGCGCTGCAGCTCGGAGGAGGGGGCGCGCGGGGGGGGGGGGGGGAGGAGGGGACGTGGAGACTTGGGGTCCCTGTGAGGAACGGCGGCGGGACGGGCTGCGTGCCTGGAGGCTGGACCACCGCCGACCTTCCAGCCGGGGCTGGCATTCCCCTGGGGTGGCAGTGGGCACCGACGCTCCGATTCGGGGAGAGGACAGGGGTGGAGGGGGAAGCGGAGGGCGTGGGGAGCGAAGGCGTGGGGCTGGGGGTCGCTTCCATTCTCGTTCGGCAGGTGACCCCCGCCCGGGTCACCGCCCCAGGCGCACGCCCAGGTGGACCTTTAAAAGCCAGTGAAGTCTTTACTGGACACGGTTTGGGCAGAGGATCGGGGCAGGAGACAGTCTTGGAGCCCCCAGCTCTTTAGGAAGGGGCTCTTCAGCTTGCAACTGAATGTTGGCCTGTAATGCTACTGTAACTTTCGGGAGGAGGAATTAAAATTTTGGAGAGTTAAAGAAAAATAAGAGGTCTCGGTTTTGTTATATTTTCTGAACCGAACCCTTCGTGAGGACAAGCTGCATTTAGGTGGCGGGTGGGGGTGGGAGTAAGAAATGTTATTTCAGAAACTGCAAAAGGGGCTTTTTAGAAAAAAAAAAAAAAACGAGTGTCGGGAGAGTTTCTGGCTTGTCTGGAAACGGCAAGACTAATTGCCATGCGCTTCCGCTTTGAAACTGGCAGCAGACAGCATCTTGAAAATGACTCACTAGAGGAGCTCACAAAGAAACTGGTTTGCTCCTTCTCAGGTTTATGTATTTGTGCCTTTTACAGTTTCCTTTGTAGTGTTCGAGGGGTCCCCCGCCCCTTCCCCGCCGGCCCCCTCCTACCCTCCCGCTTTTGGAAGCCCCTGGCCGGTCTTTAACTACCCCCAGCACCCCAGCCCGACGGGGGCTGGGGGAGGTTGAGTTGTTTTTGGAAGTTGGCTGGGGAGAGGGTTAAAGGGATTCTGCTGCTGCAGGGGGAAAAAGTTCCCTGAATTTTCCACTGGCTGCTGCAGGAAGAGAGAGCCCCTTTAGTCATTGCTAAGTAATGTCTGCACACACACCAACTAATCTCATTAGGAGTTTCCGCTGCTCGGCACAGGAGGGGTTTTGTGCAGCCACTGTCAGCCCGGGGAGCCCTGTGCTGCAGAGGGAGACAAGTTACGGCTTTATTTACTTAGAGGTGCAGCTGGCCAACAACCCTTTCAGGGCACTATCTTGAAACTTTGAAGTCACTTTGGCCATTTTGGATTTCAGACTTACAGGTTTTTCTTTCCCAGTTGTGTGTAGGGTGTGTGTGTGTGTGTGTGTGTGTGTGTGTAAAATTTCTATTGCCCAAGCAGCTTAAACACACCCATCCTCTCTCTTCTGTGCTTATGTCTTTGTTGGAGGGGGTGTGGAAGGTGGGGAGCCAGAGGAGATGAGAAACTAAGCATGTTCCAGGCATATATTAATGAACTCAAATCGATTTCTGAGCCTTATTGCTTTATTGCCAAACAAAATACCCTCTGATCTCTCTCCCTTTTTCTCTGTCTGTGACACACATTTGGGATAGGTCAGTTATGGGTTTCAATTTATGGGGATTATAAAATTACAAATTGTGTTAGGAGGGCATGTGGGTCAGACAGTTAAGAAGACTGTCCATAAGTGTTTTTAGAGTTTCCAGTAATGATCCTGCCTGCAAAACCCCCTGATGGTCTTTCTGTGCCAAATATAGCAAAATAGCAAAGGCCTTCTGGCCTTTTTTTTTTTTCCTTTTCAAACCTTTAAATGTTGGAAATGTGTAGAGTTGCTAAAAAGGGTAAAGAGTTTTAAGGAACCCGATTGGAACTGTGGGGTTGCTTTATTGACAAGAACCTGTTGCTGGGGACATACTCTTGAGGGTTTTTGAGGTGTTGGCGTTTCTCTTATGGTCGCAAAGCATGTCCTGAAAACAGCTCAACTAGGGTGTGAGTCAGTGGACACAAGTACAGATGTCCCTAACATGGTGCCTGGCACAGAGTAGATGCTCAATAAATTGTTGCATTGAAAGCTGTGAGTAGGATAACAGAACTTATAATAAATAGATAAGGGAAAAAAAAGCTTTCCAAAGGCTCAAGAAAGGCCCCTTTGAGCAAACTACAAACCAGTCTGGATAAACAGACTTTCTGGAGTAATTTTCTCCCCCAGGTGACATTCAGCAATATCTGGAGACATTTTGGTTGTCTTAACCAGAGGGGGTGCTGTTGGCATCTAGTGGGGTAAAGAATTAGGAATGCTGGTACACATCTGGCAAAGTACAGAACAGCCCCCCAAAGTAATTTTCCAGCTCCAAATGTCAGTAGTGGCCAGATTGAGAAGCTTTATTTACATTAATGATGATAAGTCTTTTATAGGCAGCCATTCAATGGATAGGACATTTACAAGTTATAAGTTGTACTTTTCTGCCACATATGTAATACAGTGGGCATGAATTTTCTCTCCCTTTCTGTCTTTTTGGTCAGTAATACGTAATAGAAGGACATTTAAGTGACGAATTGTGATGGTTTACCTTTGTGAGCTGAATTAGACCATCTCTGAACCTCGCTCACTTGATACTAATGCTTTTTGGACCAGAATGGCAATAGCCCAGATAGGGAAAGTAGTGATTTTTCAGCCCTGTTTGAATTTTGGAGTTTCCTAAAACATTTATTAAAGATCTCTTTTTCTTATTTAAAAAAATTAATAATTCAAAACTGTAATATACAGTAAATGTAACTCTGAGATCATATATTGAAATTTATATTTGTAATAACTTTTTGGAACTTGAATCTTTTCCTGAAATCGGTTTTAAAGTCCTTCCAGTCAGTGCATATAAATTAAAATATTCCTTTCTTAGCTGTCAGATACTGGGTTTTTGTGTGTTCTGTGCTACCCAATTATTTTTATATACCTATCCAATTCCAAAAACCAATATGGTTATAGAACATTACCTACTGACAAACCCAAAACACTAACAGAAAATTGTCCAAGGATGTGACTTCCTGGAGTAGAGTCCTTTTTTTTTTTTTTTTTTTTTTGGTGATGGTGAATTACTGCCTATGAATTAATACTGCTTTGCTCCTTTCCAGTCCTAGGGAATGATTCAGCCATCTCCATGTTCTCCAGACCTGGGGTTCCTCATTAAACTTTAAAAGAAATGGGTTCTCTATTCTGGCTATGCCCTGGCTGCAGGCAGCTGGCTTCTGCCCCTTCATGAGGGCCTGCACCTACACACACACACACACACACACACACACACACACACACACACGGGAGCAACACGGGTCATTTGAATGAAGGACCCCACTCCTGTCAGATTTTTCTGTATGTTTCCGGCAAGAGCTTTTTATGTCCTGGTTATCCATAATTCCCCCTTTGTCTTTGTAGATTGATTTATAGTATATTTGAGATCACACTAGCATAACAATATTTTCTAAAAGTCAGGAGGTTTTACTTCTGTTTTAAAAAATAGTTAATGTGAATTACGTTAGGAAGAGTCAGAAAACCACGAAGAAAAATATAAACATCTCCCATAATCCCACCGTGGACATTTTGGTGTATATTTTTTTCAGTCTTCTACAATGTGTGTGTGTGTATGGACACATACCCACATACATGCACACATACATAAAACTTTTCATTGGAGTCACACTATCCTTGCTGTTTTATAACTTATTTTTACCTAACATATCATGTAACACATTTTCATAACTAGTACCAAGACCAAAATTACTACACATAGAGCATATACTTATTGATCTAATAAATGTGTTGACTCAACAGTGGATTGACATAATTTCTACATGGACTTGTTCAGTGTTTTTGTCTCTGCGGCTCCAAGTAATGTCCTAAGAATGCTGACCTCTTAAAAGACTGAATTCATATGTGCTGTGAAATTTGGGATTTTGATGAGTTTCTCTATGATTTAAGAATGAGTCATGATTTGCAGTAGAATATCAAGATGTAGTAACAGGAAGTCCAGGGCCCTACACATCAAAATAGAATGTTAGATGATGAAAAAAGAGAAGCTAGGTTAAACCGAAATATACCTTGAACTTTAAAGAGGGAGGAAGAGGTCTCTTGCACACTGAGACAATTCTTAGTTAGTAGTGTTTCATTTTATATCCAGAGCGTTTCCAAACTTTGAAATTGGTGTTTTAAATGGATTCGTATCTCAAGATTACTATTGCTCATGGCCAGTTTGAATTAAGATCATCCAACTTTTTGGTTGAAACTGCAGCAGTGAGACTATGACAACTGTCTTTACCACCAAAAGTGCAGCCCCAGGAAATTGAGTTATCAGCGTGTGTGTGTGTGTGTGTGTGTGTGTGTGTGTGTGTATAAAACCATCTGTTAACGAATCCTAAAGGCCTTCAACAATGGTAGATCATTCAGTTTAAGTAACTATTCTGGGCAGAAATTTGACTCCTTATGACTCCTGCCTATAACCAAAATAAAAATGGCCTTTCATCCATTACCTGAAACTTAACATATGTGTCAGCAGTTTAAAAATAAACCTTGAATTGGTCATTTCAATAAATTGTAATTTGGTGTGAATTGCCACTAGAAATTAGTAACTCATCAATGATATGTTTCAATTTGCATTTCCTGGAAGGTAGTTATTCAATTCTAAGAATTAAATGGGGTTATTTTATAATTCGTAAGACTTATTTGTATATTTTTAAATAAATTAAGATGATGGTTATACTAACATTCTAATTTGAATTGGACTAAAATTAATTTACTCACATATCTGCTCTAAAAAAGGCTCTAAAGCACATGGTATCATAAGTATCTTTAAAGATTCCACATCTAATAATAATTCCTAATTTTCCACATATAAATATGGGAATGATGGGGTAGATATAAAACACACTTACCTAATGCCTTCTCTTAGACTGGGGTCAGGAGTCCTTTACTCAAAGCAGTAGAACAAGGAATCTGAGATTGTAGGTGTCCTTTTTTGTTTTTTAATTGGGATATAATTTCATACATGGAAATGGACAGATCTTCAGTGTTTTTGTATACATCCAGGAGATCTATACCCCTTACCTTCAAATATAGAATATTTCTACCACCCCAAAACATGCCCTAGCTATTTCTTTTTGTTCTGACAATTTCATGGTTCCACCATGTAGGTTATTAAACCCCAGAACACCTTCATAAAATACTGCAGTATTTTTATTTAATCTGCTTGGTTAAACATAAATCACTAAAATGTGTAGATTTCCTCAGCAATAGGATAGGAGGAAAAGTCCCTTCTACATTATTTAATACCACTTAAGCTAACCCAAAGTAATCTGTGTGCTGCAGGAAAAAAGTAGATTCCTTTAAAACCAGTTGGGTTGAAGGGTGCCTGGGTGGCTCAGTTGGCTGAGCGTCTGACTTCAGCTCAGATCATGATCTCACAGCTCATGAGTTCGAGCCCTGTGTCAGGCTCTGTGCTGACAGCTCAGAGCCTGGAGCCTGCTTCAGATTCTGGGTCTCTCTCTCTCTCTCTCTCTGCCCTCTCCCATTCATGCCATTTCTCTCTGTCTCTCAAAAATAAATAAACATTAAAAATAATAATAAAAAAAAACAGTTGGGTTGAGACGCTATCCCTCCATCTTCCTGGAACTCAGTTTTCCAGCTGGATGGTGAAGTGATCCAGGTAGAGAGATTGGGGTAATCCCTTTCAAGCCAAAAGTTGTGTTGTACTATTTTTTTGGAGTAAGGAACTTGAATTCTTCTAAAAGTTGTGAAAATGTGAAAATTTTTGCTGTCCTCTGCAAACAGCCGACTTTCAGACATAACACAGTGATTTAAGTGAAGTATTCTGTGGTTGGAAAAGGGGTTCCCCATAAATTTCCCCTTCAATCCCACTCTGGCCCCTTGTTGAGTGAGGAACACTCGAGGAAAGGTTGGTATTAGCTGCTGTGCTTCATTTCCTTCTTTTTTTAAGGTTTGTGACCAGCATCACAATATCTAAATGGCTTACGGTTGGTCATTCTTGGAGACACCAGTGACTGTGTGTGGGTCATACTCTGAGTAGGCCCAGATGGGATTTTGATCACAAGGTTTAGCCCCTGCTCCTTCCTTCCTATAGTCTTTGAAAATGCTGTCCATCCTCCACTGCTGTGTCTGAGGGGGTCCCCTGTTCCTTCTTGCCTTCTCTAGTCCCTTGCCTACCCACAAGCTGGAGTGATCCTTTATACACAGGTCTGACTGCCTCACGCCTTTGCTTAAAATCTCCCAGTGGTGTCTGCCAGGGTAAAGACCCAAATCCTTAATGTAAGCTGTGATTTGGGCTAGCCACCTTAGCTTTTCATCCATTCCTCAGACCAGTCGTGAGCTCTTTGGCCACTGGGCCTTCCCAAATGCTGTTCTCTCTCCTGGGAATTCCCTTCCCTGCCCCCACTCGCATAGATTGTTCTCACTCTGTGTTGCCAGTTTGTGGCCATTCTTCAAGGCTCAGCTCCCACTGTCATTTGGTCATCAACCCCGGCCTCTGGAACCCCTGCCACCTTTATTTACAGGTTTTCTCATTGACCTGAATTCTCCCTCTCCAAATTCTTACTATCCAAATGTAGGTAGTGAACACTTTGTGATCTATATTTCTGGAGATGGGTCTGGTGTCCCTGATTATTCATTGATACTCATTATTCCAAACTCAGGAGCCAAGTAGATTTGATGGCACAGCCTCCCTTGTTACCCGAAGTCTCTGCCAAACCCTTGAATCCATTAGATTCGGAGAGTGAGGGGTACCCGCGCATGAAAGCGCCATGATGTGTTTCACGTCTGTGAAGTCTGGAAGCTCCTTCTGGGCCTGTTCTGTTTTTCTCATCCTCGTATTTATCCCAGCACGTTGTCCAATACCTGGCATTCATTGAATTAGAAACAATCTGAAGGGGAAAAAACTTGCCACTGGACTTGATAAAGCACTTTATTGCTATGCATAAATCCAACCCTCTCCTGAACAGTGAATTATTTTGGGATTAATAAGAGGCATATTTCTTGGTTAAATCATAAAGCCAGCCAGGAAGAAACTCTATAGAGGATATGTCATTTTCCAGAGTTTTTATCCAGACTTATAAGAACGGTACAGAAAACAAGTTTGTTAATATCTAAGAGGACAAACCTCAGCCCTGTTGCTGATATCGGTGTTATTCCTGGAATGGTTGGCTAACAGTTAATTCATAGGTCAGTACAACTTGGAAGGATCTTGATGTAAAATTCTTTCCATGTTAAAATTGATCATTCTATAGCAATCATCATTAGTCTTTATCAAGACTTCAATTGACCAAGTTTTCATAGTTCTTTAGGCTGAATTCCATAATATTTATAGTTCCAAGTCCTTCACTTATACTAAAACCCACGTGTGTAGCTTTTGTTTGTAACTTTTTGTAATTAACGGATGATGTTTCTGATTAATTTTTAAAATAACAAAAGACTCTGCCTGTGTATTTGAGGGGACGAATGACTAATATCTACATTGCTTTTAGTGGAGGAAGGCTAGCTCTGCTGTGAATTTCAGCTGGTTTTGCCAAATAGCAGTTTGTTGATAATCAAACCTTGATTAACCAGAACGTATGATTAAGCAGATTTCTCTTTCTGCAGTTAACTGTCAGAAGAGAAGGATCAAAACAACAACAGCAGAATAAGCCCCAGAATTTATTCCAGGATGTGCTCCTGGGTAACTTCAGGAATTCTCTGTAGGAATTAATTGCCAGGATTCTCCTACACTATCTGCACCTGCAAGTTCTCTTCATCCTCAGTAAGATGATACCAAGGCCCAGAAAGGTCAGAATGCTCGATTAAGCAAGAAAAGGGGTAGACGGTCATCCAGTTTCTGAACACTTAGAGTTAAGAAGAGCGCTTCTCTGGTTAATACTCAGTGAACTGGAAATATAGTCTCCCCACTATCTCCTTATTGGAGTTTGGAAATTTTTCCTTTAAAGGCTAAAATATAAGCCTTGGTGATTGGAGTTCACTTGAAAGTGAAAAAGATAAGCATTGACAGGTGTGTGTGTGTGTGTGTGTGTGTGTGTGTGTGTGTGTGTGTGTGTCTGTCTGTCTGTCTGTGTGGGTATGCCTCCACATATGTTGGCAATAAGAGGGATGCAGGCATCTAAGAGAACACGGTACTGTATAATCTCAGTTCGTGCTCCTTCTACATCCAGAGCCACTGTTCTCCTGTAGGATCTGAGCCCTAATTCTGTACAGAGGACGGGAGCATAAGGGAACATTTGCTAAAGTTCTCATCCAAAAGCACCATTATTTCACTGTGAGAACCCAGAGAAAATTTGGATTTTTAAAAAATATAATGTATAGGAGAGGAGAAAGTGAATATTCCTGATAATTTCAGCAGGTCCCATTAAGAACATACAAGAAGAGACCAAACCCTTCAGTAGTCTTTGGAAGACCATATATGGATGCAGGTTTTGCATTTTGAAATCTTCTGGAATCTAGAATCCATGAGTGTTAGTAGGGAAGTTATTTCTGCTAATCCAAGCCCTGATCCAGGATACTGATCACTTAGACCAGAAGGTGTTGGGTGGTAGAGAATTACTTTTTACTTCTATTTCATTTTTTCTTTTTAAAAGTATTTTAGAACGAATATCTCCAAATTCTACAGGTGACATTCTGAGTGCAGGTTGGGAACTGATTAAGCCCCAAGCAGACCTAGGTTGTCCCATCCATGCTGAGCCTGTAGCAGAGGGCTAAATTCATCTTTGAGAGTCAAGGCAAAAATACCACTCAGCCCTCGACATTCCCTGACTTCGCTTCATTCACTTCTTTGGGTGCTTTAGTGCTAATTCTCAGTTTGGCATTTAGGATACTTGGATAAATTGAGCAATTTTGAGTGGTGATAACATTTTCTTAAAGTGAATTACTTTCATTACAAAGGTATGGGCTGTTAGAAGATGCCTTGAATCAAACAAATGACCCACGTACATGGAGGTTCTCCAGAGCTTAGAGTGCTCTTAAATAAGGGCATTGCCCTGCTCTGATTTAAATCAGAGCCGAACCACAAGCACAGCATCCTCTTCCAGCCTTGGCCACATCCTTTGCTTTTTTTTTTTTTTTCTTAACCTAAATATTAAGACCTACTAATTTGACTTTGGGAAAGTAGAAACTTTAAGACCTTGACATAGGAGATCATATATGCTCCAGCTGATTAAAATGTAGGAAGGGTGACTTTCTTTAGCAAGAGGGAGAAGATCATCTACAGCAAGATCTGGCTGTTATTTTATTTTTTACAGTTACTATACTCTTGTGGAACAATAATTGGAAGAGTAGAGTATCAAGTTGTATGTGACATTCCAGGAAAGGGCCAAGCCAGGTTAGTGGATGGCAGCTTTCTGAATGGGAAGGAAGGGCCATCAAGACACTTTGGGGTATGTATCTGATATGTGTTTCTGATGCCACCAACAGCCATTCTCTTCCATCAGATGTTTTTACAGAGCTCTTGAAGGTTAATGTGTCTGCGTTAACCAGACACAAATGAATAAATCATCGGTCTTCACTAGATGACAGTTCTAATGGTTTTTTTGTTCATTTATTCAGTACATTTGGGGGGTTGATAAATAGGTTTAAAATAACATGGCATTGGGCGAAGATTAGTTTTGAAATCACTCTTTGTCTATTTTTGCGACAGTTTTCTTAGAAATAACTGTACTCCACATGAAGATATTTTAAATGTGCTCCACTTACTGTAGCTTCTCGACCAGTCGGGCTCGATTTTAAATAGACGTTCAGTGGAAAATGAGATGCGTTTTGTGTGCCACTTTATCTTAATGCCATCATATTTTTGCTTTGTGTTAAAAAGAACTTGATTAGAAGTTATTTAAGTTTAGATGAAACTCTGCGTTTGGTACCATAATCACCATATGTAGCAAAATGTACAAAAATGTGAGAGAAACGTGCATGTGGAGACCGTAAAAGCATAAAAGGGATAGTCTACCTTCACGGCTTGAGATGCAGCTACAATCCCCCACAGGTGTCCACCACATGAGCAGGTGATGACATTTTGAAGACTGCAGAGTCACCGGTTTTTATAGATCCCTTGCAAAGTGAATATATTATCCCAGCAGATTATGTAAAACTGGTGATGCCTAGAATTTGCATTTCCTAAACCATGAAAGAGTTTTGCTGAGAAGAGCACCCAACGAGAGCTGAGCAGCTGAAGTGACCACAGAATCTAGAAGCTGGAGGGGCCATTTCCTTGCTTAGCTAACCATCCGTGTAAGGCAGCGCCTTGTGCTTCTCAGCAGTCTCTAAAGATGTCACAAATACCGGTAACTCATAACTATATTTGCACCAGTACTGTAAACAGCAGGACCCAGACACAAGCTGATGCCCGTATTATCCAGCTAAATCGCGGCATTTCCAGGAGCCATCACGTTTTGGCCTATGTTAAATTTCAGAAACGGAAAGGAAGAATGTTTATAATATTAGCCATTTGCAAATTATCAGCGCAAATATGCTAGATTATAAAGTTTTAACACTGATCATATACTTCTGAAGAATATCAAGATCCATTAACTAGTATCATTTTCTAGATATACTGTTTAAAAAAAAAGACCTATAAAATGGTTTCTGTAGATTTACTCCAGGAAGAGGGAAAGATAACTTTGCCAGGAGTGCAGATGTTGGGGACAGTTGTCTTTTTTTTGTTTGTTTTTAATGTTTATTTTGGGGGGAGAGAGAGAGAGAGAGAGAAGGAGGAACAGAGAGAGAAGGAGATACAGAATCCGAAGCAGGTTCCAGGCTCTGCTGACATGGGGCTCGAACCCAGAGAGAGAGAGAGAGAGAGAGAGAGAAGGAGAGAGAGAGAGAGAAGGAGGAACAGAGACAGAGGGAGATACAGAATCCAAAGCAGGTTCCAGGCTCTGCTGACATGGGGCTGAACCCACTAACTGTGAGATCATGACCTGAGCCAAAGTCCGCTGATTAACTGACTGAGCCACCCAGTGACTTAGCTATCCAGAAATGATAGAAGAAATGATACTTTATTACTTTAAGTTCTATAGAAAAGACCAGAAAAGTTGCTCTGGGAAGACCACGGCTTCTCTCCCTCTCCAGGCTGCTATTAGGGCCGTGAAGGAAAGCTGGAAGGAGAAGGTCAAGGGTTCCTAAGATTAGTAGCCTGATGTGTCATGCATGCGTGAGAAGCAGCCACTGGTGAAGAGAGACGTGTTCTAATGCTAGTAAATGAAGCAGAGACTGAACCACTCCTGGAGAGGGTGTGGGACCCATGGCGGCTTTGGCAGGACAGGGAGCAGAAACAATGGTCATACCGGGGAGAGATTTGGAGGCACGGGAGAGATGGGCCAAGAGGAAAGGCTCTGTACCTTTCCCTGGGTGGAGCTAGGGAGGGAGAATTGCCGTGCAGATGTTGGAGGTGGCCCAGACCGGGTGCAGCCCGGCCAAGGGAAGAGGAAGGCGCACACAGGGTTACCTTTCTGTCAGGAAATGCCCAGAGCTGCAGCAGGTCTGGGATGCTGAGCACAGCTGTGCACATTTCCCCGTCCCCAGGGTCCCTTGGGACTCCTCCAGAGAGGAAGAGATGGTGTCGCAGCCCACACCTGACCCCACCGGGGCCTCCTTCCTCCCCCACCCCGGTGTCCGCTCAGTGTGTGTGGACACGTGTGAGAGAGACGGGGAAGATGATGTTGGTGATCCTTTGGCTGGGTGGCATTTGAGGAACAGTTCCAGGAAGAAGAGCACTGTTATTAGGCAAAATATATCGCTGCTTGCCATTGATGGAAAAAGAGGCGGTGTCCAGATTTTTAGTTAGAAGAGCTAAGGCTTGCATTTTCTTTGACTAAATGTATTTTATCGTGTGTGTGTGTGTGTGTGTGTGTGTGTGTGTGTGTATTTTTTTTCTAACGTTTCCACTGGGTGGTGCTGCGGGAGTTCCTACCTTTTGCCTTGGATCTACCCTTCCCAGAAAGACGCCTCTAAAGCATAATAGGAGGAAGTCCTGATTTAGAAAGATTTTACAGTTTCAACACAATAGAAGGGTTTGGAGGATGCTCTGGCAGGAAATGTTTTAGTTTCTGGATGTGGAAAATTCACCATCATTTTGTATCATGCAGAAGTTTTCTTACTATGCTGGGTATATATTCTTTTGGCGGTTACCAACTTATTATTTAGCACAGAAAAGCTTTCAAGTTTATCTGAGAGATTACGGTTTCATCCTAGTGAAAGCAGTATGTAAGATTTCCTTTATTTTTGACTTTTGTAAAACTATCATAACAAAAAGTAAGCAAACAAACATTTCCTGATGTTAAGACAACCACAGATTTAAAAAATATCTCTGTTAAGGTTTTATTTGAAGCTGAAGGCATTGTTCCATTCCTATTTTAAAGATAATTTGTACAGTGTATTGGCCAAAAGGATAACTTGGATTTTTATTTTCAAAATAAACATATAAAGTCTTTCAATTTGATAGCACTCATGTATGGAAGGGGATAGGGCCGGCCTTATCCTTGTTTTACAGATAAAAAAAAAGTTGAAACACAGAGAAGTTGACGTCCCTGCCGGAGATCATGCAACTCTTTAAGGCCGTGGCTGTCATGAGAATTTATGTTCTGATTTCCAACTTTTCCCCTTACGCACAGGATCAAGTTTCAAATATAGGAATAGGACAAAGTTTAGGTAAAAGAGTTTCCATTCAAAGGCCTATGAAATATAAGAATCAAGGGTAGTATGGGAGAGAAAATACCCACTGGAAATTAGGAAGCTCCACTCAATGGAAGCTCACATTTAAGGATGGTCGGCAAGATTTTAAGTAAGTTGTACTGAACCCAAGGCAGCATTTTGTTTTCATGTGCTTGTTATGATCCTCCACGAAATCCCAAATATTGCTCTCTTAGAACTTGAAACAGGGTTTCCCCAGAGGTGTTTGTTTTTAAAGGAACAAACGTGAGCTTCTGCTGGGTGCCACTCTAGGTCCTACCATGTGGTTTCAGAGGGGCTCCCAGTCTGTCCCTATTCTCAGGTGAAGTGACACCCACGATTCCTTTTATTGTTTGGAGGAATGCAGGCAGGTTTTAGACCCCAACTCCGGAGCCAGGCTCGGTCCATAGAATTTCTATTCTTGACTCGCATCCTCTTGTTCCACTGGCTTGTGTATACACCCCAAGCGAGAGGAAGACTTCTCCTGCTGAGGAGGAGCTGAGTTATAGAAGGTGCAGCTTCCCACATCTTGTCTTTATTAGCAAGAGCCAACCTTGATTATTTAGTGTTGAATGAACCTGGAGTGGGTCTAAACCAACATACATGTCTTTTGTTAAGAAAAAAAAGTTAATTTTTTGGGGGGAGAGAGCGCTAGTGGGAGTGGGACAGAAAGAGAGGGAGACAAAGGATCCAAAGTGGGCTCCGCGAGGACCGCAGAGAGCCTGATGCGGGGCTCAAACTCACGAGCTGCAAGATCATGACCTGAGCCAGATGCTTGATGGTCTGAGCCACCCAGGCATCCCAACATGCAGATCTTTTTTTTTTTTTTTCAACGTTTATTTATTTTTGGGACAGAGAGAGACAGAGCATGAACGGGGGAGGGGCAGAGACAGAGGGAGACACAGAATCGGAAACAGGCTCCAGGCTCTGAGCCACCAGCCCAGAGCCCGACCCGGGGCTCGAACTCACGGACCGTGAGATCGTGACCTGGCTGAAGTCGGACGCTTAACCGACTGCGCCACCCAGGTGCCCCCCATGCAGATCTTTTTAAAAGGGAAATGAGTTTAAAAAACGATGGTAGCATGGGTTCAAAGTCTCTTTCTTAAAACAGAACCAATCAGAATAACTGGAGTCACAGAGGAGGCAAAGCCAGAAATGAACAAGGAAATTTCCTGAATTGATTCACAATGGGAATGTTACATGTCCCACTGAGTTAAAATGAGACTTCTCGCTTAGCAGCAGTGAGATGTGCATGCAAGAAATGAAGCCCCTGCTGGAGGAACAATGGTGAGAAGCTGGACGTTGGAGCCAGATTTCTCTGGGTAGGAGTCTCTGTCCATGTCAATCCTGTGGCCGTGAGCGCCTTATTTCACCTTTTAAAGTCATGACTTCCTCGTGGAGGATTAAATTGAGATGTGTATGAAGTGCTGAGCACAATGCCTGGTACATGATAAATGCTCATCAAAATGTTAAGTGTTAAAAAAGAAAAGCTCTTATTTAGAGAAGGAACAGACTTTTATTTTGGTACGAGCCCTTTTCTTGATTATTCCATGGACTCTCAGTATTGCTGGTCAGGGAGGATATACCTAACCTTTCCTTTAGAATGGGGCTCTTGGAGCTTTATAAATTATCTTTAGTGTTTTATGAATCATGTTGACATTATGTGTATTTTGTAGTTTACCTCCCCCCCCCACCACCCCGGAGACTTTTAGATTCTCAAAGGGATCCATGGACCCAAACACAGGAAGAAGATACTGTTCTGGAGATGTGACTGTGTGTGTGTGTGTGTGTGTGTGTGTGTGTGTGTGTGTGTGTGTGTTCTATGTATATGATTATATGCTTTAAGTTGCCTATATGAGATTGTGGATATTTGACTGGTTTTTGAGCCATAAAAACAACAATTTCATGTAGTTCAACCTAATGGTGGTAATTGTTAAGTAATGTAATTTGAGACAGTGTCATAATAAAAGAGACTATAATGAGGTATGAGTATAGCTTATTTTCATACGTTATTTACCAGAGCCTCACAAGTCAAACTTTGTCAGGGAGCCTTGGACCACTGGTAATCCTATTTCTCTACAATAACTTCTGTGTACAGTACTCTAAAACAGACTTGATTTTCCCCAGGGGTTTATTGGTAGCTTTACGACATCTAATGAATCATTTTTCTAGTTCCATGCACTTTTGATCCAAATGGCTACTGTTGAAGAAGAATTTGCTTAGTATTTATTCCCTATTGAATTCATAGGGTTAATTACTCTGAGGAGGGGAAAACAGTCTCAGTGAGTTTTCTTGGGCAACGAGAATAGCTGTGTTCTTCCAGAAAGCAGAGTTTGGCTGTCGTATTGAGGGTTAAAACAGAGCTGACACACAAAGCAAAATGAAACCAGAGCTGCAATTACAAAGTGGGACAGATGTAGGAGGCCAGGTTTCCTGTGGCCCATTTTCCAGTTTCCTGCCTGCAACCTGCAGAAGAGGAAGCTGAGTGTTACCGAGTATGAGAACTAAAGGGGGACGACGTGCTTCAGGCCAGAATTAAGATGTGCTCAAAACACACAGGCAACAAAAACAATTGCAAAGAAAGTGAACGTTTGGGTTTTAGTCCAAAACTGTCTGGGAAGGAACAACCCGTCTGTTTAAAGAAAAGACGTTTGTCAGTAGAGCCTGTGCTTCTCTGTGAGATTCTATGAGGCGTGGGGGTTGGGGGTGGGGGAGAGACCTGGGGACTGTCCCCGGTTGTAGGTACCTCTTTTTGCAGTCCTACTCATCTGTCAAGACGTGGTCTGCTTTTTAAATACAGTTGGTTACCTGAAAACATTTCCCCTGCAGTGCCCAGGATTTCTAAATCTGTTTCCTGGGCATGTTGATATATGAGGGAGGTGGATGTGGTTAACCGAGTGGCTATAATGAACTATAGCCTCACTTTGGGAAGGCTGGGTGACCAGTTGGCTGCTTTGATCTAGCAGGCTTGTGTTCCTTTAACTGCCCAATAAAATTTTGTGTGATGTTTTCAAAGAAGAGATTAAATGGAGATGTGTGTGTTTAAGGCTGCAGAACGCACACTCTGTGTGGCTACCTGACGAGCCAAGTGGGGAGATGCAGGGCTCGTGCAGTCAGAAGATACTGGAGAAGTGAGTAAGTCCATCTTTCTCCTGAGATAAAAAAGAGATGAATAAAATTATTCTCTGTTTGGACTCATTAGCACATTAAAGAAGAGCCTCCAAACTCAGATATTACAATCCCCTCCTTATGGGTAAATAAATTGAGATCCAAGGGTGCCTAGGTGGCTCAGTTAAGTGTCCGACTTCAGCTCAGGTCATGATCTCACGGTTTGTGGATTTGAGCCCCACGTCGGGCTCTGCGCTGACAGCTCAGAGCCTGGAGCCTGCTTCAGATGCTGTGTCTCCCTCTCTGTCTCTGCCCTTCCCCTGCTTGTGCTCTCTTTCTCAAAAATAAATAAACATTTAAAAAGAAATTGAGACCCAAAGAAATTTAGATTCCCTACACACCTGTTTAGAAAATGCCTGTTCGCCAGATGCCATGTTGGAATTGCTGATGACACTAATGAAATGATGGCCAACATCGAGTAGCTCCCCCTGTGGAAGCTTTGTTGAAGGCTCCATAGAAGGCATATGTGGAGGCAACAGAAAGCCTTGTGGAAGGCTCGTAATGGATAGGGCAGCGTGCTGAGCTTTCCCCATCACCGTCCCCCTCAAATGGACTTGCCTCTTTGAGGTACAGAGAAATAGGTGTGTGCTTCTGGGGCAGCCAATTATTTATTAATCCTCTGGCTTGATTGCTCCCTGCTGCCTCTTCAAGCACAGAAAAGAACAAACTCTGTACCAGAAACATTAGGAAATTTGGGGATGTTGCCAAATTAGGGATCATAGAAGTGCCCATGTGAGGCAGCATAGTGGGAAAATAGGCCATTTTCCATCTCAGTGCAGGTCTATCTGAAAATACGGGATGAGATGGGCAGAGTTGTGCAATAGTGGGGTGGGATGCGAAATGGCATGCATATACAGATGAAGGAGGAAGTAGAATGGCTCAAACGTGATTTCCCAGCCCAAGTTAACGTAGTCATCCATTTACTTGTCCAAAGGAAATTCACTTATAAAAAGTCATCCAGTGAACCAATCAAGTTGCTTCTAATTTACCCAGAGACAATACAGTTTCCAAAGTTTCTAGTACAGTGCCTTCCTCCTCTCTTTCCTCAGATGGAAGAGTTATTTGAAAAATTGTATTTGCGAAAACATTGCGAACTTATTATAAAGCGTGAATAAGTAGACTGAGCAATGGCTCCTCTCCCTCCCTTCCTGTTCACCTTGCTCTTTAAAAAATGCACACTGTATACGTCCCCAGAATGAATGAGAATACAAACATTTGCTAATAAGTAAAAAAGAGCTTTGAGGGACTTGAACTTGGCCTCACAGATGGCATTTTTTTTTAATGCAGGGGTTGACGATAATTAAAATGCCATTTGAAAATAAATTTAAATAATCCTTGTCCCACCTTATAAAAATAATGAAAAAGACTTCACGTCTGGGCATAGTTACCAAATGTTATCCTCATTTACTTAATGCCTTAAAGGTGTTCTGTACTGCTACAGCCATCTCAGATAATACAAAGTGTTGTTTTCCAATTCTTGATAGGTGTAGGGTTTGTTTCATATAATGAAATGGTTTCTGCCCTTCCTCTTGGACCTTGATGATTTAGTGGTATACAAATGCTTACTAGATGCTACTCTGGACAGAGGAGTGGAAGGTAAGAGAATTTTCAGTACCAAGTGTTAACATTGAACCTCCTTTCTCTTAACCATTCAGGTTTTAGCAAGCAGAAAGACATGTACTTATTTAGCATCTGCCTGCTCTGTTTGGGTCTTACATAGGCACTTTTCTTCTTTCCTTGAGCTCTCTAATTTCTGACTGAAAAAAAATTTTTTTAAGTTGGTTAATTCCTTTAGTTGGCACAATATGTAAGCTTTAGAAAATCAAATAGTGCTGTCCGCTCAACTCCCACCTTAGTGTAACTTTAAAAATGAAACCAGGAACATGCAAAGAGAAGTGATAGGTTGCCATCAATAGAAAGAAGAACAAATACGTTGGTATTTCAACTTCTAAGAATGGAAGCAAAAACCTCATGCTTTGCATAAAGCGGTTCTGCGCCGCCCCATCTCCCATTAAGATGTCTGGCGCCACCTTGTGGCAGACAGAGAGAATGCCCACTTCCCAGAAGAGGAAAAGCAGCTTCTTTGAGTAAAGAGGCAGCTTGAAGAGGCTCTACAGGGGCAGGCCCACGCTTTGTGGGGCTTGAAGCTTAAGCAGTTTGGAGAGACCCTCTTGGTACCTCTTTGTACCACTCCCTCCAAATTAGAAATAAAGAATTACTAGGACCCCTAGCAATGAGGTGGTTCCTGAAGCGTTAACTTACACTATTCTTCTTCTTTTTTTTTTTTTTATATATATTTTTTTAATGTTTATTTATTTTGGGGACAGAGAGAGACAGAGCATGAATGGGGGAGGGGCAGAGAGAGAGGGAGACACAGAATCGGAAGCAGGCTCCAGGCTCTGAGCCATCAGCCCAGAGCCTGACGCGGGGCTCGAACTCAACGACCACGAGATCGTGACCCGAGCTGAAGTCGGACGCTTAACCGACTGAGCCACCCAGGCGCCCCTTAACTTACACTATTAATGTCACCGTGAGTTGGTCTCAGAGCTCAGGTTCCAGGTACGAAAGCAGGGCTGGCAGTCGTGGGGGAACTGACTCTCCCATCAGCCCAGCAGCTGCTGGAGGTTTGGTAGAATTGGAGGGAGCACATCACGCCTGCTACTTGGTGACTTCTTCAGGCTCAAGTGGGGGAGGTTGCCTCTGGGTAAATTGCAGGTGCATTTTGTTCCAGACCCCCATCCCAATTCTTGCTTTGGCCATTTGCTTTTGCTCCTCTTCCTGTGGAAGACGTCTGCCTCTCTCCAGTCACCCCTTTAAAATTGTACACACCCTTTAGTTTAAAGGATGAGTGCTCACGCTCGCTCCTCTGGAAGGCCTTCTCCAAAGGAGCCTACTGCAAATTCTCATGCATGTTCCTTTGCGGTATTACAGAGCAGGTAAGAGTACACGTTGTGGTGTGTGCTAACCTCAGTTTTATTTATTCATCCATTCATGTGACAAATGTCTCTTGGGTGTGTAGTGTGACCTGTCACTGATCTAAGCTGGAGACACGTCGACAAGCAAAACAAAGGTTGGTACTCACCACATCGGCATTCGGGAACAGTGCTTCTCAAGCCAGCAGGGGAAAAGGACCAGTTTTTAGAAATTCCAACATACAGTGGACTGATAATTTTGTGAAATGCAAGAAAAATTAGGTTACTAGGAAAATAATGGCCAAAGAATACCAAAACATAAGCCTGATTTTTAATTAGTGATTTTATGGGCATGAAATGACATTTGAACATATGCAATTGGAATAAATGTAATAAGAAAAAAAATTACAAAAACTAAATATTTATTGAAAATGCATACAAAAGCAAATAATATAGAAGTTCATCATTAATACTGGTAACTTTTTGCCATCCAGTAATTTTAACCAAACAAAAAAGGTTCTAAGTGAACTGGTGATTCCCTGTATTAAATGCCTGTAAGTACACTTTAATTTTTTTTTTTTTTCAACGTTTATTTATTTTTGGAACAGAGAGAGACAGAGCATGAATGGGGGGAGGGGCAGAGAGAGAGGGAGACACAGAATTGGAAACAGGCTCCAGGCTCTGAGCCATCAGCCCAGAGCCCGACGCGGGGCTCGAACTCACGGACTGCGAGATCGTGACCTGGCTGAAGTCGGACGCTTAACCGACTGCGCCACCCAGGCGCCCCTGTAAATACACTTTAAACAAACACCACATTTATCAATACCTCACGTTTAGTGTAGAAAGAGTTTGCTTCTTGCTAACTAATGAATTTAATCTAGGTTGGATACCACACTGCTACTTGCAGGAGATGATGTATGTAAACTATTTCTGTGTTTTGTTTCAATTACACTGAAGAGAAGCCAGTCTGATAGAGGTATGTTGACAGCACTAGAAAGGAGATTTTGAAACCCATTTCCACAAACTTGGCATATTAATTTTTTTAACTTTCATCTAAAATCAAGTATTTAAAAAAATTTTTAATGTTTATTTTTGAGAGGGGAAGGGTGGAGGGGCAGAGAGAGAGGGAGACACTGAATCCAAGGCAGACTCCAGGCTCCGAGCTGTCAGCACAGAGCCCAATACGGGGCTCGAACTCACGGACTGTGAGATCATGACCTGAGCCAAAGTCGGACGCTCAACCGACTGAGCCACCCAGGCGCCCCTAAAATTAAGCAAGTATTGATAACCTAAAACAAAGCAAGTATGGCTGCATTTTAAAATTCCATCTTCAATCCATTAGTTGCCAGCTCCCACAACTTTCCCTATAAAGTTATAATTATATTTAAATCTTTTAATCAATGAATTCTAGATTTTTTTTTGTATACTCTTGGGTTACAGTTGAAAAACCTTGAATATCACACATTTTAGCATGGTCCTACTTCGTGATTCTGACTTGTGCATAGCTTGTGCCAGTAAGATGAGCCTACACTGACACACACTCGGATGTAGTGATAATGACAAATTGCAGTAGAAATCTCTATATACTTATTCTGGGTTTTTATACTCCTCTTATCTTGGACTGGTGACCAACAGTTAGCACTGGTGTGTTGACCACATACTGCATAGACGGTTCTAGGGGGCACCTGCTCTTCCACAATTGGTCCTCGATTTTCTCATCTACAAAGTGGGAATGATAAATATATTTGACCCATAGGGGTGTAACACAAATTGAGATAATACAGGAAAGTGCTCTCCCCCTGTTTCATGAGTGTTGGTCTTTCCTGGTCCTGTGGAGGGAGCAGCTTCCACTTCTTTGTGCAGGGCATTCATTAGACCCCCAGGAGCCAGAGGAAGTGTGCCTGGAGTTAGTGTGCTGGGGTGGGATTGGTGGCTAGTGCCCTTGACTTGAGGGAGAGACATGGAGATGCTGCAGGGGTGATAGTGGCACGTGGCCTGGGGGCTCTCAAGCGGGCAGAGGAGGGCACCAGGGAAAATGAGAGTGATCGCTGCGTTCAGTCTATAGGATCCTTCTCTGTGTGGCTCCATCCAGATTAAAGACTGAATCAAGGGTAGTATTTGCATTCTTTAAAAATAACAGAGTTGACGACACAGACTGGGGGTGGAAAGTAACAGTCTGCCTCGGTTTCTCTCCCAGTCTGTGCCAGTAGACAAGCCCTTTACTGTCTACTGGCGTGGCAAGCCCCACCCCTCTGCATTCCGCATCTGTTGCCCTGACCGGCCACGGGGAACGTACCTGTGTGGGCTCCATCACCAGTGGTCATAAACATGTCGTCACAGATGTCCCTTTGGTTGTCACTTTAGAACACTTCTCTTTTCCTGACCAAACAGCTTTCATCTGTGTGACTCCCTGCCCCACACCCTCCAGGAGCACAAGAGAGATGGAGCAAAACTAGCCCTAAGGGAGGTGTGGGCACCCAGGGGCTCACAGCAGCTTGGAGGCCTCAGGCTAAGCACTTTGAACTGGTGGTTCTTAAGCTGGAGTCAGCAAATATGTGCCCAGGGATCTGAGTTTTCTCAGAATTAAAAAAAAAAAAAATTGGGGGCGCCTGGGTGGCGCAGTCGGTTAAGCGTCCGACTTCAGCCAGGTCACGATCTCGCGGTCCGTGAGTTCGAGCCCCGCGTCGGGCTCTGGGCTGGTGGCTCAGAGCCTGGAGCCTGTTTCCGATTCTGTGTCTCCCTCTCTCTCTGCCCCTCCCCCGTTCATGCTCTGTCTCTCTCTGTCCCAAAAATAAATAAACATTGAAAAAAAAATAATTAAAAAAAATTGTCCTTTCCTTTTTGAAGGTAGTCTAAAAAAATATGAGCATGTTTTGAGTCACTTTATAAACAGCAGTCACTGAATAGCTGAAGATCCTCCCTGGATTCCAGTGACTGTATTGGGGTCCTTGCCTAATGAACAAACAACCAAGCTGATACAGTATCTAAGTGATGCCTTTGTGCCAGGTGAAAGCAGCATGCTCTATGAAGAGGTTTCCTGTTGCTTGAAAAATAATAGTAAACATTTGAGTAACACTATGTAGCAGGTATAGTTCAAGTGCCTAATTAGTAAATCAAGCAATCCTTCGAGCAGCCCAGTACTACCATCATCCCCAGTTTACTTATGAGGATAATGAGGCACAGAAACGCTAAGCAACTTACCCAGAGTCCCACAGCCAGACAGGACCAGTACTTGAATTGGAACCCAGGGAGGCTGGCTTTTGAACCTGCTCCGACCCACCGTGTAGACTTCTAAATAGACAAAGTGGCTCACTCCCTCACCTGCTGCGATTTGTAGGGAATACTTGTGCTTTGGTGAAAAACTGCATTGTCTAGAATTCAGGAGAAACCCCTCTGGGCGATGTGATTCTGATTTTAGGGAAGCTGTTTGACAACTTTGTTAATTATAGATAAGTGACAGCAAAGTAGTGATTGTCTAGAGACATGCAAATCCTGTTCTGTCCTGCAGTGTTCAGTGGGCTTCTCTCCCACCCTCGGTTTTGCCCCATTTGTGCATTCATTTCAATATTTCTAACCTATAAATGCTTCTCTTATTCAGGTATTTTTTAACTTGTTATAAGGTCTGCCTACTTCCCTCCTAGTTGGTCAGTGAGTAAAATAAAATCCTTCATTTTTATGTCTGCATGAGAAGAATAATTTTACCCACTTGGAAAATTAGTTTATAACAAAGGAATTTCTCGACCTAAAGCTTCTCACTGAGGCCTTCCGTGACCTTCCGCTCATGCGCCCCCAGGCCCCCAGGCCCTTAACCTGCTCTGGCCATAGCACTGTTGTTCTACCTAGCTCTGTTCTGACGCTCACATTTGCTGTTTGTGGCCTGTCTTCTCCCACTGGAAGGGGGAGCTCCATGAGGAAAGAGGTGTTCGTCTGTTCTGCTCATGGATGTCTCCCAAATACCCTGATGGTGTCTTGGCATAAAGTGGATGCTCAAAAAATTTTTTTTGAAAGCAGTGAGGAGAGAATTGAATCTTTATAGGGAATAGTGGTATAAACACATCTTACTCAAAAGAGCTTACATTGGCTCGGTCATTGCCATAACCTTTTTGTGAGTGTGGGACGTCTTTCAACTAAACATCATCTGTCATCTGTAAAATTGTTAATTTGAGTGGGACAGGCGAGGAAGCTCTTTAATTTGTAAACTTCATTTTATCATCATATAAGAATCGTAAGCCTTGAGCTTAGATCCAGTTTTATTTATACCGAAGGGAGAATATGACAAAAATTTTAATGAAAATAATTTGTCAATATGGGGGACCTATTTTTTTCCCTTTAAAAGGAAGCATGCGTCTTATTCAAATTGGACAAATGGCTTTAAATAACTAAACTCCACTGTGGGTAGATCTAGGCTGTAAATTACAAAGGAAAAGGAGGGCTGGGACAAAGGGCAGGTGGCTTTGTTCTCTGGAGAGGCCGTTGTCTCTGGTTAGCTCCAGGAGAGAGGGTGGGAAACATCTACTGTCAGGGGCAAGATTGAGGGGGGCCAACGGAAGACAAAGTGTTTACTGCTGAAAAGCCGTTCTCCCTGTAAGAGCAATGGTGCCTTCAAAAGTGGACTTTTCCTCCTAAATATAAAAAGTGCAGAATTTGATTTTGCATAAAGAATGGCATTACAATACTGGATAAAATGTGTACGTCCAAAATAAAGTCTGGGCAGGGGAACGAGAAAGAGAAGAATTTTCTAATTAGCAAAAAGTTCAGGGAATATTTTTAAAAGATTTCTAGAAATTTCATGTGTTCATTGTATTTTAGGCAGAGAGTTGTGGGGAATCAGTACAGGAGCTTAGGCTGATGAAGTATTTTAACTGAAGCAGGTCTCTGTTTGCATAATAACATATCAAACCTAGGGTGCCTGGGTGGCTCAGTCGGTTAAGCATCTGACTTTGCCTCAGGTCATGATTTCACAGTTTGTGAATTCCAGCCAGCATTGGGCTCTGTGCTGGCAGCTTAGAGCCTGGAGCCTCTGTCTGCCTCTATCTCTCTGCACCCTCCCTCCCTTCCCCCCTTCCCCCCCCCCCCCCCACGCAAGCACTCTGTCTCTCTCTCTCAAAAATAAACATTAAAAAATTGTTTTTTAATGTATGAAACTTAAATCTCAAGTATCAACAGTTTCTTGAACATTTTACTTAAAGATCCACAGTATGCTCTCTGAATTACCCACATTCCTTATAATGGCAGCCAGGTAAATTGGCCTTTATTGTACCTGCATTAAAAAAAAATTTTTTTTTAATGTTTATTTATTTTTGAGAGACACAGTGACAGAGTGAGAGCAGGGGAGGGACAGAGAGAGAGGGAGACACAGAATCCAAAGCAGGCTCCAGGCTCTGGGCTATCAGCACAATGCCCGATATGGGGCTTGAACCCACAAGCTGTGAGATCATGACCTGAGCCGAAGCTGGATGCCTGGCTGAGCCACCCAGGCGCCCCTATTGTACCTGCATTTTAAGACCTAGTACTTCATTAACGATTCTAGGCGTTAAAGAATAAAAAATTTAGAAAAAAAATCACTTGGGGGCTCCCAGGTGGCTCAGTTGGTTAAGTGTCTGACTCTTGATCTTGGCTGAGGTCATAATCTCAGGGTTCATGGTGTCTAGCCCCACATCAGGCCCTGTGCTGACAGCCCAGAGCCTGCTTAGGATTCTCTCTCCCTTTCTCTCTGCCCTTCCCCCACTTGCATTCTCTCTCTATCTTGCTCTCAAAATAAGTAAATAAACATTTTAAAAAATGGTTAAAATGGTAAATTAAAAAAAAAAAAGGATGTTAGACAATGTCATAGTCAACTTTTGCTGCAACGGTGCCACGTAACAGGCAGCCCCAAGAGTCACTGGCTTACCACGGCATTTGTGTTCCTCGTGATGAGCTTCAGGGATGCTGCCTCAGACTGTGGCCTGTGGAACTTAGCTCCAGGCTTTGGGTGGAGTTCAGGTTGGCTCCACGTGTCTCATTTGGGGGCAGCAGCTTCACAGCAGTGACAGGAGCACAAGAGGAAAAGTGCAAACATGTGAACCTTCTTAGACCTGGAATCAGCATGGTTATCCTGTCTACTGAACATTGCATTGGCCAAATCGAATCACATGGTCAAGCCCAAATTGGAGTGGGTGGGAAAAGAGTACTCCACCCACTTGAGCACAGTGCTGCACCATCCGGTGAATGGGGGAAGGGGTGAAAGATTGAGAACATCTATCCCCTTAAGTTATGCCCTGAGAACATGGTTCTGATACCTGGGGCTGGAATGCCATGGACCGGGATTCCAGGAAACATAATCTGCAGGGAGTCCTGTTTGGTAGAAGCAATAACTGTAAAATACATTCAAATACATGAATAAGTTTCTGTTGTCCCATCTGGAACACGGTGGTTTGAGTCCCTTAGTGCGGACTGCTGACCGCCTTCCTACCCTGGCACGTGAGCCACAGGCCCAGCCAACCCTGCCATCCAGACCTCCAAACCCACGGCAGCCTTCTGCCCTTTGGAGCAGGTTCCTCTGAGCATGTGCTTGAAGTTTCAGAGGTATTTTAAAGCTTGCTGTCTCAAGTGTTTGGCCAAAAAAACACCCCAAAATTTGAGACGACTGTTAGCAATTCTTAGTGCCAGTGATGAGAAACAAGTTTGTGGCTTCCACAAATAGTCGGGAGGGTGGTTCATATTAGGAACTGGAGCCAGCAGGCTGCGTATCCCAGCAGTTGTGCTTAGCAAGACTCGTGCGTGAGATGCAGGGGGGCGGTTTTGATCCAACAACGAAATGATTTACTGTCTTACAGACTGAGCGGCCATTGTGGTGAAGATTGATTTCTGTAAAGGATATCTCCTTTAAAGAGCTGTAAATAAAATGCCTTATGGGTTTTTGGAGAACATTCCTAATCTGCGTTCTCTTAACCTGGAAAGCCCCATGGTGGCTTAGGGAAATAATAAAATGTGTTTTTTCAGCTAAACATGTGAAAAGGAAGAAGTGAGTGACTACTTCTCGGGTGGCTAGGTACTTCCACGTCCATTCCCGAGTGGGAGGAACGTAGCTTGTCAGTCTGAAAGCTGCCCCTTTAAGACAAACGCACGAAAGATGTGAGTCGACCTTACGGGAGACTGGGAGACGGCCGTGGGTGGCAGAGCGCTACCTGCCTATTTCGTTTCAAAAATTGGTACAGAGAAGTCGCCGCAGGAGGTTATTCTGGCTTCCGGGTCTCCTGGGGTTAGGCACCTCCTCACCGCTTCCTTGTTCTGGGCACCCCGGCTTCAGCGTCTCCTCATTGCTCTCATAGCAGATGAGCCCTCTTTGTCTCGACTCTGTCCCCCACCTCACAGCTTGCCTTTGAAGCTTCTCTCGGGCCAGAAGCCAGTTTCCCCCCGTCTGGTCGTCCCTGGCTTCCTCATCCTGGTACTGGAATGTCGCCCCTATCCTGCCCAGAGTAAAAGCCAGGACGCTTCATGTGTCCAACCATGACAGGTGGTCTGAGGTGAAGCTTTGGAGGCCAGCCCAACCAACTATTCTTTCCTAATATAACAAATGGCTCCCCCCCCCTTTAGTTGAGAGAATTTATTGTTTTTATTTTTTAATTCCAGTATAGCTAACATGCAGTGTTATATTAGTTTCAGGTGTACAATATAGGGTTTCAACAATTCCATGCATCCATCAGTGCCCATCATGATAAATGACCTCCTTCATCCTACTCATTTAATGAATATTGACAACGTAAGTGGATTATTATTAGTAGTAGAATCAGTACACATTGCCATGAAAGCTCTTAAGTGTCTGAAGATATGAAACTGCCTGGGGGAGTTGGGGAAGAATTTCTTTGAGAAGGTTTCATTATTACTGGGTCATCACAGATAAGTAGGACTTTATCAGGCTCCAGGGCTAGGGAGCAGCATTTTGGACAGAAGGAAGAACACTTACAAAGTCCACACCAGAGAGTATTTTATAAGCAGGGAAGAAATGCTTTTCCCATCTCAGCGTGTGTGGCAGTGGGTTTGATCTGCAACATGATCAACATGTCCCCAACATGTCATGGGGAAGCCAAGGGCTCTTCGAGTGGCCTTGGTGATTCTTCAGTTCCACAAGTTTTTATCAGTTCCGGAGGCAGCGTGTCCTGTAGTTACAGTGACTGATAGACCCCAGTCCCCTACCTAAAAGCACTCATCATGGAATCCAGCATTTCACAGCAAACCAAGGACTGGCAGCTGACCACCAACGGCGTAGATGGGATGGGTGGGAGCAGACGATAGCGTTAAGTGGGAATCGCTTGACTGGGGACTCATTCTGCGAGTGGGCGGTTCATGAATCTCTCAAGTTACTCCCAGTGCCACCCTGCTGCCCAAGGGGATGTGTGCTGTGACCACAAGGATCACCGGGCTTCCCTGTGTTTCTGAAGCGCGGCCATTTACGAAAATGAACTCAGAAGGCACCTGAGTCCAAGTGGCCTGTGAGAGCGACTTTTTTGTTCTAGGTTCACTGGGGGAGGAACGGTAGGAGCTGAGGCGCTCGCCCCGAGACCCCCTCCCTAGCACCCTGAACCGCACCTATGAGGACAGGTTCTCACCCAGCCTCCTTCCCCCAGGTATGGAGAGCGCGATCACGCTGTGGCAGTTCCTGTTGCAGTTGCTGTTAGACCAGAAGCATGAGCATCTGATCTGCTGGACCTCCAGCGATGGCGAATTCAAGCTCCTCAAAGCGGAAGAAGTGGCCAAACTGTGGGGACTCCGCAAGAACAAAACAAACATGAACTACGATAAGCTGAGCAGAGCCCTTCGATACTACTACGACAAGGTAAGCCCTCGACCTTACGGGAGACCGGGAGACGGCCGTGGGTGGCAGAGCGCTACCTGCCTATTTCATTGATGAAAGCAGGTAATCACGGGCCATGAAGCAAATCAGAAAAGTCAAATGGAGGCAATTAATGCAGGGGGGTGGCGGCTGGTGGAGGGGAGAGCTGTGCTCTGGGGATTTGTTTTCTGGAAGCCCTTTGGGTGTTCCTGTGGGTCAGATTGTGTTCCCTCTGCGTTTTCGCCTGCGATTGCTGCAGACCTTTGCTAACAACAGAGATTGGGGATGGGCCTCCCCATCGTTAGTTGCTTGAGTGACAGGATGAATGTTAAAATCTAGAAAGTCTGTTTATCCTGGGTCTTTTCCTGGGAATTTGGTAGCTTGGGCAAGTTCATTAACAATCTAGTGCCTCAGTGTCCTCATTTATAAAATGGTTGATGCTAGTAGTTCCATCTTGGGATTGTTACGAAGACTAAACACGTACAGCACTTAGAATGCTTGCTACCAATCTGGGGTTTGCACCTTTCGTGGGAAATTTCTCTCATTGAAAGAAAAACCATTTTCCTTTTTAAGTCTCAGAGATGAGTCAGAGTGCTTTGTTAAGCGATAACACAGCGTAGTTGCCAAAGCAGGGACAGTTGGGGTGAGTTTTACTGCATTTCTGGAAAAGCAGTTAATGCACCTGCTGGGGCAAAATTATTGCTATTTAGGGGTAATCATTTCAGGCCTGTGATTTTGGCCATTTCTGCGTGGATCTGTTGTTGCTGTATATTTAGCCCCATAGACATAAAGACTTAGGGTCCTATTAAGGGTAAGCTCTTGTTCTGGTTTTACTGTTCATATTGAAAGGTGAATTAAAAGCTGATTTAAATATTAGTTCCTGATCTATATTTAGTGCCTGCCTTTTGCCAACCTCTTTGGAATTCAAGACAGAAGGATTACACATCTCAGGAAGTGGAGGCATCATTAATTATAAAGTGTTCCTTTATATGATCGTAATTACATATGATTATGTCATTGAAATGTTAAAGGTGCTTTCCTTTAATGTAGCAATTAATTAGTTCTGGCCTAATGCAGAGTCCTACTAAGATGTGAAAGCGCTTCTTGCAAATTGCCTGGTCTGAAAGACTTGCAGAGGGTTTATTGTTTTGCATTTCCCCCCAGGTTCTAAGTTGCACAATGGGAATTGGGGCCCTCTGAAGGAAAACAGTCATCATGCCTTTTGGCAGGGGGCCTGAAAGCATGGATTTGAGACTAAAAAAACGTATTGTTTTAAACTAAGGTGTCAAAGGTATGGAGTCCTGCCTCAGTATCTGTGACTCGTTCTCTCTCTTCTTGTGGCTTGGGCACTGGGGCCGAGGATCATGTGTCTGCAGCATGAAGGAAGGTCATGGGCTGGAAGTGACTCCTCAAAAGACGAGCAGAACCATTGCTATTTAGATTATACTTGATCTCCCTCGGAAGACCTTAAATGTCTAGGGAAAGTAATTTCAGGGCCTCCCGTCACCGAGTGTGTTTTGGTACCTTCTGTGTCTAAGGCACCGTGCTGCTGCCCTTGACTCATTTAAACTACAACAGCCTCCCGAGATGGACCTGATGGCCTCTCCTGTTACACACGACACAGGATGGCTTTGAGGAGAAACCTGCCCGCACTCCTGTCCCCAGGAGACAGTAGTAGAGCCAGGGTTTGAACCCGGCTTGTCTGCCCACATTCCTGGCCAAAAGGCATATGCCCTACCTTCTGGGCTGTTTGTTTCCTTTGCCTCCTGAATATTTGAGTTCCAGGTAGGCAGTCAGGTAGCACAAAAGTTATATTTCTGTTTATTATCAAATACTGAAGAATCCTGGCGTGCGCCGTGCCTCAGGTTGAGCCCACGGCCCTGGGTCCCAATGGCCGGTGTGGTCTACTCACCCTGTTGTCCTCTTCCTCTCCCACGGGGGCCGAGCTTGAGGTTTGGCCACGTGACCTTTGAGCAGCCAGCTGGTGCTAACAGAGCAGGAGCAGCTCTTGTCCAGTGTGTCACTCAGGCTTGGCCACCAGGGCAAGATGCTTTATGTCCTTCCTTCCACATGCGTGCTCAATACCTATGTGTGTATACAATACACACGTGTACGCAACACATGTGTCATGGACACACTATACAAGTGCGTGCACAATATACACGTGTGTATGTAATACACATGCACGGACACACTATACTTGTGCGCACATTATACACGCTTGTATGCCATGTACGTGTCTGTGTATGCAACATACATATGTATACACATTATATGCATGCACACAGTGTAATATACACACACATATACGCAGTATTTGTGTGCACACACTGTACACACGTGTGTGCAATGTACATGTGTATGTACACAATGTACACGTGCATGTATGTGATATACATGTACATGTATGCAGTATGCATTCATGCACACAATGCGTGTGCACAATACATGCACATATGCATACACAGTATATGTGTATGCACTATGTGTACACCCAATATACGTGTGTGTGCATGCTGTATATGTGTGCGTGTACACAGTAAGCATGCATGTATGCATGCATGTATATACAACACACATCCAAATGTACACAGTACACATGTGAGTGTATGCAATACACATGCATGTGTGCACAGTACACGTGTGTACACAATATACATGGGCATGTACACAATACACATGTGTGCACATGGGCATTTGAATCTTTCTCATGAAATGTTCTCAAGCGATGAGTAAGTATGATCATTAGGCTCCTGATATAGTTTAAAATGCAAAGGGAGGCAAGAAAGGGGGCAGAGGATGAAGGGGAAGGGGGGAGTGGAGAAGGCCTGGAGTGGGGAGGAAAAAAAGAGGGGAGGGAGAGGAGAGGAGGAAGAGAGATGGCAACAGTCACAAAAATTTTAGTAGATTTTACATTTCACAGTGAACACTTCTTTCCACTTTGCTGGAGTTACTCTGTGACTATATCTGTGTGTTGAACCATGAGAAATTGCTGGTGTCTGACTATTTTTGACCCACAAAAATGGCAGGGTCACATGGTTTGGGTTCTAACCTGAGAGACAGAATTGAGGAGGGTCTTTGTGACTGTGAAGCTCCTGGCCCCATGGACACTCATAGAGGTGCCCCTCCCTCACTGCTGGCGTTCCTCACAGTGACCTGGCTCTCAGAGTGACCCTGCTGCCCTTTGGTGTCTTCCTCAGCCCCCTCCTCCGTCCTTCCGTCCTGTGCATCCTTGGCTTCCTTCCTAAAACCGGTAAAACAGTAGAGCCTGCACCATGGGGCAGCCACGGGGTGGTGCTGGGGGTTAGCTGAGTTCACACATGGTCAGTTCAGAGAACAGTGCTCAAAATACATTAGGTGCTACAAAGTATTAGCCAGAGTAATGATTCAGATGATATTTTCCTTGTCAGTAACTTGAAAGCTTGAGACAGGTGCGCAGAAGAAAATTAGGACCTGTGTACCTCCTTCCCGCACGAGCACACGAGGTCTGGGGGTTAACAGCTCCTGTCGCATATGAGCTACCACGAGTGCTTTGTCGTCATGCTTTTCGGTGGCTAAAGATGGATGACCACGGTTTGTTTACCCAACTGCCTGTCTTTATTTATTTGTGCTGTTCTGAAATTCAGCAGCTAAGACGCTTTAATAGTTATTTACTTATTTGTCTATTTATTTATTTAATGTGTACTTTTGAGGGAGGGAGGGAGGACGACCGGGGGAAAGGCAGAGAGAGGGAGAGAGAGAATCCCAAGCAGACTCTGTGCTGTCAACACAGAGCCTGACACAGAGCTTGAACTCAGGAACCATGAGATCGTGACCTGATCTGAAATCGAGAGTCGGATGCTGAATCGACTAAGGCACCCCAAGGCGCCCCCAAGATGCTTTAATATTTAAATGATGCTTCCTTGCCCCTCTGAATCAAAGTGCACGCCTCTCCGTGCACCCCCAGTTGGAGCCAGTCTCCATCTTCCCTGTGCTCCCTGAGCAGCCAGCAGGGGTGTTACACTCCGCTCTCCGGGCTGGAGTCCAGCAGTCCCTCTGCCTCCGAGTCTCAGTTCACCCATGGGAGAGGAAGCATCACCGTAGCGCCTTCCCTCATTGGATAGTGTGAGGATTAAATGTGACCACGTGTACGAGGTGCTCAGCACAGCGTCAGGTACCTGTTAGGTAGACATTCGATATATGCTTGTCATTTCTCTGATCTGTGCTTATGAAATGTACTGCGTTGTGTGACAGTCGCCTGGTTGTA